>NC_041392.1:10493543-10546143 GCF_002162155.2 Triticum dicoccoides
GTCTATCCCACCGCTCAACTAGCTAGGAGCCTAGGATTCATATGTTTGTAACATTAGTACCTTACAAGCTTCTGCCTTGTGTACTAGTTCTGCAAGGAGTGTACGTGGCTAATGACGTTTAAGCAATAGACGTTGGATGGCGGACTGGGTTTGCACACTAAAAGAGAGACCATGTTATAATTATCCCCTATTCCATGTTACTCACTAGTTTGCACAAAGAAGGCAAGAGAAGGGCAGCGGGCTAGATAGCAACTAGCAATGCACAGGCATATGCACCATCCATGTAAAGGTAGATATAGATAACTTGAGAATAGGAGACATCAGGAAGGAGGGACGTGGGAAGGTGGAAGCACATAGTGTTCTCTACATTTCGTTGCTTGGGTGCATAAGCTTTCGCAGCTGAGCTCTGCAGTGTAAGGAACAACGTTGGTCCCATGTTGCGACCCCTTGTTGACAGCGCTCAGTAGGAGTAAATTTTTTTTTTAGAAAAGGAGGATGACCTCCGGCCTCTGCATCTGCCGATGCATACGACCACTTTATTAATTATTCTCACAAGACCTTACAAAGTAATTCAACAGTAAGACTAAAGCCGCCGTCTAAGCCACTCTATCCAGTTGATGAAGGGGCGCAGATAGCCTGGGCCTAATACCAAACAGGCATCGCAGCCAAATCTAACATCTAAGACCTGAGATCCCATCCAGGACGCCTGCCGGGCATGGGTCTCACCGGTCCGGCGTGCACTCAGAGGCCGCCGCCACCAACTTCCACCGCTCCATCTTCAGAACTGTACTAATGCATCAACCTTGCTCGGTCCAGCTATCGTCGACGCCACCACGGCGCCCAACGGCACCTCCTCCCTGCGCGCAAACATCTGAGGACGTCGCGGTCGCTACTGATACACCTCAGCACCATGCTGCCAAGTACCACCAGCCAACACAGCTTGAAGTCTTTGAAAGATCTGTCGTGCGTAGCACCTGCCGACCAGGCATGACAAAGCGTAGCACCTGTCGGTCAGGCATGACTTGACATCTCCACCGAAGCTCCGTGCAAGATGAAGCTGCTCCACCTTCAGCCTCTCTGAATGGGACGGGAGCACCCCAGGAAGACACGGCGAAGAGTTGGGCACCACAATCACCACGAGAGTCGGACCAGCCGACCGCCATGGCGAAGCGACACCACTAAAGAGAACCGCCGCCATCAGGAACGCCAAGAACGCGCTGCAGCTGTCCCATCTCCCCGCGGACCCAAAGCGGCGCCTTCAAGAAGGTGATGGAGCCGGGCACCGCCGCCGCCCAACCAAAGTTGTGGGTTTTCACCCGGGTGCAGGGGGAGGACGAGGGGGAGGGAGCTGGATCTCGAAGCCGCCTTCAAGAAGGAAACAATGCCTGGGGCGCCGCCGGCGTCGTGGCCGCCGCAGCCGGCCAAGAAATTACTCCGATCCAGAGATCCCAACCCCACATCCGCGCAGTCCGCCACCGGATCCGGCCGGATTGACGAGGAGGAAGCAGTAGCACGGGGGCGCCATCTTCAAATCTGGCGAAGGAGAGCAGCAGGGGATCCCTCCACGTGGCGCCCGCATCCACCGCCAACTCGCCGCCCGCGCGGCCGAGAAGACGCGGTCCACAACTCCGGCGAGCGCCGCCCGCCTCCCGGACGACGCCACCCTCACCAGCAGAGGCCGCCGCCTCAAACCCTAGGCCCGGGCCGGACGAATCTAGCGGATCCGATCCATGCGCCTGCCCGAGCGCGAGAAGCTCCCCGCCGCCACCTTCCTTAGCTGCGCCCAGGGCCTGCCCGGCGCTAGCCTCTGGCAGCGGCGAGGACAAGAAGAACGTGGTGACGACGAGGGGCGGCGGCGCGAGATCGCCCCCGTGTCGCCCTAGCGGGGCGACGCGGGGGTACGGGGGTACCCAGTAGGAGTAATGTACGTGTCCATTTGGATTTAGGACACATTCTGTGGTAGCTGTGTATGGAATCCTATGAAAAAATAACTGTTTTCACTAAGACAGTTTGAGATGCTGCTCTAGCTTTTTTTTTTCCTTTTGCAAGTCGATATGTTCAGCCTTGGTGTACGATATCTTGTTAATAAAACTATGGTTGTGCGCATCCGATGATGCAGGGGCCAAGAGATATTTGCCCTCCTTTTGCAAAAACACAAACAAGCTGTGGCATGGCTGGAGATTAATTTATTTCGGGACATCAGCATGTCCTAAGTAGTTTTGATCATGCCTAGTCTACTGAATGGAGTTAGCTACTCCATCATCACTACTAGGGAAAAAGCCTAGTAGTAGCGTGGGTTTCATGCCTACGAGGAACCGCGCTACTAGTAAGGCGCTACAGATATTACTTAACAGTAGCGCGCGCGACATATGCTACTGCTAAGACATATAGCTGCAGGCGTGTTTACCTCGGTACTACTATAATCTAACTAGTAGTAGCGTGTTTCCTGTCCATCGCTATTAGTACTATTTTTTTTAGTGTATTTATACGCCGTTATATAAATTTTGGTATAATACCAATTATGATGTTGTTATATCAATATGTCTATAACATTGTGTCAAATGAAGATGGATTAGGTTCAAGTGAAGGCAACATGTGGTGCATGTCAAAAGTATACTACTAATCCAAACTTGATCTAGTTTGGACTAATAGTACTTTCGATGTGCACCACATGTTGCCTCCACTTGAATCTAATCCGCCAACACAAGCTATTTAATCATCATCATAGTCATTACCATCAACAATAACTATTTAATCATCATAGTCATAGTGTAGCACACATCATCATCTTCAAACTCATTCTAGCTAGCTAATCACCACCAACACTAGTTGCGGTAGCTATATCTAATCACCACCAACACTAGCTAATAATAATCATCATAGTCATTACCACCAACACTAGCTATTTGATCATCATAACTCATTTCTAGCTAGCTAATCACTCCTGCTGCTCTCTCTCTCGGGTAAAATAGCATAAAACATGTGTAACACTCCTGCTTCATCAAGTTGGAGCATGCAGATGAACATGTCTCCTAATCGTGAGTTGCGCTTTTGATTGCTGCCCCCTAGTACTTCTCTGCGATCGTTCACAATTTTGCTCCAGTCTTTCACTATTAAGCATTCCCCGCTATTAGAAATCCTGAATGCAGTAATGTGCATTGTAGGATGTCTTGGCCGTAAGCTAACAATTCTCATGCGACCTTTAGTCTCGATCCAATGAGGCACAACATTCATCGGGAGTCCCTGTTGAAGAACATCGTATAGTAACATACTTACAATGAAGTTTAGCTTAAAAATAATGTATGCAAAAGATGCACTGAGGACAAATAGTAAAAATATTATCATCTTTCCTAAATATATGTGACCGTAGTTCAGTACGAACACTATTGGTCGCACATTTTGAGTACTAAGATTTTTAAGTCCAGAAAAAATAATTTGTCTTGACAGTATGAAGATCCTCAAACCAAGAAACATAATGACTTATCTCCTGCAGTTTAGTTCAGCCCCGGGATAGTAGTAGGTCCTGTCTACCAAGCGCTGGACATGTTTGCTTGAACGGAAATAAGCTGTCAATAGAAATTAGTTGTCAACTATTTTTGAATAAACAATATTGAAGACATAAATATGGTTGAGAAACTCACATAATGGTATAACTGGAGGTGTCTGCACATCGACCAGATGTCGATATTACCTTTAATATCATCTTCCGGACGAATATCAAAAGTGATAACCATATCAGACTCAAATGCATAAGTCTTGCATAGTGCTTGCCAAGTTTTGCATTCAAAATAGGTGTAGGTGTCTGCGTATAATTTTGTATGGAAAGTATAATCATGCTTGGTTTTCAAGGAAACTCCCTTTACCTCCATAGTAGTTTTCATAGGACTGAAACCTATGTTATCCAAGACAAAAACTCTTGCATGGTAGGGGATACTCTAGTACAATAGTAAAAAAGTTAAATTATAAATTGAAGCAAATGAAGCAGATGTCATGCTTAATTACGAAAAAAGAATTGTTGTTGTGACTTACTATATCCACTTCAAAGTTCTCGTCCAGCTTGATGCTGAAACGCCTATCATCATCTAGGAAGATTCTGTCGCACGGACGGCGCTCGTCTTCGCAGTATTCGCAAATACCAAAATCCTTTTCGTTGTCAGGCATTTCCTATGTTCATAGTTGAAATATTAATTGAAAATCAATCGAAGGCAACTACCAGGATATTCAACACACAAATCCGGGGCACTCGATATTTCCTACATATTCTGGCACAAGTCATGCTAAAATTCACGGAAAAATCCGGCATGACCTTTGCTAAAATAGGACATATCGAGCGCCTGAAATTTGCCGAAACGGAAATGAATCAACACTCTGGCAAAACATAGGCCACTCAAAGGTATATCCTGCAAACATGACCGGCCACTTGGGCAAGCACATATCCTATTTGAGCAACACAAGATATACATTTCAAAATATCTTACAAGACTCATATTGACATGAGCATTCAATAAGCAAAACCAAATCATAAAATAAATAAGTATTCAAATTAGCATACATTCAATAAGCAAAAGTAAATCATCTCATGCGTCCGTACATCATCAAATATTATCACTAATACATCCCGAGTAGTATCATACATATAACATCACTAATACAACTAAAACCCTAGCGCACGACAGGTATCGGTGCGGGCGGTGGACACCCAAAGAGAAGGAACCATCACAGGATCATAGCTCCAGTGAGATCCCTGGAGAACCCGCCAGGTATTGGAGAATCTGTGCTCCAATGCAAACAAGTAGCGATGGACGTGCGCGTCCTCCTCGCTGACACGATGACGTACCACCTCCGTGGGGTCCTCAAGCCTCTGCACCGTCACTAGCCCACGCGGCCGCCACCAAGAAGGTTCGGGTCAACGACGGGCTGACTCCTCACCAAGTTGCGCCCCTCGGTAGGTAGCGCCTCCCGGTACCAGCCTGGCGGAGCCCAGTCCCGGATATGGCCCATCTGGTCAAGCAGGTGTCCTCCGCCGAGTCGATGACGAGGATGCGGGATAGGCATAGTCGACGTCGATACAGGAATAATTGCTTTAACTGAAAAAATAACAACAATGTGACATGTTCAACTAGTTCTTACTAAAAATAAACTTAATATAAATAAAATTAAACTAGTACCTAATTAGTACCTAGTTCTTACTAACTAATTAGTACCTAGGAACTACTGCCCTAATTACCATCTAATTTGATGAACCTAGGGGTGGAAAGTGGTAGCGGATAATCCGAAATATCCGATATTCATATTCGATCGGATATTCCAATTATCCAACTTAAAAGTCAAATAAGTTGTCAAAGTTTACTCGTTTTATGATTAATCTTAGAAATTATTATGCATTACAATAGTGTTTATTCATAAACCTATTTATCATTGACTTATTGTATGTCACAAGTTGAATACTTCATGTCACATAGCTATTGACTAATACACTTAAGCAATATGTCGCTATTATTCGTATCCGTTCCGAATCAAGAAAACATCCAATTCGTTTCCACCCCTAGACGAACCCTAACTAATTTGATGCAATTAAAATTTGAAGAACCCTAGGCAGAGGTAGGGGAGGGGGAGGAGCAAGCGTGCTCACCTCGGGTGCCTGCGGCGAGGGAGGGGGAGGAGCAGGCGTGCTCACCTCGGGTGCCTACGGCGAGGGAGGGGCAGGCGGCGTCGAGGTCGGGGTCGGGGCTCGGGCGCGCGGCGAAGGGCGGCATCGAGGTCGAGGTCGGGGCGGGGACGGCGTCGTGGTCGAGGGCGGCATCGAGGTCGGGGTCGGGGGCGGCGTCGAGGGTGTGCGGCGCGTGGCGGCCGACGGGCGACGACGGCGGTGACAGCGCGGAAGAGTTTGGATTTGGGCGAAGTGGCCGTGGGGAGGAACGAACCCCGCGGTTAAGTCAAAAGTAGCAGTAGCGTGTTCTGGGAAGTGCGCTACTGCTAAGAAGCAAAACATAATGGGACTGAAGATGAACATCAGGTTATAAGACAAAATCATGGTCGGTGCTTTCATACGACCAGAGACAAAACACAGGACCAATATATTACTTTTTACGACAGAGAGATAGGAATTAAAATCTGAAGTCTATACATGCCTTGTTCAGAACAAAGTGAAAATAGCAACATACCACCAAGTGGTACCTTCCACTCCAAAGACAACAACGAGAATCTAAAGGCAGATATCGAGGTTGGAACAAGCAAACCATCTTAAATGTAACCGCCATAGGAGACTTGCTGCCCGGACATGTCTTGTGATAGTAAATTGCAGGTAGCTTTAGAGCTTGCAACATGAAGGCAAAAAATGTGGGAATATGGAATCGCCATTAGATAGTCATCATCCTGTAGAGGAAAGGATAAAATATTTTTTTTTACAAAAGGATATGCAGGCAAGAGTACTGCTGCTGTAAAATTACTGAAACTACTCTATAGAATTAATAGAATTAACATGATCTCCTGGAGTAGTTCAAGCAATACTGGAGTAGTTCAAGATACTAATCTTGGTGCAGCACTAAGCATGAAATACAATACTCCACAAAATTAACACAATCAAGAAAGCATCAGCAAGTTAACAATCTAACAAGACAAGTTTCAGTACAGCACCAAGTCAAAATCCACTGCAATCTTTCTCTTAAATCTAGTCATGCATCTGTGGAACTTGGCAGCATTCATTTAAGAATGGAGTAAATTAACTTGGCAGTATACAAACTTTAAGTAAGTTGACTTAGCATTCTACTGAAATTCCACTGCAATCTTTAAACTACTATAACCTGTCAGAAATATATTGGAAACCCCCACAAAAAGTTCATATTTTGTACTGAGTACCTTGAAGATGGCGTCGTAGCCGGCGAGGACCTCCTCGATCTACGTGCACTTCCTCTCCGGCTTATTCTTGTCATCCTCACTGGCTTCCTCGAGCTTGGTCTTGGCCTTGCCGGCGGCACCGGGCTTGGACTTGGGCTCCCACTTCTACTTGTGATCGAAGCGGTCGTCGTTGGGAGAGGCGAGCTCCGCCTCCCACTTGAGAGCCCGGCCCCACCGTGCGGCTTCTCCTTGGCTGTCCACTTCACCTTGCAGCCCCCCGGGGAGGCGGCGGCGTAGCTGTACTTGCGGCAAGCCGGCTGGGCGCCTTGGTGCGAGGGAGCCGGTCCAAATGTTGTAATTAAGCAGATAATGGTCAAGTTAGTAGGAAGGTTTGAGAAGCTGTTTACATCTAAAAAATCAAAGTAACCATCCATGATAGATGAGTTTACTATAGGCCACAAATAGCAAAATAAACCAATGCAAGGTAAGCAAGGCATAGTCAATCCACAGGATAATTGATTTGCATGGTCACGACAAAAGCAGTAAGAGAATTGGCAGTGAACTGGACACTAAAACTAAACATTTTTCTGATATTCTAAAAACTTTCATACACATAAACGATTCATTTCACAAGGGACTGGAATATACCAGGCAAGGAAATGTGAATACTGATCGAAGATGTATTAGTTATAACCTTTCATAGCAAACATTGGAGCAGAAAGTTCCTACTTGAGCTAGATGATATCAGATATAACCTTTCATCTCAATGTGAATACCGATCGAAGATGTATTAGTTAGTTATGTCACATGTAGAATGAGATACAAAAAGAGCATGTAGTATGCAAAAAAGGGAATGCAGCAACAACGGAAAGAAACGCTAAACCAACCCAAAATGCAAGCAAGAATCTTTAAAAGGGAACATAGAGCAGCATGTGCATGAGGCATAGAAAAATGGGGTCACCTTAAGATCAAGAATCAGTGGCCCTCTCTCAGTTCAAATCAGAAGGAAAGAACCACGATTATTGATTAGAGTTATTTTTAGTTAGGCAAAGCATTACAGCACTGGATCCTAAGCTACAGTTGAGGCATACGAAACTACAAGTGTCTACAATTTTCATATATAAACAATCTTTAGTATCTCAACCAGAACCAAAGCAAAAAAAATCATGGTTAAGTAACCAGCAAATGAAGAATGAACCTTTTTGGAATTTTAAAGTAGCAAGACATGAAAAGTTCTCTTTTGCCTCCAATACTACACACATTAGGGGAGGTAGCTGCAGTTTTATTGCATAGTGGGCTCAGTTCGCCTTTCCTCGATCATATAACCTACCCCCGTCATCTCTTATCACCAGATCAATCTGTTTATACAGTAGATCTGCCCTGGTTATCACTCAACAAGAATGACCATCCAAGGACAACAAGTATCACATGACCAAAAAGGATTCTAGAGACAAGAGGGAGGATCCAACTTGATACCCACGGGTGCCTCGGTTGCTCAAAGGCACACTAATTCCAGCCAAGGTAATCATCATCGCCCTAGCACGAACACCACTTGAGCATAAATAAGCAACACCTTTAAATACAAATAAAAATGGTTCAGGGTTCATTGCATAGCCGCCACGGAGCCATCACCGGCGCCACTGATATGCCTCCCTCCTCCGTGGCCGTTGCGGCCACCGTCGCGCTTGGTGGAGCCACCTGCGCGGGAGGGAGGGAGGCAGCTGCAGGAGCGAGTGAGAGAGGAGGCAGCAGCTAGGTCTCCCACGGCAGTGACCCCCCTTATACCCCCCTAAGCGAAATGACCGAAATGCCCTGGTGGGGGTATGGTATTTACATTCTGATGCAATTGGAATTTTGTCCGACGGCTGATGTTGATCGGGTAAATATCTAATGACCCACTGCGATTTGGATCGAGATCCGACGGTCTGTGTCACGAGGAGATTCCGATCAGACGGCCAGAATGCCCAGATCGCTGAGGAGCCTCAGGTTTCGACTCGTCTCGTGTTTCTGAATTCAGGGTTCATTGCATAGCGGGCTCAGATTCACCTTTCCTCAATCATATAACCTACCCCCGTCATCTCTTATCACCAGATCAATCTGTTCATACAATGGAGCTGCCCTGATTATCACTCAACAAGAATGACCATCCAAGGACAACAACAAGTATCACAGGATCAAGAAGGATTCTAGAGACAAGAGGGAAGATCCAACCTGATACACACAGGTACCACGATTGCTCAAAGGCACACTTATTTCATCCACGATTAATCATCATCGCCCTAGCACGAACGCCACTGATCAATCTAGCAAATCCAGGCGCATAGCTATAGGACTAGGGCATCCACATGTAAACCAGAGGATCACATGAGCTCCTATGATAGCAACTAAACATGAACAACAGCCTGCAAACCCTAAAATGGCATGGATCCACAACTACAGAGCTCAAGTAGGAAGCGATGCATGAGTAGGGCATAGAGCATCAACCAAACGAGCACCACATCAATATAGCCATGGCCATGTCCCATACAGTAGCCAAAGCAGAGGAGTGGGAGGAAGATGGACCTCACCGAGGGAGGTTGTAGCCGAGGTAGTACTCAGTGCGCGCCGGGGTTGCGCCTGAACGCCGTCCAATGGGCAAGGAACCGCGTCGGATTTGCGCCTTGCACCGTCCCGCCGACGAGCACGAACGAATCAAACAACATGTGTAAGAAAGGCATCGTTGTTTATCAGAAACAATTATTTAGGAATTAATATTTAACAAAAATGCATTTTTAGCACACAGATATACACAGGAAAAATACATGAGCAGATCCTTCTATCAAAGGTCACAAAAAACAACAATATGAAATCAATATGTTAGTTAGAAAATGTTTTGGTAGAACATATTCAAAACATCCATGTGCAGTAAAAAAGGAACTTGACCTTGCTGCAATCATCTCTGAACCTGACACTGCAGCTTTCTAGTCCTGACTGCTTTTTTTGTGAGCAAATGCATAATAATTTAGACTCAGGTGGAAGTATACAGAACAAAAACAAAATGGCTCCAATGAAGCAAGTATTAACCAAATAAACATATAAAGAGTTAGATAAACAACTGAACGCCACCAAGGCGTATAAAATTAAGAGGACGCCAGATATGCAATAACCCACCCGCACTGGAGGTCAGCGAAAAATCTATGTATACAATCATGTAAGCATCATAGCACTCCTAACCAAACCCACACATATTTTCCATTCCCTCTTCTAAATCATGTCGGGTCAAAACAGATATACAGCTAGAAGCAAAGACTGGATAAAAGGGAACAAACCTTGAGGCTGAACCCACTTGAGTGGTCCGATAAGGAGCAAATAATCAAAAACATCTAAACTGGCATCAGAGTGGTCCGGTAAGGCCCAAATCCTCAGGCTCGGCGGAAGCATCCAGATAGGAAGCGCGGCTTGCCGCACCCCACCCGCACCAGCCATAGCCAGCCCGGTAAGGCATGATTATATTTTATAAGTTAAGAAAAACAAAAATGTCCAGAGTACCAAAGTCTATTACATACCAGTAGTGCGTTTTCATAGGAAATGCAACATGATATACCAAAAGGTACAGAAAAGAAGTGAAGCAACATGATAAAATAGCAAGTGGTACAGAAAAGAAGTGAAGCAACATGATAAAAGAGAGCAAAGTGTTATGGCAGACCTTTTATTTTCAAAGAGTTGATGAGCTGGTGACCATATAATTTTGATGGTCTGACCAACTGCGCATACCATGGTTTCATGCTTGGAATTCTCTAAGCATTAGAAGTGCGGTCAATATAAAATTGTAGAGCACTTGCAACCAAGAAAAACAAAAACATGCAAACACAATCCAAACAATATAAAAGTAAATCCGACCTCACTTATTTGAATATATCATTCACAAGAAATAGTATTGCTCGTCTTATGCAGTGTAAATTAGTACATAACAGTTTTTTTTCTTTCGAACGGCTTTTTAGTGGAATATATCATTCGTACTATTTCAAAACCAAAATGTATGAAATAAAAACCTAAAACTCGACTGACTAAAACCACTCAGACATATGCTATCGCCAATTTGTGCATAAAGAAATATTCAAATCACATGATGGATTCAGAGTACAAAGCACATATATAGATCGTTCGTACCGTAAGAGTGTAACTAAAGAAGTTTCTTGATAATAATAATAATAATAATAATAATAATAATAATAATAATAATAATAATAATAATAATAATAATAACAATAATAACAACATAGGTCTATGCCATCGTTCCATCATAAAAACATACCTCGCTCTCTCTCTCCCTCAATGGGAAACTTGAAAAGTAAGTTACTATAAAGTAAGCTCACATGGCAATTAGCCCCCAATGGCAAGCATAAACCCGCGCAAGTATACTATGCTACGAGAAATGCCTCGTCCTTAAACTGGAAATATAAATATACTGCATTGTAAAAATCTGTCTTCCTAAAACTGGAAATACAATCTTAGCAATAGTCTAAGCAATATTGTTACTACTTCAAGAACCGGTTGGATCAGTTAGCTATTCACTTCACTTAAGGTCAACTTGATTATATCATAGACTAATTTTATATAATTTCAGAACAAGAGAATTAGAGGGAGTAGCAAAGCTCAGGTGCACATGGATCCACAACACCATATCGCAAATCAACCAGAGTAATAAACATCATTACTTTGGATAACGGCCTTGTACTTTACCTAGCTCCGACAACCTAGCTGTAGAAGCTTAACAGATCTTGGAAGAGAGCAAGAGAAAAGAATCGGATGGGAATGTATATCTTACCTACCTCGGTCAAAGATCGGCACGGAGGAGCGCTTGCCAGTCTTGTCCCTCGATAAATCTGACTGATTCAGGCGTGCCATGGCCGAGAGCGGCGGATCGAGTCGCCGTGATGTGGAAACAGGGACAGTAAAATATGATTTGTCGCTCTATATCCCTTCATGTTGCGCTTATCCTGTAGATGCGCCGGGCCAAGTTAAAGCTCGGTGAGCTTGGAAATAAAAGCATATATCTTCCTGATGATAGGATTGTCCAAAAACAGGAAAGGCAAACCGCATAATACCACAATCCAGCAAGAAAAAATTAGATACACGAGCAAACCGCTGTATGCATATAAATGAGTAGGAGAATAATATGGCTATATGAGAACATAGAGATTTCCATGAATGAGCATTTCTGGACTGTTGAATAAAAACGGATGTAAATATAATTTACTATATAAGATTTGGGAGCTTTGTAGGCAAGCACAAAAAGACCAGATTCTTCAACAACTTGGCAATTCAGATGCAATAGCACTGTCCTCATGAGCATATAAAGAGAAGAAACAAGGTGCATTTCATCTCCATTAGAATTTGAAAATATAGAGAGAAGAAATAATGAAAATCCATAAGAAAGGCCAACAAAATTAATGGTTAAAGGGGTGGAAAACTAAAGAGTGGATGAGCTCTCCGGAGGGTCCTGGCCACAACGACACATATGGCCATACTAATGAACAAACGCTTCCTAGTATACATCAGGGGTTCACATACGTTACAATTTGCTATCTAGAACAGTCTGAACATGAACCTAATTCTATTGGATAATTCAAAATGTGGTGTTGCATATACAGTAGCTAGCATATACTATACTTTAAATAAAAACTAAACCTACAGTTGTCTGCTCTATGATTTCAATGTAGCATTCATGTAAGGCAAGAAACACATCAGTTAGAAACTATTAGGAACATGGGCACAAGCGTAGCTTAGAAGTGGAATAAGTAATGTACTCCTCTCTCTCTCTCTCTCGCTCAAAATTACAGCACTGCAATTGTTCCTAACTCATGTTGTGATGATCAAGTTATATGAGAGTGCATGTGTTTTTGTGTGTATGCATAAGTTGATCTAAGTTCACTATACGGTAACATAACACGTCTGAATAAATTCAAATGCCCAGATAAAATATTTCGTATCCAAGTCCCAAATGTTTACTACAATGAAAAGAAATTTGAGATCAGAGAGTAGTAGAAGGAAGACATACAACACAATTTCGGCATCCAGTCCAGGAGTGCATATACTTGTAAAGAACATGACTTAGTTTATTTATGTAGCATGGACCCTTTCATTTGAAGTAGGGAAGCACATGAATTTTGGCTACTGCACATGAGAATAGGCGCTGGGCTTGGGGCGCAAGGTAAGGATCCAAATACCTCAAGGTGGTATGGAAACGGCAGGGTCGCCGGCATCAAGTCCGTGCCGTGGAGAAAACTGTAGCAGTACAATAAGCCTCCGAAGCAAATAAGCTTATAGGTAAAATTACGTATCTGATCTGTCAAAAGGGGGAAATATGTCAAGAACTCTTACTATTTAAAAATCTTGTGCATTTATATGCTTGTAAGCCTAACTGAATTAGCATCTAGGCATATAGGCATATGTAATAGTTTTCCCTTTTCTCTCTTGGCTCTCTTAAAAAGCTTGTGCATTCATATGTTTGTAAGCCTAACTGAATTAGCATGCTAGTTAGAAATTAGAACAATGAAACGCTCAAATCAAAACAGCAAGAGCACATTTAATTGGTATAGGAGCTGTAACCATGTGCATATCAATGAGCAGAAAAATAACATGGGCACATTTATGTGTTCCGATATCAAACAAAAATCACATATCACATGGCAGTTATAAGAGCATGCATCAAGCTTAAATAGGAAGTTTGATATGACATCGCCGCTACACATTGCATATACACATACCTTCATCGTCGACTGATGTATGTCAGATTGTTGTTGCTCGGCCATTTCACAACATGGATAGCTCGAACGGTTGGCTCTTTGGAATAGGTTAAAATCTGATCATACAAGAAGTCACAAAATTCACAAATCACATCACTGACATAAGAACATGCACAGAGGTTAAATTAAGAAGTCCAAGACAAATTCAATGTAGAATCCATATTTTTAGAACGGCCAACAATTACGTGCAAGACAGTGCATGATATTTTGTACCACGAAGTAAAACATTTTTACTAACCTTAATTCAGGCATATATATATATCGGGTTCCCGGTTGCAAGCACAATCAACTTGTATGATTTATCCAACCTGAACTTGAGCTGCAGCAGATAAGAATGCAGAGCATGTGTAAAAACAAGGAAGCATCAAGATAAACACAGAGTTTGCTATTGTTTTCTTCACGTGTGATGAACCCAAACGTCATGCCATCCAAAAGGAAGGTACAAACTAAACCAACACAAGGTACAAAGTGTAGATGATGTTCAGATGTGGGGGTAGATGGGGGGAGAGGAAATTCACCATGTTGGTTCTGGGTGCCTGCTCCTCCACCTCCTCAGACTGATTTGCTGCAGATGGGATTGATTTGCTGGTTAAGGTTGTACCCACAACCTACAGAGACGAATCGAGCGTTAGAGAGAGAGAGAGGGAGAGAGAGGGCAGGACAGAGGAGAGGGGAGAGGAAGCGGTGGCTTACCACCTACACCTGACCTACACAGGGGAGGGGAGCTAGAAGAGCCGCAACAGCTTCTCCATGGCATGGCCCCCTTCCTTGACACAATCAGATGAGATGAGATGGGCCTGCACACAGTCACGCATCAGAGGAAGATGAAACCCAAAGGAAGAAGAAGAAAAGGTAAGGAAGGATGCATACCCGAGGCTCTTGAGGGGATCCTGCGGATCCGAGCTAAGGGCTCGAGCTCGGCCACGGCCGCCGCCGCGCTCACCAACGCGCCGACGGGGGACGCGCCGCTCCCGTCCGGCCCTGAAGACCCCGCCGGCTCGGAGGAATCGATCTCGCGAGGGGCGAATCCACCGGCCACGGGAGAGAAGGTGAGGGGATTGGGAAAAGGTGGGGGCCGGCAGCAATGGGGAGAGGGTGGGGCGCGGTGGGGGTGGTGGTGGACGACGGCGACAATGTCGGGGAAGTGGGTGGCGGGGAAGGGGGCTAGGGTTTGGGAGAGGGTGGGTGTCGGTGTCAAAACCGACGGATCTCGGGTAGGGGGTCCCGAACTGTGCGTCTAGGCCGGATGGTAACAGGAGGCAAGGGACACGAAGCTTTACCCAGGTTCGGGCCCTCTCGATGGAGGTAAAACCCTACGTCCTGCTTGATTAATATTGATGATATTGGTAGTACAAGAGTAGATCTACCACGAGATCAGAGAGGCTAAACCCTAAAAGCTAGCCTATGGTATGATTGTCGATGTGTATGTTGTCCTACGGACTAAAACCCTCCGGTTTATATAGACACCGGCGAGGGTTAGGGTTACATAGAGTCGGTTACAATGGTAGGAGATCTGAATATCCGTATCGCCAAGATTGCCTTCCACGCCAAGGGAAGTCCCTTCCGGACACGGGACGAAGTCTTCAATCTTGTATCTTCATAGTCCAGGAGTCCGGCTGAAGGTATAGTCCAGCTATCCGAACACCCCCTAATCCAGGACTCCCTCAGTAGCCCCTGAACCAGGCTTCAATGACGGCGAGTCCGGCGCGCAGATTGTCTTCGGCATTGCAAGGCGGGTTCCTCCTCCAAGTACTTCATAGAAGATTTTAAACACAAAGATAGTGTCCGGCTCTGCAAAATAAGGTTTCCACATATTGCCATAGAGAGAATAATATTTACACAATTCTAATCTGCTGACATATTCCGTAGTGTGACACACCACGGCCAAGCCTTTATCCGAGTCGTTTCATTATCCCACCTCAGCGCGTCATGCGAGGCGGTTTCCTTGGCACGTCTTGTCAAAGCAGAGATCGTGTCCCCTTATTCTGGGATTCTCATCAATACGGGCGTGGGTAACCCAACCGTGCCTTTGATTACGGCGCTTGGAGATAAGCGAGTTTTACTAGGCTGGTGGGGACATGTAGTTGCGTCCACCCATATAAGGGGATAAGGATCCACCTTTTCACCCACGCCTTCTTCCTCCTTTGCCTATCCATTCTTGCACACTCGAGCTCCAGCGCCCAAGTCCGGACTCCCACCTCAACCTTCTCCAGTCATGTCCGGAGCGGGAGGCAAGTGGATGGTCTCCTCCGTCACGGAGGGACACATCAAAAAGCTGAGGAAGGCCGGATACCTGTCTAGCGACATCGCGCACCGGCTTCCCGAAAAGGGGCAGCTCATCCCCACCCCTAGGCCCCATGAGAGGGTGGTATTCCTCCCCCATTTCCTCCGCGGACTGGGCTTCCCTCTGCATCCATTTGTCCGGGGGCTCATGTTCTACTACGGCCTAGATTTCCACGATCTGGCCCCGAACTTCGTCCTTAATATCTCGGCGTTTATCATCGTGTGCGAGGCTTTCCTCCGCATCCGCCCCCATTTCGGCCTATGGCTCAAGACTTCCAACGTCAAGCCGAAGGTGGTGCGCGGCAGCCATGCGGAGTGCGGCGGTGCCATGGTGGGCAAGATGGCCAACGTCCTGTGGCTCGAGGGCTCCTTTGTGGAGACCCTGAAGGGGTGGCAATCGTGGTGGTTTTACATCACCGAGCCGCGCAACGCTGAATGGGTCGCACCCCCTGAGTTTCGATCCGGCCCCCCTATGCGGCTCACCTCCTGGAAGGAGACGAGCTGTCTTTTGGTAAAAAAGGAGAGCTGACCGAACTCCAAACATGCATCCAAACCCTGGCGGACAAGAAGCTCAAGCTTGTCAATGTAGTCCAGGTTATGCTCATCCACCTGATCCTCCCGTGTCAACAACGGGCCTTCAACCTGTGGGAGTTCGACCCAGCGCAACACCAAACTCTAAACAGGCTCTTCGACATGACGTACGAAGATGCCTGGAGGATGCTTTTCAAGGGCGCCGAGGCTCCCGCATCCGCTACCGAGTATCGCGGATTCAGTGCGCAGCGTCACGCTCTCGCGGTAAGCTGTTTTTGTCCTTTTACAGGGTATCAGTTTTTCATAGTTTGACTCCATGCGGGATCTAAGCTCCCTTACCTTTGACAGGATTGGCAGGTGATGTCCGGACAGATCAACTGTCCAGCTCCTTTGCCCGAAGGCCCAGCGGACGCTCGCCTGGCGAAGCTGCTGGTTCTGACACCCTATGTGGTGCCGGAGAAGAAGGCCGCGAAAAGGGCCACGGGGACTCAAAAGTGTGCCCGGCGCCAGGAGGTGTCGGATTCATCACCCGACGGTTCCGAAGCGCATTCCTCTCGTGAAGACGAGGAGGAAGAAGATGAAACCTCTCCCCCTCCAGCGGGAGGAGAGAAGAAAAGGAAGGCCGCCCTCTCTGGGGAGGTCGGAGGGTCCAAGAAGGGGAAAACCCTTCCTCTGGACTACTCCACCGACGCCGACGACGGCGGAGAGGAGTGGCAGCCCAGGGCCAAGCCCCTGGTGAAATCGTGAGTATCCGGATACCGGAGTAATTCATAGTATTCGTTTATTGCACAGCTTTCCCTTATGTCAAATATGTTTATGCAGCCCACCCAAGGACCGGCTCGACGCGTCGTCGAGCGGCTCACTGGACTCGTCGGATGTGAACTCGCTTCCGACGGCTTCCTCCCCCCGCCCTGCGGACGACACCGAAGTGTTGTCTCAACAGGTTCCAAGCAGGGAGGAGGTGGTCCTGGAGGCGCCGCAAGGCGACCTCCCGGACTCCAGGAGTAAAGGAGATGAAACCCCCCAGGGCTCCAAGTCCGGTTCTAGGCCGGACACCGCTCCGGAACCTTCAAAGGTTCCAGAGTCCAGCGGGGGACCTCCTTCCAAGAGGAGCAAGTCCACCGTGCCGGTGGCCCCCGTCCAACCAGAGGCGCCGGACAATATGTTGGAGGCGCTCCAAGGCGCCTCCATCGACGAGGAGCACCGCACTATTATGAGTGTGGTGGTCCAGAAGGTTCAGTCCGCCAAGAGCGGACTGACTGAAGCTTGTACTAGCCTTTTGACAGGCTTTGAGGTAAGTAAATAATGTGTAAATAATATTACCGCATAGACAGTAGCCCCTGATGCTCTGTTGGGCGTTCTGGAAGAAAAGCCGAATAGAGGATCAAAGAATTCGCAGGAGTCTAACAAAGGAGTCAATATGCGTATGCAGGCTTCTCTGCTGGTGTCCACCGCACTGACTGCGGAAGTGGACATGCTGAAGCAGAGCCTCGAGAAGTCCGAGCAAGAGCTTGGGCGTGCCAAGAAGCAGCTCGAGGAGAAGGAAGGTAAGAAATACCTTTTTTGAATATACATATATATATATATAAAGGTGCAATTGCAAAAAAATGACAGGATTAACATGGCTATTGTAGGGGCCACGTCTGAGGTGGCGACCCTTAAGCAAGCGCTGCTCGAGGCCGAGAAGAGTGCGGCCACGGAGCGCACCGAGCGGGAGAAGTATGAGGCCGAGGTTGGCAAGGTGCGGCAAGAGCTCCAGGTTCTCATGAAGAAACATGAGAGTTTGGAGCTTGACTCGAAGGCGCGAGCGTCCGAGCTTGCGGCGGCTATTGAAAATGCCAAGTCTGCCAAGACCAAATCCCAGAAGACCCTCTAGGAGTTGGATGAGGTGAAGAAAATAGCGGCGGGTAAGGCATTCTTTATGCAAAGTAAACACATAAACGTGAGCTACTTGATACTTACCCGAATCCGGAACTCTCCAGGAGCATTTGCAGATCTCCCCGGAGTGTATCCGATGCCGCCGCATTCTATCGAGCCGCGGAGGGTAGCTCGACAGAGAAGGTGTTCTGGTCTCAGTATGCTGAGGCCGGACACCCCGTGCCCCTGAGCGACCAGCTGAAGCAACTGGTCGAGCTCCACAAGGCGGCCGAACAGGCCATGAAGGGCCTCCTGGTTCGGCTGTGGCCTGGAGAGGCTCTTCCTGGGAGCTATTTTGGGCTGGTGCGGCGGCTGGTGGAGGCCTGTCCAAGGCTCGAAGTCATCAAGCGCTCCGTCTGCATTGAAGGTGCCTGTAGGGCCTTTGCCCGTGCGAAGGTGCACTGGGGCAGGCTGGATGCTGACAAGCTTGTGAAGGACGGGCCACCGCCGGGGAAAGAGCATCGCAAGCCCGAAAATTACCATAAGGATGTTTCAAACGGTGCCCGCCTTGTGGCGGATGAATGTTCTAGAGATGTAATTTTTGAGTAAAACTCGCTCGTTTTTGTCCTGTGCGTTGAAAACTTGTTGCGCTAAGCAATGCTGCTTGAATTTAAAATATTACCTTTTGTGCGGCTGTTTATCGATACTGAGAGATGGCGAGTCGTCGGCTTCTGCCCCCATGCCGCTAGTGCTGGGGTGTTCGGGGATAAACCTGGGCGCTCTTTTTCCCATATTTGGGTCCTTTGAGGGAGGCGCTCAGCCCAACGAACAAGGCAATCGGACTATAATGCGTGAACACTCTCACTTAGCCATAGAATTCTATAATTTTAAATTTCGGCGAAGCCCCTAGTATTCGGAAGACCGAGTTCGGGGCGCTATCCACGCCTTGGCCGGACAGAGCCGACTCCTCGCCCTAAGCGGCATAAGTCTTTAGGGACTCAAAAAAACCTCTCGAACGGCGACCGGCTCTCGCTTCATCATGACAGTCAGTTTTATCTTTCTCCACTGAGGTGCTCGGCCCAGCTCAACTGGGGCACAATCGTAGTGGTTCTCCTAGTGCTACCTTAGCCGATATAGCGGAACATAAGGCACCAAAACATAGGAGTCGGGCGAACCCAACTATTGACCCAAGACATGATTCGGAGCCGATGCATATAATGATATAAGTTCGGGGTGCCGCACTTGTGAAAGTGTTCGGACTTCTCACACCATATTGAGGGGTGCTAAAAGCCCCTGGCGTATTTTGGCCGTACCGAATTGTACGGGTGCAAAATGTCGTTAAGGAACATTTATTCATAAAAAGGTAATGCAAAAATAGACAAAAGCTATGCATTATTTATTAAAAATAGCTGCGATCAAAGCAGAACGATACAAGTAATGCGATAAACAAAAAGTTGAACTATTTAACATGTCTGCTCCAGGGGCAAGCTGCGGAATAGTATGCGAAACAGGTATACTGCTCGTGATAGAGACCACCTGGGAGTTCCGTAATGCGGCATGGCTTGTCTGCTTCCCTGGTTCTTGCATCGTTTGTGCGGCAATTGAACTGCCGAACAGGCCTTCCGAAGAGTAGAGTCCTGAAAGTAAGAGAAAATTAAAAAATCGGCAGCCCCTGGTGCGGTTTAAGCCGTGTTTTGGGCGTGCCGTGATGGTGCCCCTCCCCCTATGCCCATGGTATTTCTGGAGCGTACTTATGTACGCGAAGTACTGGCGTCGCCTTTTTGCGAGGGTTGGGGTTGGGGCCGCATTGCTACGCCTGCTCAGAACGTGCCAGGCGGTCTTGTTGTGGGTTACTCCGGGCGCGATTAACGGTGTCCGGACGTTTAATGGCCGGACTGGAGAACTGCCTGGAGAGGCTGCTTTGTACTTCCGCTGCAAGGGCCCCGTGTGCTCCTCCGTTCGGAGGGAGCGTTCAGTGTTTCGATTGACCGTAATTACTCCAGGAGGGCCTGGCATCTTGAGCTTAAGGTATGCGTAGTGCGGTACCGCACTGAACTTGGCGAATGCGGTTCGTCCGAGTAGTGCGTGATAGCCACTGCGGAATGGGACTATGTCGAAGATCAACTCCTCGCTCCGGAAATTATCCAGAGATCCGAAGACCACTTCAAGTGTGACTGAGCCTGTACAGTTGGCCTCTACACCTGGTATTACGCCTTTAAAGGTCGTTTTGGTGGGCTTAATCCTCGAGGGATCTATGCCCATTTTCCGCACTGTATCCTGGTAAAGCAGGTTCAGGCTGCTGCCGCCGTCCATAAGGACTCTAGTGAGATGAAATCCGTCAATAATTGGGCCTAGAACCAATGCGGAAAATCCGCCATGACGGATGCTAGTGGGATGGTCTCTTCGATCAAAGGTGATCGGGCAGGAGGACCATGGGTTGAACTTTGGGGCGACTGGCTCTACCGCGTATACGTCCCTTAATGCGTGCTTCCGCTCCCTTTTGGGGACGTGGGTTGCGTATATCATGTTCACCATCCGTACTTGTGGGGGAAAACCCTTCTGTCCATTGTTGTTCGGCGGCCGGGGCTCCTCGTCGTCATCGCTATGCAGCCCCTTGTCTTCATTGTCGGTGTTTAACTTGCCTGCCTGCTTGAACATCCAACGATCCCTGTTGGTGTGATTGGCCGGCTTTTCGGGGGTGCCATGTATTTGGCACAAGTGGTCGAGTATTCGGTCCAAGCTGGACGCCCCCCTAGGATTCCTTTTGAATGGCTTTTTCCGCTGACCGGATTTAGAGCCTCTGAATCCGGCATTAACTGCCGTATCCTCAGCATTGTCGCCGTTAATGCGGCGCTTCTGCTTGTTGCGACGCGACCTGCCACTAATGTCCCTGGTGTCCGAATTACCAGGGTTCTTGGTCATATTGTTGCTACGAGCAAGCCAGTTGTCTTCTCCCGCGCAAAAGTGGGTCATGAGTGTCGTGAGTGCTGCCATAGATTTCGGCTTTTCCTGTCCGAGGTGCCGGGCCAGCCACTCGTCACGGATATTGTGCTTGAAGGCTGCTAGGGCCTCCACGTCCGGACAGTCGACTATTTGATTTTTCTTTGTTAGGAACCGTGTCCAGAATTGCCTGGCCGATTCCTCTGGCTGCTGAATTACGTGACTTAGGTCATCGGCGTCTGGGGGTCGCACATAAGTGCCCTAGAAATTATCGAGGAATGCAGCTTCCTGGTCCTCCCAACAACTAATTGATCCTGTTGGCAAGCTGTTAAGCCAATGCCGAGCTGGTCCTTTAAGCTTGAGTGGAAGGTATTTGATGGCATGGAAATCATCGCCGCGGGCCATGTGGATATGAAGGAGATAATCCTCGATCCATACCGCAGGATCTGTTGTGCCATCATATGATTCGATGTTTACGGGTTTGAAACCCTCGGGGATTTGATGATCCATTATTTCGTCTATAAAGCATAGTGGGTGTGTGGCGCCTCTGTACTGGGCGATATCATGACGTAGCTCCAATGAGCTTTCTCTACTGTGTTCGGCCCTGCCGAATTTGTGGCCGGCGTGACGGTTACCGTCTCGAGCCGTGGGGTGCCCATGCGATCCGTAGATCGATCGTGTTTGCCTTGCCTTGTCCTCCAACATGTCTTGTAAGTCCGGCGCGTATTCCCATGCCTTGGTACGGGGTGCGGCTTGAGTGAAGGGCCGGGAGGCCTCTCTGTCGCGGCCACGAGGTGGCCGTTTGGCCGTATCAAGTGATTCCTCCTCTAATCGGGGTAGCAACATGCGCTTTGGGTAGCTCTTGGTGGGGCGTTCGAGTTTATGCTCTTCGGCCGTAAGGACTTCAGTCCATCTGTCAACCAGCAAATCTTGATCAGCTCTGAGCTGTTGTTGTTTCTTGAGGCTTCTTGCCGTGGCCATAAGCCTGCGTTGAAAACACTCTTGCTCAATGGGATCCTCTGGCACGACGAATTCGTTGTCGTCGAGGCTTGCCTCGTCTTCGGAGGGAGGCATATAATTATCGTCCTCGACCTTCCTGTCTGCCGCTCTCTCATGAGGGCTGGTTTCTCCATCCTCCTGTGCTAAATCTTGCTGGAGGGGGTTTTCTTCCGCACTCTCCGGAGTATTATTATCTCCCGTGCTGGAATCACCATTTTTGTGTTGGCGGGATTTTGAGCGGCGCCGCTAACGCCGGCGCTTAGGCTGTTTCTTGGAGGGGTCATCCTCCGCTGTTCCATCGCCATCTCCTTCTTTTGGGGTGTCCACCATGTATATGTCATATGACGAGGTGGCTTTCCAGGGTCTAGTAGGCGTTGGTTCTTCGTCATCTCCTTCATCGGCGTCCATACCATCGATGTCTTCGGAGTCAAAGTCGAGCATGTCGGTTAAGTCGTCGACAGTGGCTACAAAGTGGGTGGTGGGTGGGCTTTGAATTTCTTCATCGTCCGTGCCCCAACCTTGCTGACCGCAGTCCGACCAGGGCTCTCCTGATAAAGAGAGAGACTTCAGTGTCTTCAGGATATCGCCGAAAGGCGAGTGCTGAAAGATGTCTGCGGCAGTGAACTCCATGATCAGCGCCCAATCGGATTCGATTGGCAGGGGCACGGAGGGTTCGGAGTCCGGAGAGGAGTTCGGCTCCTTGGAGTCACGAGTCTCGCAGAGTACGCGGCTGGTGTTCGGCTCAATCGTCGTTGGGATCACAGCCCCCAAGGTGGCGTCCAACCGCCCATCCTCGATCGGCGCAGTTGGCTCTGAATTAAGGGTCAGAGCTGATGCGGGTGCGGCCTCCAGGGCACTGTTCGGCGGCAGAGCTAGATCATGCTCGTCGGGACAGTGCGGCGCGCTCGGCAGTGGCTCGACTCCGTCGAAGATCAAGTCCCCGCGGATGTCAGCCGTGTAGTTTAAGCTTCCGAATCTTACCTGACGGCCAGGGGCGTAGCTTTCGATCTGCTCCAGATGGCCAAGTGAATTGGCCCGCAGTGCAAAGCCGCCGAAGACAAAGATCTGTCCGAGGAGGAAGGTCTCACCCTGGACTGGATCGTTGTCGATGATCGTAGGAGCCATCGAGCCTGACGGCGACGACACAGAGGAACTCTCAATGAAAGCACCAATGTCGGTGTCAAAACCGGCGGATCTCAGGTAGGGGGTCCTGAACTATGCGTCTAGGCCGGATGGTAGCAGGAGGCAAGGGACACGAAGCTTTACCCAGGTTCGGGCCCTCTCGATGGAGGTAAAACCCTACGTCCTGCTTGATTAATATTGATGATATGGGTAGTACAAGAGTAGATCTACCACGAGATCAGAGAGGCTAAACCCTAAAAGCTAGCCTATGGTATGATTGTTGATGTGTATGTTGTCCTACGGACTAAAACCCTCCGGTTTATATAGACACCGGCGAGGGTTAGGGTTACATAGAGTCGGTTACAATGGTAGGAGATCTGAATATCCGTATCGCCAAGCTTGCCTTCCATGCCAAGGGAAGTCCCTTCCGGACACGAGACGAAGTCTTCAATCTTGTATCTTCATAGTCCAGGAGTCCGACTGAAGGTATAGTCCGGCTATCCGAACACCCCCTAATCCAGGACTCCCTTAGTGGGGGCGTAGTGGGGGTGGTGGTGGACGACGGCGACAATGCCGGGGAAGTGGGCGGCGGGGGAGGGGGCGGCAGGGCGTGCCATGGGAGCTGCTGGCTTTTATAGGCCTCTACGTGAAATGACCAAAATACCCTGGTGGGGGTATGGTATTTACAATTTGTTGCCATTGGGTAAATATCTAACGACCCACTGCGATTTGGGTCGAGATCCGATGGTCTGTGTCGCGAGGAGATTTCGATTGGACGGCCAGAATGCCCAAATCGCTGAGGAGCTAGGGAGTTCGAGCAGATTCGTTTTTCTGGATATACAGGGTCTTTGCCATGATGTGGTCAAGAAGCACAGGTGTAACCTACATTAGTTGCCGCCCTGGAGCAAACGAAGGGAAGGATTCACAAGTGCCTCGATGATGAAGTATGAGAAAAGAAAATTGAGTTTTGGTTTTCTTATTGTGAAATTGATGTGCTTGAACTATGTAAAGGAATACAACCCTCTCTCGATACAAGCTTCTATCCCGTTTTATATATAAAGCAAGCACCGAACCAAATACACGGTCGAACAATACAAAAAAATGAGGTAGCCCTCAAACAATGCCGATCCCAGATAACCAGATCACGTAGAACACAACTACGCAACAAAAAAGAGCATTTGAAAAAGTGAATACAATGCCACACTCAGCCCTAAACACCTAATCTCTACGAGAATGCTCTAGGAGGGAAAACAGCGGAAAGCGTTGCCACTGTCAAGTCCAGAGGAGACAAGGGTTTTCACCCGAAACCCTGACACGAAGAGGAGGACCATGAGTCCACGACGACGTAGCGGCACCCGCAAGTGTCGTCGTCTTGTGCGACAAAGCGCAGAGCTTCCGTTCGGCAGCTCCCGCGTGCCACCACTTTCACCCGAAACCCTGACACGAAGAGGAGGACCATGAGTCCACGACGACATACCGGCACCCGCAAGTGTCGTCATCTTGTGCAACAAAAGCGCAGAGCTTCCGTTCGGCAGCTCTCGCGTGCCACCACTTTCACCCGAAACCCTGACACGAAGAGGAGGACCATGAGTCTCAGCCTGGATGACACGAGCAAGCTTTGCGGCCCGCTCATGGCCCATTCAGGACCGGACCGTATGGTCCAGGCCCAGTAGAAAAACATGACGGTCCGGGCCCAGAAATACAGACCGCGAAAAGTTCGGTCCGGTCCGGTCTTTAACCGGGCCGACCGAGCGGACAGATGGTGCAAGGCCCATGAAAAGGCCATCTGGCTTGACAGAGCGAGCGACCCCCCTCCCCTTGTTCCATTCCCCCTCCTCCTGGGTCGATTCTCTTCTCGTTCTCCTCACAACGCCTCCTCCTCTCCAATCCTCCTCCTCTCCAATCCCTAACCCTAACCCTAAGGCGACGGCGCCATCGCCCACGGCCTCTCCCCTTCACCGACGGCGCCATCTCGTTCGAGTCCGAGATGGAGGACCACGTGTACGTCGGGGGCGCAGCAAGGCCAGCACGCCATCGGTCCTGTCTTCCCTGGTTCCTCGCCGAGCGCCACGAAGAGGAAGAGGTAATGTTTGAACAAGAAACTTTTGTCCCACTAAGAGTTTCTGAATTTTCTGAAGATAGTCTCCCTCGCCGAACTGAGATGATTCAGTGCTAGAGACTTAGATAGGAGATCTGGAGATGTAGTGTTTGAACAAGAAACTTTTGTCCCACTAAGAGTTTCTAAATTTTCTGAACTAATGTAAGAGTTTCAAGAGATGTAGTGTTTCAACAGCAAACTTTAGTCAGGAGATGTTGTGTTTCAACAAGGTTTTCTATGCTATAATAATTAAATAGTGTGCACCATATTTATGTGCATTATACATTGTGCATGACATATTAGAGACCAGTGGTAGATTTCACCAAAGAAGAACAACTAGGAAAGCTCTGCGGATACACTAGTAATTTGAGAGGCAACATCACTGTACAAACACATACAAACATGAATTTTCAGATGGCGTTTGCTACTATGGTGACTGACAGTGAATCGTATGGTTACGGTTGATGGCAATGGCATGCCTGAATGCATTTTAGCAAGAGCAAGAGAATGCCAGTATATGCATATGTAGTGTTTCAACAGCAAACTTCAGTCAGGAGATTATACTGACAACTGACAATAGTTTCTAAAAAAATGCTTGATTGCGCACTATTGCTAAATGACCATATGTTTGTTTGCACCAGTACTAGATGATTTAACATGTTTGGTCAGGAGATGTAGTTCTAGAGAGTAGACAGTATGTGCCGAACAAGGTTTTCTATGCTACAACAAGAAGAAGATGAATTATTTGCACTTGATGGTTGATGTACTGACTTTGGATATTATGTGCTGTTTTTTTGTAGAGAATGGTGAAGGAGAAGGGGAATGAGAAGGGAAAGGGTGCTGGTAAGGAGAGTGGGAAGGCGAAGGGTGCTGGTAAGGAGAATGGGAAGGCAAATGGGAAGGCGAAGGCAAAGGAAAAGAGCTTGAATTACCTAATTAGGCAAGATTCGGCACTGCCTCCACCGGTTCCGAGGAAGAAGAGCAAACCTAAGGTGCAGATTAGGAAGGCAAAAGACTTTCCCAATGCCCCAATGGGAGAGTTGATTTGTAGCTTAAAAAAACACCCTCCGCCTCCTCCGCGTCTCCCCGACCGCACCGGTGCCGGCGTGCGTGCCGCGGAAGCCGCTGCCTCCGGCTCCGCAACCGGCTCCAAGCTGCCTCATGCATCTACTATTGTATGATTGCTTTACTTGATGCTTGATGTAGCCATATTTCCATATAACCATATAGTTGTTGTTTCCCTTATTTGTGCGCTCATGTGTGTTAGGTGGTAGAGGACGAGGAGAAGGAGGAGGACGACGAAGACGACGACATGGATGAGGACAAGGACAAGGAATATGAGGAGCAGAATCTGTTTGTGGTTCCTCCATTGCAAGCGGGTGCTGATATGTCGGATGATGATACATCAGATGGGTATAAGGAATCATCTGATGAACTAGAAGGTGACACTATGTCCGAGGAATCACTTGTGCATGTTGTCTCTAGTGAGGAGGAGGCAAGAGAAAGGAAAAGGAAAAAGAACAAGAGGCCAAGAGCCAATGCTCCTGTTAGGATGTCATCCGATGTTTGGGCCCATTTTCACAAGGTCAGGGAGCCATGTGAGAAGACTGGAGAGATTGTGTTGAAGGCTGTTTGTAATTATTGTAGCGACAAGAAGTATGCGTATACGCAAGGTGGCAGCACCTCAACTATTGGAAGGCATTTTTAAAATGTGAGGGTTACAAGTCCAAGATGGCTAGGGATGCCATCCAAACAACTCTTGAATTGCGCAAAATCAATGGTACAACAAGTGGTCCAACAATGCACCCCTCTATTGAGTACAACCAAGGAATCGTCAAGGATCTTATTGCTAAGATGATATGTGTGCATGAGTATTCATTTAGAATGGTTGAACATGAGTGGTTCAACATTCTAATGAAGTGCATGAATCCAAATTATAAACCCATTGGAAGGAAGGCAATACGAGCTGAGTGCATGAGGGTCTACAGGAAAGAAAAAGATGTGCTTAAATCTGTCCTAAAGTGTGTGAGCTCCATATGTCTAACTACAGATTTGTGGACAAGCAACCAAACCTTATCTTACATGTGTGTGGTTGCACACTATATAGATGTGAATTGGAAGATGCAAACCCGTGTTCTTGCTTTCATAGAGTTGGATCCTCCTCACTCTGGAAATGGCATTGCAGATGCTCTCTACGCGTGTGTGACAGAATGGAATATTGAGACCAAAATTATGTCTGTGACACTTGACAATGCTTCAAACAATGATGGTCCGATCGATGCTTTGAAGGCCAAGTTCTTCTTTCGGAGAGGTATGCTTGTATGCCTTTTGTTTTTGCTCATATGCTTGTTGCTATGCTCATATAGAAGCTCTTTGTGCTCATATGTTTGATGTTTGTGCTCATATGCTTGTTGTTTTTGCTCACATGCTTGCTGTTTTTACACATATGCTTGATGTTTTTGCTCATATGCTTGTTGCTATGCTCATATAGAAGCTCTTTGTGCTCATATGTTTGATGTTTGTGCTCATATGCTTGCTGTTTTTGCTCACATGCTTGCTGTTTTTGCTCATATAAAATTTGTCTTTTGTAGGTAAGGACTTCGAAGGCCAATATTTTCATATCCGTTGTTGTGCACACATCCTCAACTTGGTCCTGCAAGATGGGACAGAGATCTTAGATAATCTGATAAACAACTTGAGAGAGACGGTGAAGTACTTCAAGAGGTCACCTTCTCGTCTCCATGCTTTTGTTGCCACTTGCAAAAGCTTGGGTGTCAAAGTTGGTAATCATTTACACCTGGATTGTAAAACAAGGTGGAGTTCAACCTATAAGATGATTAGCATTGCCCGTGATTATAAGGAAGCCTTGACCTCTCATGCTGGTTCCAATGCCAACTATGCTTGGGCGCCGACAAACGCAGAGTGGGACATGTATGACCTTATCTCTCCATTACTTGAGAGTTTGGCTGAGGTGACAAAA
The DNA here is from genome assembly GCF_002162155.2 of Triticum dicoccoides. Taxonomy (NCBI): domain Eukaryota; kingdom Viridiplantae; phylum Streptophyta; class Magnoliopsida; order Poales; family Poaceae; genus Triticum; species Triticum dicoccoides. The sequence goes on from NC_041392.1 coordinate 10,521,979, forward strand.
GCATTTTTAGGAAGTTTATATCCCACTTCAAACATCTCTGCCCATACATTGTTGGCGTCAAGCTTGCAATCAAACATGCAATGACTAGTGATAGTGACCACCACAAGGAAATGGGTGAAGCAATGTTGGAGAAGTTTGACAAATATTGGGAAGAAAAGAACAATGCCATAGTGATCGCAACCATCTTTGATCCACGGTACATATGCTTGCTGTTTTTACTCCAATGGTTGTTGTTTTTTACTCATATGGTTGCTGTTTTTACTCCAATGGTTGTTGTTTTTTACTCATATGCTTGTTGTTTTTACTCATATGCTTTCTAATTCACTCCAATGATATCATCTTTGATCCTAGGTACAAGATGGGTTACATATAGTGGGCCTTTGGAGAACTATATGGAGAAGGAAGTACGAGGTTTAGGACTGAGATCAAAATCGGGGAGAAAGAGTTGGCGGCCTTGTATGACAAATGTGTTGCTCAAGATAAGCGAGCTGGAAATGGAGAAAGTTCATCTTCCTCTGCAAACATTCTTAGTATCCCGGTTCAAGCTGGGTATGAGTCCTTCTTATCGTCTCGTTCAACAAGAATATCAAAGAGTGAGTTGAGGAACTACTTAGAGGATGAGGTTGCCCCTCGCAACAAGGCTCTCGATCTTCTTGGTTGGTGGAAAGACAATGCTCCTAGGTACCCAATTATGGCCAAGATAGCCAGGAGGTTCCTTACTATCCCGACTACCTCCGTGTCTTCGGAATCTACCTTCAGCATGACCGGAAGGATTTTAGGTATGTCAACTCGTACTATTGAACTTTGGATATAAACTTGTCAACTTCTCATCCTCAAACTAGTTTGTCAACTTGTGTTGTATTAGATGACTATAGGAGTTCGTTAAAACCGGTTATGGTGGAGGCATTAGTTTGTGGTGCAAGTTATATCAAGGGTGCTCACGTTGACTTGAATCTGGTGGTATGTTTGCCATCTTTTCCTTACCTTTTCTTTCTTTCTTTTATGGTCTTGTTATATGTGATGTGAGCATTTGTCTAACTTCCGCACTTGTAGCCGAGGGTTGAGAATGAAGAGGATGATGTTGAGACCATCAAGTTACCCATTGTGGTGGAGGAGATCAACGATTGGTAACTATTCTTCCTACATGTTTCACTTGTCATACGATACCAAATATTTATGTGGATGTTGCTTATCTTACTTGTAGAAGTTCATCATGTGGATGTTGATCTTGCTATTTTGGAGATGAATGTCAAAGTGATCTTTCTCATGTGAAGGCTACTTTTTGCATTTCTGTTATGTTGGAACCTTTCAAATCATGAACTATGAATTGTCACTGCTAGCTTGGAGATGAACCTCTCATTTGTGTTATGTTCAACTTGTCAATTGACATGGACTTGGAATTGTCATTGCAAGTTTGTAATCGTGTCGTTCAATGATGGTAAGACCTTATGTTTGTGGATGTGATATTTGTGCTATTCTTCTTCTCAGAATCAATCGTTTTGATGTCCAAAATATAAATAAAATGCTGTCCAAATTTAATTATGCCATACTAGTCATTATACAAAAACAGAGCACTCATTAAATTTGGACAGCCTAAACTATGGCGAAAAAGCACAACAGGACACTCCCAGGAGAAGCTACAGTCTAAATAATGGCCAAAACGCTTAATAGAGCACTCCCAGAAATAGCTACAGTCTAAATACGACAAAACAACCTAAACAGTGGCCAACAAAGCACTCACGGGCTGAAAAACAGCCTAAACAGAGAACCAGCCATCGGTCCCATTCGGTACATTTGGGCTGACCGAGCTTTGCTCCTCTCGGTCTGGTCCTGAAAAAATAGGCTCACTGGCCACCTCGGTCCGGTCCGGACCGGACCGGCCGCAGCCGGTCCAAAGGCTGGCTCGGTTAAAGCCCGGACTGGACCGGACCACGTCCACCCTGACATGAGTCCGCGATGGTGCAGCTGTTGGGTAACGTAGTAATTTCAAAATTTTCCTACGCACACGCAAGATCATGGTGATGCATAGCAACGAGAGGGAAGAGTGTGATCTACGTACCCTTGTAGACCGACAGTGGAAGCGTTAGCACACCACGGTTGATGTAGTCGTACGTCTTCATGGCCCGACCCATCAAGCACCGAAACTACGGCACCTCCGAGTTTTAGCACACGATCAGCTCGATGACGATCCCCGGACTCCGATCCAGCAGAGTGTCAGGGTAGAGTTCCGTCAGCACGACGGTGTGGTGACGATCTTGATGTACTACCGTCGCAGGGCTTCGCCTAAGCACCGCTACAATATTATCGAGGATTATGGTGGAAGGGGGCACCGCACACGGCTAAGAATATGATCACGTGGATCAACTTGTGTGTCTAGGGGTGCCCCCTGCCCCCGTATATAAAGGAGCAAGGGGAGGAGGCCGGCCGGCCCCTATTGGCGCGCCAGGAGGAGTCCTCCTCCTAGTAGGAGTAGGACTCCTACTAGGAGGGGGAAGGAAGTGGGGAGGGAGAAGGAAAGGGGGGCGCCCCCCCCCCCCTCTCCTAGTCCAATTCGGACCAGGGGGAGGAGGCGCGCGGCCCACCCTGGCTGCCCCTCTCTCTCTCCACTAAGGCCCATATGGCCCATTACTTCTCCCGGTAGGGTTCCGGTAACCCTCCGGCTCTCCGCTTTTCTCCGAAATCACCCGGAACACTTCCGGTGTCCGAATATAGCCGTCTAATATATCAATCTTTATGTCTCGACCATTTCGAGACTACTCGTTATGTCCGTGATCACATCCGGAACTCCGAACTAATTTCGGTACATCAAAACTCATAAACTCATAATATAATTGTCATCGAAACCTTAAGCGTGCGGACCCTACGGGTTCGAGAACAATGTAGACATGATCGAGACACGTCTCCGGTCAATAACCAATAGCGGAACCTGGATGCTCATATTGGCTCCTACATATTCTACGAAGATCTTTATCGGTCAGACCGCATAACAACATACGTTGTTCCCTTTGTCATCGGTATTTTACTTGCCCGAGATTCGATCGTCGGTATCTCAATACCTAGTTCAATCTCGTTACCGGCAAGTCTCTTTACTCATTTTGTAATACATCATCTCGCAACTAACTCATTAGTTGAAATGCTTGCAAGGCTTATGTGATGTGCATTACCGAGGGGGCCCAGAGATACCTCTCCAACAATCGGAGTGACAAATCCTAATCTCGAAATATGCCAACCCAACATGTACCTTTGGAGACACCTGTAGAGCTCCTTTATAATCACCCAGTTATGTTGTGACGTTTGGTAGCACACAAAGTGTTCCTCCGGCAAATGGGAGTTGCATAATCCCATAGTCATAGGAACATGTATAAGTCATGAGGAAAGCAATAGCAACATACTAAACGATCGGGTGCTAAGCTAATGGAATGGGTCATGTCAATCACATCATTCTCCTAATAATGTGATCCCGTTAATCAAATGACAACACATGTCTATGGTTAGGAAACATAACCATCTTTGATTAATGAGCTAGTCAAGTAGAGGCATACTAGTGACGTTTGGTTTGTCTATGTATTCACACAAGTACTATGTTTCCGGATAATACAATTCTAGCATGAATAATAAACATTTATCATGATATAAGGAAATAAAATAATAACATTATTATTGCCTCTAGGGCATATTTCCTTCAGTCTCCCACTTGCACTAGAGTCAATAATCTAGATTACACAGCAATGATTCCAACACCCATGGTGCTTTGGTGCTGATCATGTTTTGCTTGTGGAAGAGGCTTAGTCAACGGGTCTGCTACATTCAGATCCGTATGTATCTTGCAAATCTCTATGTCTCCCACCTGGACTAGATTCCGAATGGAATTGAAGCGTCTCTTGATGTGCTTGGTTCTCTTGTGAAATCTGGATTCCTTTGCCAAGGCAATTGCACCAGTATTGTCTCAAAAGATTTTCATTGGACCCGATGCACTAGGTATGACACCTAGATCGGATATGAACTCCTTCATCCAGACTCCTTCGTTTGCTGCTTCCGAAGCAACTATGTACTCCGCTTCACATGTAGATCCCGCCACAACGCTTTGTTTAGAACTGCACCAACTGACAGCTCCACCATTTAATGTAAACACGTATCCGGTTTGCGATTTAGAATCATCCGGATCAGTGTCAAAGCTTGCATCAACGTAACCATTTACGATGAGCTCTTTGTCACCTCCATATATGAGAAACATATCCTTAGTCCTTTGCAGGTATTTCAGGATGTTCTTGACCGCTGTCCAGTGATCCACTCCTGGATTACTTTGGTACCTGCCTGCTAGACTTATAGCAAGACACACATCAGTCTGGTACACAGCATTGCATACATGATAGAGCCTATGGCTGAAGCATAGGGAACATCTTTCATTTTCTCTCTATCTTCTGCATTGGTCGGGCATTGAGTCTTACTCAATTTCACACCTTGTAACACAGGCAAGAATCCTTTCTTTGCTTGATCCATTTTGAACTTTTTCAAAACTTTCTCAAGGTATGTGCTTTGTGAAAGTCCAATTAAGCGTCTTGATCTGTCTATATAGATCTTAATGCCCAATATGTAAGCAGCTTCACCGAGGTCTTTCATTGAAAAACTCTTATTCAAGTATTCCTTTATGCTATCCAGAAATTCTATATCATTTCCGATTAGTAATATGTCATCTACATATAATATCAGAAATGCTACAGAGCTCCCACTCACTTTCTTGTAAATACAGGCTTCTCCAAAAGTCTGTACAAAACCAAATGCTTTGATCACACTATCAAAGCGTTTATTCCAACTCTGAGAGGCTTGCACCAGTCCATAAATGGATCGTTGGAGCTTGCATACTTTGTTAGCTCCCTTTGGATCGACAAAACCTTCCGATTGCATCATATACAACTCTTCTTGCAGAAATCCATTCAGGAATGCAGTTTTGACATCCATCTGCCAAATTTCATAATCATAAAATGCGGCAATTGCTAACATGATTTGGACAGACTTAAGCATCGCTACGGGTGAGAAGGTCTCATCGTAGTCAATCCCTTGAACTTGTCAAAAACCTTTTGCGACAAGTTGAGCTTTGTAGACAGTAACATTACTGTCAGCGTAGTCTTCTTCTTAAAGATCCATTTATTCTCAATTGCTTGCCGATTATTGGGCAAGTCAACCAAAGTCCATACTTTGTTCTCATACATGGATCCCATCTCAGATTTCATGGCTTCGAGCCATTTTGCGGAATCTGGGCTCACCATCGCTTCTCCATAGTTCGTAGGTTCATCATGATCTAGTAGCATGACTTCTAGAACAGGATTACCGTACCACTCTGGTGCGGATCTTATTCTAGTTGATCTACGAGGTTCAGTAGTATCTTGTTCTGAAGCTTCATGATCATCATCATTAGCTTCCTCACTAATTGGTGTAGGTGTCACAGAAACTAGTTTCTGTGATGTACTACTTTCCAATAATGGAGCAGGTACAGTTACCTCATCAAGTTCTACTTTCCTCCCACTCACTTCTTTCGAGAGAAACTCCTTCTCTAGAAAGTTTCCGAATTTAGCAACAAAAGTTTTGCCTTCAGATCTGTGATAGAAGGTGTATCCAATAGTTTCCTTTGGATATCCTATGAAGACACATTTCTCCGATTTGGGTTCGAGCTTATCAGGTTGAAGCTTTTTCACATAAGCATCGCAACCCCAAACTTTTAGAAACGACAACTTTGGTTTCTTGCCAAACCATAGTTCATAAGGCCTCGTATCAACGGATTTTGATGGTGCCCTATTTAACGTGAATGCGGCTGTCTCTAGAGCATAACCCCAAAACTATAGCAGTAAATTAGTAAGAGACATCATAGACCGCACCATATCTAGTAAAGTACGATTACGACGTTCGGACACACCATTACGCTGTGGTGTTCCGGGTGGCATGAGTTGCGAAACTATTCCGCATTGTTTCAAATGTACACCAAACTCGTAACTCAAATATTCTCCTCCATGATCAGATCGCAGGAATTTTATTTTCTTGTTACGATGATTTTCAACTTCACTCTGGAATTCTTTGAACTTTTCAAATGTTTCAGACTTATGTTTCATTAAGTAGATATACCCATATCTGCTTAAGTCATCTGTGAAGGTGAGAAAATAACGATATCCGCCACGAGCCTCAACATTCATCAGACCACATACATCTGTATGTATGATTTCCAACAAATCTGTTGCTCTCCCCATAGTACCGGAGAACGGTGTTTTTGTCATCTTACCCATAAGGCACGGTTCGCAAGTACCAAGTGATTCATAATCAAGTGGTTCCAAAAGCCCATCAGTATGGAGTTTCTTCATGCGCTTTACACCGATATGACCTAAACGGCAGTGCCACAAATAAGTTGTACAATCATTATCAACTCTGCATCTTTTGGTTTCAACATTATGAATATGTGTGTCACTACTATCGAGATTTAATAAGAATAGACCACTCTTTAAGGGTGCATGACCATAAAAGATATTACTCATATAAATAGAACAACCATTATTCTCTGATTTAAATGAATAACCGTCTCGCATCAAACAAGATCCAGATATAATGTCCATGCTTAACGCTGGCACCAAATAACAATTATTTAGGTCTAATACTAATCCCAAAGGTAGATGTAGAGGTAGCGTGCCGACTGCGATCACATCGACTTTGGAACCATTTCCCACGCGCATCGTCACCTCGTCCTTAGCCAATCTTCGCTTAATCTGTAGTCACTGTTTCGAGTTGCAAATGTTAGCAACAGAACCAGTATCAAATACCCAGGTGCTACTGCGAGCATTAGTAAGGTACACATCAATAACATGTATATCACATATACCTTTGTTCACCTTGCCATCCTTCTTATCCGCCAAATACTTGGGGCAGTTCCGCTTCCAGTGACCAGTCTGCTTGCAGTAGAAGCACTCAGTTTCAGGCTTAGGTCCAGGTTTGGGTTTCTTCTCTTGAGTAGCAACTTGCTTGCTGTTCTTTTTGAAGTTCCCCTTCTTCTTCCCTTTGCCCTTTTTCTTGAAACTAGTGGTCTTATTGACCATCAACACTTGATGCTCCTTCTTGATTTCTACCTCCGCAGCTTTCAGCATTGCGAAGAGCTCAGGAATAGTCTTATTCATCCCTTGCATATTATAGTTCATCACGAAGCTCTTGTAGCTTGGTGGCAGTGATTGGAGAATTCTGTCAATGACGCAATCATCTGGAAGATTAACTCCCAATTGAATCAAGTGATTATTATACCCAGACATTTTGAGTATATGCTCACTGACAGAACTATTCTCCTCCATCTTACAGCTATAGAACTTATTGGAGACTTCATATGTCTCAATCCCGGCACTTGCTTGAAATATTAACTTCAACTCCTGGAACATCTCATATGCTCCATGACGTTCAAAACGTCGTTGAAGTCCCGATTCTAAGCCGTAAAGCATGGCACACTGAACTATCGAGTAGTCATCAGCTTTGCTCTGCCAGACGTTCATAACATATGGTGTTGCTCCAGCAGCAGGCCTGGCACCCAGCGGTGCTTCCAGGATGTAATTCTTCTGTGCAGCAATGAGGATAATCCTCAAGTTACGGACCCAGTCCGTGTAATTGCTACCATCATCTTTCAACTTTGCTTTCTCAAGGAACGCATTAAAATTCAACGGAACAACAGCACGGGCCATCTATCTACAATCAAACATAAACAAGCAAGATACTATCAGGTACTAAGTTCATGATAAATTTAGGTTCAATTAATCATATTACTAAAGAACTCCCACTTATATAGACATCCCTCTAATCCTCTAAGTGATTACGTGATCCAAATCAACTAAACCATGTCCGATCATCATGTGAGATGGAGTAGTTTCATTGGTGAACATCGCTATGTTGATCATATCTACTATATGATTCATGCTCGACCTTTCGGTCTCCGTGTTCCGAGGCCATATCTGTATATGCTTGGCTCGTCAAGTATAACCTGAGTATTCTGCGTGTGCAACTGTTTTGCACCCGTTGTATTTGAACGTAGAGCCTATCACACCCGATCATCACGTGGTGTCTCAGCACGAAGAACTTTCACAACGGTGCATACTCAGGGAGAACACTTCTTGATAATTAGTGAGAGATCATCTTAAAATGCTACCGTCAATCAAAGCAAGATAAGATGCATAAAAGATAAACATCACATGCAATCAATATAAGTGATATGATATGGCCATCATCATCTTGTGCTTGTGATCTCCATCTTCTAAGCACCGTCGTGATCACCATCGTCACCGGTGCGACACCTTGATCTCCATCGTAGCATCGTTGTCGTCTCGCCAATCTTATGCTTCCACGACTATCGCTACCGCTTAGTGATAAAGTAAAGCATTACAGCGCAATTGCATTGCATACAATAAAGCGTTCCAGGAGTACTTTGGAGATATAGATCATGGTGTCATGCCGGTGACGATATAGATCATGACAGTACTTTGGAGATGGAGATCAAAGGCGCAAGATGATGATGGCCATATCATGTCACATATTTTGATTGCATATGATGTTTATCTTTTATACATCTTATTTTTGCTTTGATTGATGGTAGCATTTTAAGATGATCTCTAACTAATTATCAAGAAGTGTTCTCCCTGAGTATGCACCGTTGCGAAAGTTCTTCGTGCTGAGACACCACGTGATGATCGGGTGTGATAGGCTCTACGTTCAAATACAACGGGTGCAAAACAGTTGCACACGCGGAATACTCAGGTTAAACTTGACGAGCCAAGCATATACAGATATGGCCTCGGAACACGGAGACCGAAAGGTCGAGCGTGAATCATATAGTAGATATGATCAACATAGTGATGTTCACCAATGAAACTACTCCATCTCACGTGATGATCGGACATGGTTTAATTGATTTGGATCACGTGATCACTTAGAGGATTAGAGGGATGTCTATCTAAGTGGGAGTTCTTAAGTAATATGATTAATTGAACTTAAATTTATCATGAACTTAGTCCTGGTAGTATTTTGCAAATCATGTTGTAGATCAATAGCTCACGTTGTTGCTTCCCTGTGTTTATTTTGATATGTTCCTAGAGAAAATTGTTTTGAAAGATGTTAGTAGCAAAGATGCGGATTGGATCCGTGATCTGAGGTTTATCCTATTGCTGCACAGAAGAATTATGTCCTTGATACACCGCTAGGTGACGGACCTATTGCAGGAGCAGATGCAGACGTTATGAACGTTTGGCTAGCTCAATATGATGACTACTTGATAGTTTAGTGCACCATGCTTAACGGCTTAGAATCGGGACTTCAAAGACATTTTGAATGTCATGGACCATATGAGATGTTCCAGGAGTTGAAGTTAATATTTCAAGCAAATACCCGAGTTGAGAGATATGAAGTCTCCAACAAGTTCTATAGCTAAAAGATGGAGGAGAATCGCTCAACTAGTGAGCATGTGCTCAGATTGTCTGGGTACTACAATCGCTTGAATCAAGTGGGAGTTAATCTTCTAGATAAAATAGTGATTGACAGAATTCTCTAGTCACCATCACCAAGTTAGTAGAACTTCGTGATGAACTATAGTATGCAAGGGATGACGAAAACGACTCCCGAGCTTTTCATGATGATGAAATCGATGAAGGTAGAAATCAAGAAAGAGCATCAAGTGTTGATGGTTGACAAGACCACTAGTTTCAAGAAAAGGGCAAAGGGAAGAAGGGGAACTTCAAGAAGAATGGCAAGCAAGTTGCTACTCAAGTGAAGAAGCCCAAGTCTGATCCTAAGCCTGAGACTAAGTGCTTCTACTACAAAGGAACTGGTCACTGGAAGTGGAACTGCCCCAAGTATTTGGCGGATAAGAAGGATGGCAAAGTGAACATAAGTATATTTGATATACATGTTATTGATGTGTACTTTACTAGTGTTTATAGCAACCCCTCAGTATTTGATACTAGTTCAGTTACTATGATTAGTAACTTGAATCGGGAGTTGCAGAATGAACAAAGACTAGTTAAGGGTGAGGTGATGATATGTGTTGGAAGTAGTTCCAAGATTGATATGATCATCATCGCACACTCCCTATACTTTCGGGATTAGTGTTGAACCTAAATAAGTGTTATTTGGTGTTTGCTTGAGCATGAATATGATATGATCATGTTTATTGCAATACAGTTATTCATTTAAATTGGAGAACAATTGTTGTTCTGTTTACATGAATAAAACCTTATATGGTTACACACCCAATGAAAATGGTTCATTGGATCTCGATCGTAGTGATACACATATTCATAATATTGAAGCCAAAAGATGCAAAGTTAATAATGATAGTGCAACTTATTTGTGGCACTGCCGTTTAGGTCATATTGGTGTAAAACGCATGAAGAAACTCCATGCTGATGGACTTTTGGAATCACTTGATTATGAATCACTTGATGCTTGCGAACCATGCCTCATGGGCAAGATGACTAAGACTCCGTTCTCCGGAACAATGGAGCGAGCAACTGACTTATTGGAAATAATACATACTGATGTATGCGGTCCGATGAGTATTAAGGCTCACGGCAAGTATCGTTATTTTTTGATCTTCACGGATGATTTGAGCAGATATGAGTATATATACTTAATGAAACACAAGTCTGAAATATTTGAAAAGTTCAAAGAATTTCAAAGTGAAGTGGAGAATCATCGTAACAAGAAAATAAAAGTTTCTACGATATGATCGCAGAGGTAAAATATTTGAGTTACGAGTTTGGCCTTCAGTTAAAACAATGTGAAATAGTTTCACTACTCACACCACCTGTAACACCATAGCATAATGGTGTGTCTGAACGTCATAACCGTACTTTATTGGATATAGTGCAATCTATGATGTTTCTTACCGATTTACCACTATCGTTTTTGGGGTTATGCATTAAAGACAGTTGCATTCACGTTAAAAAGGGGCACCATCTAAGTCCGTTGAGACGACACAATCTGAACTATGGTTTGGCAAGAAACCAAAGTTATCGTTTCTTAAAGTTTGGGGTTGTGATGCTTATATGAAAAAGTTTCATCCTGATAAGCTCAAACCCATATCAGAAAAATATGTCTTCATAGGATACCCAAAGAAGACTATTGGGTACACCTTCTATCACAGATCCGAAGGCAAGACATTCGTTGCTAAGAATGGATCATTTCTAGAGAAGGAGTTTCTCTCGAAAGAAGTGAGTGGGAGGAAAGTAGAACTTGTTGAGGTAACTGTACCTGCTCCCTTATTGGAAAGTAGTTCATCACAGAAATCTGTTCTTGTGACTACTACACCAATTAGTGAGGAAGCTAATGATGATGATCATGTAACTTCAGATCAAGTTACTACCGAACCTCGTAGGTAAACCAGAGTGAGATCCGCACCAGAGTGGTACGGTAATCCTGTTCTGAAAATCATGCTACTAGATCATGATGAACCTACGAACTATGAAGAAGCGATGGTGAGCCCAGATTCCGCAAAATGGCTTGAAGCCATGAAATCTGAGATGGGATCCATGTATGAAAACAAAGTATGGATTTTGGTTGACTTGCCCGATGAACGACAAGCAATTGAAAATAAATGGATCTTCAAGAGGAAGACGGACGCTGATAGTAGTGTTACTATCTACAAAGCTAGAATTGTCGTAAAAAGGTTTTTGACAAGTTCAAGATGTTGACTACGATGAGAGTTTCTCACTCGTATCTATGCTTAAGTCTGTCCGAATCATGTTAGCAATTGCCGCATTTTATGAAATCTGGCAAATGGATAAACAAAGCTGCATTCCTTAATGGATTTCTTAAAGAAGAGTTGTATATGATGCAACCAGAAGGTTTTGTCAATCCTAAAAGTATTAACAAAATATGCAAGCTCCAGCGATCCATCTGTGGACTGGTGCAAGCATCTAGGAGTTGGAATATGCGCTTTGATGAAATGATCAAAGTATATAGTTTTATACAGACTTGTGGTGAAGTCTGTATTTACAAGAAAGTGAGTGGGAGCACTACAGCATTTCTGACAAGTATATGTGAATGACATATTATTGATCGAAAATAATGTAGAATTATTCTACAAAGCATAAAGGAGTGTTTGAAAGAAGTTTTCCAAAGAAAGACCTCGGCGAAGCTGCTTACATATTGAGCATCCAGATCTATAGAGATAGATCAAGATGCTTGATAAGTTTTTCAATGAGTACATACCTTGACAAGATTTTGAAGTAGTTCAAAATGGAACAGTCAAAGAAAGAGTTCTTGCCTGTGTTACAAGGTGTGAAGTTGAGTAAGACTCAAAGCCCGACCACGGCAGAAGATAGAAAGAGAATGAAAGTCATTCTCTATGCCTCAGCCATAGGTTCTATAAAGTATGCCATGCTATGTACCAGATCTATTGTATACCCTACACTGTTTTTTGGCAAGGGAGTACAATAGTGATCTAGGAGTAGATCACCGGACATCGGTCAAAATTATCCTTAGTCGAATAAGGATATGTTTCTCGATTATGGAGGTGACAAAAGGTTCGCCGTAAAAGGATTACGTCGATACAAGTTTTTGGCACTGATCCAGATGACTCTAAGTCTTCATCTGGATACATATTAAAAGTGGGAGCAATTAGCTAAAGTAGCTCCGTGCAGAGCATTATAGACATAGAAATTTGCAAAATACATACGGATCTAAATTTTGGCAGACTCGTTTACTAAGCTTCTCTCACAAGCAAAACATGATCACACCTTAGTACTCTTTGGGTGTTAATCACATATAGATGTGAACTAGATTACTGACTCTAGTAAACCCTTTGAGTGTTGGTCACATGACGATGTGAACTATGGATGTTCATCACATGGTGATGTGAACTATTGATGTTAAATCACATGCGATGTGATCTAGATTATTGACTCTAGTGCAAGTGGGAGACTGAAGGAAATATGCCCTAGAGGCAATAATAAAGTTATTATTTATTTCCTTATTTCATGATAAATGTTTATTATTCATGCTAGAATTGTATTAACCGGAAACATAATACATGTGTGAATACATAGACAAACAAAGTGTCACTAGTATGCCTCTACTTGACTAGCTCGTTAATCAAAGATGGTTATGTTTCCTAATCATAGACATGTGTTGTCATTTGATTAACGGGATCACATCATTAGGAGAATGATGTGATTTACTTGACCCATTCTGTTAGCTTAGCACTCGATTGTTTAGTATGTTGCTATTGCTTTCTTCATGACTTATACATGTTCCTATGACTATGAGATTATGCAACTCCCGTTTACCGGAGGAACACTTTGTGTGCTACCAAACGTCACAACGTAACTGGGTGATTATAAAGGAGCTCTACAGGTGTCTCCAAAGGTACATGTTGGGTTGGCGTATTTCGAGATTAGGATTTGTCACTCCGATTGTCGGAGAGGTATCTCTGGGCCCTCTCGGTAATGCACATCACATAAGCCTTGCAAGCATTGCAACTAATGAGTTAGTTGCGCGATGATGTATTACGAAACGAGTAAAGAGACTTGCCGGTAACGAGATTGAACTAGGTATTGAGATACCGACGATCGAATCTCGGGCAAGTAACATACCGATGACAAAGGGAACAACGTATGTTGTTATGCGGTCTGACCGATAAAGATCTTCATAGAATATGTGGGAGCCAATATGAGCATCCAGGTTCCGCTATTGGTTATTGACCGGAGACGTGTCTCGGTCATGTCTACATTGTTCTCGAACCCATAGGGTCCGCACGCTTAAGGTTTCGATGACAGTTATATTATGAGTTTATAAGTTTTAATGTATCGAAGGAGTTCGGAATCCCGGATGAGATGCGGGACATGACGAGGAGTCTCGAAATGGTCGAGACGTAAAGATCGATATATTGGACGACTATATTCGGACATCGGAAAGGTTCCGAGTGATTCGGGTATTTTCGGAGGTACGGGGGAGTTACGGGAATACGAGGAAGAAGCAATGGGCCTTAATGGGCCTTAGTGGGAAGGACCAGGAGGTGGCGCGCGCCCCTCCCAAGCCCAGTCCGAATTGGACAAGGGGTTTGGGGCGCGGCCCCTCTCTCCCTTCCTTCCCCTCTTCCCCCCTTTCCCCCCTCCTCCTAGTTGGACTTGGAAAGGAGGAAACCTACTCCAACTAGGAGTAGGAATCCTACTCCCTGGCGTGCCCCTCCTAGGGCCGGCCTCCTCCCCCTTGCTCCTTTATATACGGGGGCAAGGGGGCACCTCTAGACACACAAGTTGATCTTCGTGATCGTTTTCTTAGCCGTGTGCAGTGCCCCCTTCCACCATAATCCTCGATAATATTGTAGCGGTGCTTAGGCGAAGCCCTGCGACGGTAGAACATCAAGATCGTCACCACGCCGTCGTGCTGACGGAACTCTTCCCTGACACTTTGCCGGATCGGAGTCCGGGGATCGTCTTCGAGCTGAACGTGTGCTAAAACTCGGAGGTGTCGTAGTTTCGGTGCTTGATCAGTCGGGCCATGAAGACGTACGACTACATCAACCGCGTTGTGCTAACGCTTCCGCTGTCGGTCTACAAGGGTACGTAGATCACACTCTCCCCTCTCGTTGCTATGCATCACCATGATCTTGCGTGTGCGTAGGAAATTTTTTGAAATTACTACGTTCCCCAACACTACAACCACCACTGAATCCTCTTTGCCACTTGTCTAATTGGATCTCATTGTTTTGTGGAGACACCGCATCAATCTAGGCTTGGGTTTCAAGGTGCGGTTGCGCATGCATGTTGGTTTTCCGGCCTAGGTGTTGCCTTGCTACTTGTGAGCTGCGTTGGGATTTTCCCGAAGAGGAGAGGATGATGCAATACAATAGAGATAAGTATTTCCTTAGTTATGAAACCAAGGTTATCAATGCAGTAGGAGAACCAAGGAACACTATGTAAACATCATCTGCACACAAACAACAAATACTTGCAACCCAATGAATAAACGGGTTGTCAATCCCTCAAAGGTTATGAGCAAGATTAAACGGTATAGCTTTTGATAGACAGATCAAACTAAAATACAAAATAAATAAAATAAAATAAAATTGCAGCAAGGTATTTTTAGGATTTTATAAGATAAAAGATTGACCCGGGGGGCATAGTCTTCACTAGAGGCTTCTCTCGAGAAAATAGCATATGGTGGGTAAACAAATTACTGTTGGGCAATTGATAAAAAAAGCAAATAATTATGACGATATCCAAGGCAATGATCATACATAGGCATCACATCTAAGATTAGTAGACCGAAACGATTCTGCATCTACTACTATTACTCCACACATCGATCGCTATCCAGCATGCATCTAGTGTATTAAGTTAATGAAAAACGGAGTAATGCATTAAGCAAGATGACATGATGTAGACAAGATAAACTCACGTATGAATAAACCCCATCTTTTTATCCTTAATAGCAATGATACATACATGTCATGTCCTCTTCTGTCACTGGGATTGAGCACCGCAAGATCGAACTCATTACAAAGCACCTCTTCCCATGGCAAGATAAATCAATCTAGTTGGCCAAACCAAACCAATAAATCGGACAAGAAATACGAGGCTATATTAATCATGCATAAAAGAGTTCAGAGAAAACTCAAATAATATTCATGGATAGATCTGATCATAAACCCACAATTTATCGGATCCCAACAAACACACCGCAAAAAAAATTACATCGGATATAACTCCAAAAGCATCAAGAAGAACATTGTATTGAAGAACATCAAGAGAGAAGAAGTCATCTAACTACTAACCATGGACTCGTAGGTCTGTGGTAAACTACTCACATATCATCGGAGGGGCTACAAGGTTTATGAAGAACCCCTCCGTGATTGATTCCCCCTCCGGCAGGGTGCAAGAAAGGGACCCCAAATGGGATTTGTAGCAGCCCCAGTGTCAAGCTACAGTAATGCCCCCCTAATGGCGCCATGTGATCACCTTGTTGCTAATCCATTTGTCAGTTTATAAAAAAATCAAATCAATATATAAAATTAATATTTATTCAACATCAAAATAAAAATGTTCTTTGTGTTGCAAATAATCACTAACTATTTTTCATGAAGAAACCAACATAAATAATTAAAGTGACACAACAGCACTAGATTCGGCCATTTTGAAATAAAAAAATACTTTCACTTTTGAAAAATATGTGAAACTTTGTGGCCAGCTCCATAATATTGCAAGGCATTTTTGTGACAAGTTTGGCATTTAACAAAAATCAAGTGAGGCTAAAATGTAATGCAAAACAGTGAAGAATTACAAAAACAGAAAAGGTGAAGGAAAAGAAAAGGCAGACAGTGTGCTAATGAGCCTTAGTTAAACAGTAAGGCCTAGCCCACCCCCGAGGTTTTCTTCAACCTCTTGTTCATCGGAAGCGTGCTGAACGTCGTGTGCACATCTGTCCCCTGATGGGAGGTGGGCCCATGCTCCCACGTCTGGTCTTCTCCCAAACTTCTAGTGTCTCTTATGTTCAGAAAAAAAACTCAAAAAGGTTCATATGCCATTTGGACTTCGTTTGGTACTGATATGCTGCGAAACCAAAAACAAGCAAAAAAAACAGCAACTGGTAGTGGGCACTAAGTTAATAGGTTAGTCCCAAAAAAGATATAAAGTTGCTTGTAAATGTATATAAAACATCCAAGGTTGATAATATAATAGCATGAAACAAATCAAAAAAATATAGATACGTTGGAGACGTATCAGTGTGTTATGGCTGGGAAGGGCAGAGGAACCTGCTTACTGATAAAATGGAGTGTTGTGACCAGTTTCTCATATTTTGAAAGAAGAGTAACCGATTTGCTCGTCTTCTAGGAGTTCTATGACTGTCGGTGGATTTACCTGTTTTATCCATAAATCATGTAAGAATATATATACCTCGCTAAATTCTATATAGTCAAATCCAACAATAAGTAAGTAAAAAATTGTGTGCATAATTTTTTCTATACATATAGAAAATAAATAATGCATAGACAATGTGTACGCATTTTTAGAAAGTGTTCACACAATTATTTTATGATGTTCTTGTTCTCACACTTTTTTTTCCAAAATGCGCATGCTTTTTTTTAAAATGTGTTCACTTATTTTACAAATGTGTTCTGTAATTTTATTAAGTGTTCACAATTTAAAAAATGTTTATGTGTTTTTGAAAAGTGCTCACATGGTTTTTTTAATGTTCACGTACTTAAAAAAAGTGACCGCACATTAAAAGTATTCAATGCTTAAAAAGTATTCAAGTATTTACAAAAACAATTGATGTAAAATTTAGCGTTCACACATTTTAGATAAATCTTCATGTAAATTTGTGAAATGTGAACAGATTTTAGTAGTCTGAGCCTCGAAGGTAAACACCTTTTGTGCATACTTGCAGGGATATATAAAAAAATTAGTGCCAATAAAAAATATGTTAAAGCTCTTAGCCAGCTGAAAGGACTTGTACCAAGTTTTTTTTTTTAGACATCAGTACTTGTACCAAGTTCGTATCAATGACAATGTTTTTTGTCTGCCGGATATAATCAACTCGCAACAAGCCCTTGGAAGATGGCTGCTGGACTGGTCTGGCAAGGCCCCTGATGCGGCTAAGGGAGTCATGTTAAGCTAACAGAGCCTTGGCAGCCTCCTGACCAAGGATGGATGAAGCCATGAAGGTGAATATCGACGGGGCAACGGCGAAGGTGGACGGTTCAGGGGGCGGTGGAGCGGTCGTGCGCGGTCATCATGGCATGTTTGTGGGAGTAGAGCATGCCATTTTTCCCATCTGTTGCTGACTGGAACATGCTGAACTGTTGGCGTGTCATCGAGGTATCCAGCTGGCCATCGAAGTGGGAGCCCGGAAGACTGTCATGCAGACTGATAATCAGGGGGTAGCGCGGGCCTTGATGAACTCGGGCTGGCTAGATTTCGGTATAGCCCTCTGGTCGAAGAAATCAAGGAGCTTATCTCTTAGATCTCTTAGGATGAGTTTCTTGTGTGTGTTAGGCTAGACGTAATCGAGCGTGTGCTAGGGCTAGACGTAATCGAGCGGCGCATTATCTAGCTGGGGATGGCTGCCTGATAAATTATGTAAGACTTGGTTTTCTATTCCTCCTGTTTCTTGTTTCTATTCAAGACATTATTGTGTCCCTCGGCCACTTAGTTAATAAAAGGCAGCAAGGTTTTCCCCTAAAAAGTTCGCATACCAGAAGAAAAGTCATGCAATTTTCCATCATATCAAGTTGTATGAAGCATAAAAAAAATTAAGTAATCAAGATTGTGCGTCTACGAACAGCTTCCTCAAGACAATTACCCATGCATAATAGTATTAACAAAAGCGAGGTGATCAAATATTACACTGTCCACAAATGCAACAGTACCACTTAACATACACCACCTAAGCAACGGTACCACTTAGCATACACCAAGCAACAGCTAGTCAGCTACCACATCATAACATAAGTAGAGCAGATCTCGGCTACCACCACATCATAACACAAGTACAGCAGGCCAAATGAGTTCAGAGCTCCTGTCAGCATCAGCCTTTCAAGGTCAGAATCGACGACGGAAAAGGGACCAGGCAACACTCACTTCCATACTACATGAGCCAACCGTCAGCACAAAACCTGGGGGAGTTATACCAGCCATCTCAGGTTTTAAGGCTACCTCACTGCTATCAGCAACTTCATCATCGTTAATAGGATATGCCATGGCAGAGACTTTGAGCATCTCCTCAAGGTCAACGGAAACCACACTGCGTGAGAGCTTGACCATGCCATCAGCACCAACAGGCAATCCACCATCTCCAAAATCAAGTAACTTGACTTTCAGGTCATCAGCTCCAGTGTTGTAGGCAGTAAACATACCTCGAAAACCATCTGGCCAAGACCCACCAGTGACTTTTATGCGGATCGTGGCCTCCACAGCGCACATAATGTGATCGTATTTAAGTTCAATTGTGCTAATCCTGCTAGGGTAAACGTCACTAAGCACGCATCCAGATCTAAAATTCAAAACTAGCTCGCTTAGGTCTTTATCATCAGATTTAGTGGTCCCCTTCACTTTCAGCGAAACCTCAATGTGCGAAGGTTCCATCGACACAGCAACAGCACGGCTTGGGCCTGTCAATGCTAGATACGGATCCTGCACCAAACTATTCAAGTAAATAACAGAGTAATGTTCATCAACAGTAAGACCGCATCGAGTAGAATGCAAACAATCTACTCTATCTTATAAGAGAGTATATGGTAGAAGAAGCTTAATGAATCACTAAATCTGACATTGGCAAATGCACAATGGGCAGCACAGATATATCAAAGATGCTAGAGAAGGCCAGGTTAATTAAGGAAATAAAAGGAAGGAATGAAAGAAGATTTACATACGAACATTCTTATTGATGATTTGGCAGTTATTCCTCTGTCGCTGGAAGATAATGTTGCGCTTGTGATCCAAGATATCACGCACGGCAACCATACCAAACACTTGCAGTGGCCAGCGTAAAGAGTCGTCATTGATCGACACGATTTTGAGAGAAACGATCTGCAGAGTTTCCGCGGTCTCGATGTAGACCTTCTCCTCGGGAGTAGGGTAAGTGTAACGCATAGGTGGGATAGATGCTGCATCAATCAATAATGGCCTAGTTAGTTGCATGTAAGTAATGACAGTATGGATTGGCATATGCTGCAATGTAAAACCTCTTCAAACAGGGCTTATTGCTATCGATTCGATGATCCCTATAGGGCGCGGTCAGCGAGAGTTCATTATTGGGGACAGACAGACCGGCAAAACAGCAGTAGCCACAGATACAATTCTCAAGAAAAAAGGGCATGGATTGGCATATGCTGCAATGTAAAATTGGTGGTTTCATTTGATAGATGGCAGAAAAATGCAAGTAATTGCAAGTAAGAAGAGGTGATTTACTGATTTCCAGGAAGGTGGCGCCGTGGCGGGCGTGCTGTTGGTTCCAGCGGCCGCGGAACATGGAGGCGTCCAATTCTTCCTCGCACTGCGCCCACTCCATCTCCTTCTCATAGAGAAGCATCGCCTCTTCTGCGGCTTCTATCGCCTTGGCGGCCGCCTCAGCATCCGCCTTGGCGGCCCGGGCGGCTTCTTCAGCCTCCTCGGCCTTGGCCTTGGCTATCCTGGCAGCTTCTTCGGCCTCCTCGGCCTTGGCCTTGGCTACCCTAGCAGACTCCCTCGCCTTCATCCTGGCTTTATACGCAAGGGATTCAGCCTTGTCCAAGTCTATCCGCGACGCAGCCTTCTTCGCCCTGGATTTCTTCCCCTTGGCAGCGGCCACTTCTTCGGCATTCACCGTAGGCAAGGGAGAAACCTTGGACGAGCCAAAGCGGTACTCCTCCTTGGCTTTAACCCCGCCACCCATCTGCGTCTCCAGCGCGCCGCCCCCGAGATCGATCGTCTTCCACGCCGGCTCCTCCCCGCCGCCGCCGCTCTTTGTTTTGTGTCCGCGCGGTGGGGAAAAGAACCCTAGATCGGGGGGTGGAATACTCTTGGTGGATGGGGCGGTCGGCCGGTCGGGTCGGGTTCTCGGCCCAGGCCGTGAGTGGGTGGATATAGATTGTAGAGCTAGTTTGTTTTGTGTCCACAAGTCGATGCCTGGGAAAAAATGTTGCGTGTGGACACGAGGAGCTAGCAATTGCTGCCTGGCCAGGCTAGCCGGAAAGAAATGTGTTTGGATGAAGCCTGGCCTGGTGAATAGTTCAATGGTTTTAAAAAGAAATCTTAGAATGTACTTATGAGAGCATGGTTAATAGTATAGCCAGCTGCTGGCTATAAGTCAGTGACATGTTATCTACAGCCTATCTTATAGCTAACATGTATAATAGTAGATCAAAAGAGTGTACTATTTTTTTTATTATGCGGCCCACCTTTCATTCTCACAAAGTGTCTAGGAGCACGTGCTAGAGTTGTCTCTTCACCAAGAGCCTGCTTACCTTCTCTCTCCTCTTCTCTCTGCTCCAACTAAACAGAATATACTAGTTTATTTTTTATAGCCCGCTGACTCAGCTCTATTATACTTGCTCTGCCATACCATACCATAGCTGCAGGAGTGCTGTCGTTTTGTGATTAGTAATTCCCAAGCAGCAATTAGCATCTAGGTCGGCTGCCCAGGCGCTCGAAACTGGACGCCTGTGGTCGCCTCGGTCTGCCTGGACCAGGCTAACAAAAGTGCTCAAGTATCCAGGCCAGGCTGGCTTCCTCAGTACCAGGACAACGAGCAAACAACTTCTCTGAAAATCCAGGCCAGGCACGGCACCATGAGGACGTGAACCGAACTGACCCATAGTGGATGGGGATTAAGCGCCGACCCAAGCGGACGGACGGCCATTTTGTCAACATGAGCCCAGGTATGCTCAACCAAATCATTTTGTAGCTACATGTGAGTTTTCTAATCACACATTTCATGAAGAAAATGGATGAACTATTCAAACATTGCCGCTCCTCCATACTCATGCACAACATTCTCACCCTCAAACTGAAACCCTTGATTGTAGATACGTTACGGGCGCTCATCTTCTACGATCATATTATGCATGATCACACAAGCAATCATCACCTCCCACGGCTTCTTGGTGCTCCAAGTCCTAACAGGATACCGAACGATACCCCATCGAGATTGCAAAATACCAAAGGCACGCTCCACGTCCTTCCTAGCACTCTCTTGCTCTTGGGCAAATCTTTTCCTCTTCTCTCCGACAAGGTTGGGGATTGTCTTTACAATAGTGGTTCACTAAGGAAAGATAGTCACCTAGGTAGTATCCTTTGTCGAAGTTATGGCCGTTGATGGTAACATTCACCGATAGGCTGTTGCCTTCGGCAAGCCTTGCAAACACCGGTGAGCGTTGAAGCACGTTGATATTATTATGTGATCCGGCCATGCCGAAGAAAAAGTGGCAGATCCAGAGATCTTGTGAGGCCACGGCCTCAAGTATGACAGTGCAAGTCCTAACACACTAGTGCAGAACCGGGCAATAGCACCGGTTCGTAAGGCCCTTTAGTGTCGGTTCGGTAACCGGCACTAAATTGTAGGCACTAAAGGCCCCTCCCCCTTTAGTACCGGTTCAGCATGAACCGGTGCTAAAGGGCAACCACGTGGCACGAGCCAGCTCCGTGGGCACGTAGGACATTAGTACCGGTTGGTAACACCAACCGGTACTAAATGTTTGGGTGTGTTTTGGTTTTATTTTTTATTTTTACTTTAATTTTTGGTAATATGGATATGGCATATACTTGATCACTTAGCTAGAATCCATCCAGTTGAAACTAATATGCAATTTCTTTCATAAATGATATAATAACTCATCATCATCGTCATATTAATTAATATAAAAACTCTTGCATTATATATATCATCACCAACGGTTTTCATAGCAAAGATATCATCGAGTTCAACATGGTAATGATATTATAAGCGTTCATAACACCACAAAAGCAAATCACTCTTTGAGATTAAGTTCAGGACGAAGAACACGGACATGAGAGGACAAGTACTAAGAGCATGAACTAGCTAATTAATCACCCCTGCTGCTCTCTCTCAGGTAAAATAGTATAGAACATGTATAGCTTTGCTGATTCATCATATTGGAGCATGCAGATGAACATGTCTCCTAATCGTGGGTTGCGCTTCTGATTGCTGCCCCCTAGTACTTCTCTGTGATCGTTCACAATTTTGCTCCAGTCTTTTACTATTAAGCATTCCTCGCTATTAGAAATCCTAAATGCACTAAAGTGCATTGTAGGATATCTTGGCCGTAAGCTAACAATATTCATGGTACCTTTAGTATCGATTCAATCAGGCACAACATTCATCGGGAGTCCCTGTTGAAGAACATCGTATAGTAACATACTTAGCAATGAAGTTTAGCTTAAAAAATAATGTATGCAAAAGATGCACTGAGGAGAAATAGTAGAAATCTTACCATCTTTCCTAAATATATGTGACCGTAGTTCAGTACGAACACTATTGGTCGCATGTTTTGAGTACTAACATTTCTAAGTGCAGGAAAGAAATTTGTCTTGACAGCATCAAGATCCTCAAGCCATGAAACATAATGACTTGTCTCCTCGCAGTTTAGTTCAGCCCTGGGACAGTGGACGGTCCTGTCTACCAAGCGCCGGACATGTTTGCTTGATTGGAAGTAAGCTGTCAATATAAATTGAGATCTATTAATTATTCAACTGGTTCAAATAATCTCATATCGAAGACATAAATATGGTTGAGAAACTCACATAATGGTAGAACTGGAGGCGTTTGCACATCGACCCAGATGTCTCTATTACCTTCAATATCATCTTCCGGACGAATATCAAAGGTGATAACCATATCAGGCTCAAATGCATAAGCCTTGCATAGTGCTTGCCAAGTTTTGCATTCAAAATAGGTGTATGTGTCTGCATTGTATAATTTGACGTTGAAGGTATAACCATGCTCGGTCTTCAAGTAAACTCTTTTTACCTCCATAGTTTCGTTAGGACTGAAACCTATCTTATCCAAGACAAAAATTCTTGCATGGCAGGGGATACGCTATTAGAATAGTAAAAAATTAAAATTAAAAGTTGAAGCAAATGAAGCATAAGTCATGCTTAATTACGAAAAAAGACTTGTCGTTGTGACTTACTGTATCCACTTCGAAGTTCTCATCCAGCTTGATGCTGAAGCGTCTATCATCAACTAGAAAATTTCTGCCGCACAGGCCGCGCTGGTCTTCGCAGTATTCACACATAATGAAATCGTGTTCGTCGTCAGACGACATTCCTATGTTCATAGGTGAAACATTAAACACTTATTAGTTCTATTAATTCAACTAATTCTGTTAATTCAACTAGTTCAACTAATTAATTGAACTAATTCAACTAAGCACTTACGAAAAATATACCTAATTAATTGAACTAATTCAACTAACTAGTTCAACTAAACTAGTTCTATTAATTTTCTTACTAAAAATAAGGTAGCTAGTTCTATATAATAAAATGTTAATTAGATAATGAAATCTCATATAACTAAATTAAATATATATCTAACATATAATTTATATCTAATTCATCTAACATTTGACATTAATATCTAACATATGTTCATGTATAGGTGAAACATTAAACACTTACTAGTTCTATTAATTCAACTAAATAAACTAGTTCTATTAAT
>NC_041392.1:10546260-10546757 GCF_002162155.2 Triticum dicoccoides
TAAAGTAGGTAGTTCTATATAGTAATATTTTGATTAGATCATCAAATCTCATATACCTAAATTTTCTTACTAAAAATAAACTTGTTCTATTAATTTTCATACTAAAAATAAACTAGTTATATTAATTCAACTAGTTCAAATCTCATATATATACCTAATTAATATCTAGCTATACTAATTCAACTAATTCAACTTGTTCTAATTCATGTAAAATATATTTGACATTAATATTTAACATCTTTTCCATATAATTCACCTAACATTAACATTCTAACATTATTATCTACATAATTTATCTAACATTAATCTAAACAACAGAAAATAGAAAATAAGTAAAAGCAATGTGTGTGTGTGTGTATGTGTGTGTGTGTGTGTTGTGTGTGTGTGTGGTGTGTGTGTCTCTCTCTCTCTGTGTGTGTGTACGACCGGGGGGCGGCGGCGTACGGGCGGCGGCGGGCGGCGATGGGGGGACGGGCGCGGCGGGCGAGAGGCGGCGG
>NC_041392.1:10546976-10570762 GCF_002162155.2 Triticum dicoccoides
CGACGGGCTCGGCGGGGGCGACGGGCCGGGCGGTGACGGCAACGACGGGTGGCGGGTGTTGGGGAACGTAGTAATTTCAAAAATCTTCCTACGGACACGCAAGATCATGGTGATGCATAGCAACTAGAGGGGAGAGTGTGATCTACGTACCCTTGTAGATCGACAACGGAAGCGTTAGCACAACGTGGTTGATGTAGTCGTACGTCTTGACGACCCGACCGATCAAGCACCGAAACTACGGCACCTCCGAGTTCTAGCACACGTTCAGCTCGATGACGATCCCCGGACTCCGATCCAGCAAAGTGTCGGGGAAGAGTTCCGTCAGCACGACGGCGTGGTGACGATCTTGATGTACTACTGTCGCAGGGCTTCGCCTAAGCACCGCTACAATATTATCGAGGACTATGGTGGAAGGGGGCACCGCACACGGCTAAGAATATGATCACGTGGATCAACTTTTTTGTCTCTAGGGGTGCTCCCTGCCTCCGTATATAAAGGTTCAAAGGGGGCGTGCGGCCGGCCAGGAGAGGGCGCGCCAGGAGGAGTCCTACTCCCTCTGGGAGTAGGATTCCCCCCCTTTCCTAGTTGGAATAGGATTCGGGACGGGGGAAAGAGGAGAGAGAGAAGGAAGGGGGGCGCCGGCCCCCTCTCCTTATCCTATTCGGACTAGGGGGGGAGGGGCGCGTGGCCCAGCCCTGGCCACCTCTCCTCTCTTCCACTAAAGCCCACTAAGGCCCATATACCTCCCGGGGGGTTCCGGTAACCTCTCGGTACTCCGGTAAAATCCCGATTTCACCCGAAACACTTCCGATATCCAAATATAGGCTTCCAATATATCAATCTTTATGTCTCGACCATTTCGAGACTCCTCATCATGTCCGTGATCACATCTGGGACTCCGAACAAACTTCAGTACATCAAAATGCATAAACTCATAATATAACTGTCATCGAAACCTTAAGCGTGCGGACCCTACGGGTTCGAGAACAATGTAGACATGACCAGGACACGTCTCCGGTCAATAACCAATAGCGGAACCGGGATGCTCATATTGGCTCCTACATATTCTACGAAGATCTTTTATCGGTCAGACCGCATAACAACATACGTTGTTCCCTTTGTCATCGGTATGTTACTTGCCCGAGATTCGATCGTCGGTATTTCAATACCTAGTTCAATCTCGTTACCGGCAAGTCTCTTTACTCGTTCCGTAATACATCATCTCACAACTAACTCATTAGTTGCAATGCTTGCAAGGCTTATGTGATGTGCATTACCGAGAGGGCCCAGAGATACCTCTCCGACAATCGGAGTGACAAATCCTAATCTCGAAATACGCCAACCCAACATGTACCTTTGGAGACACCTGTAGAGCACCTTTATAATCACCCATTTACGTTGTGACGTTTGGTAGCACACAAAGTGCTCCTCCGGCAAACGGGAGTTGCATAATCTCATAGTCATAGGAACATGTATAAGTCATGAAGAAAGCAATAGCAACATACTAAACGATCGGGTGCTAAGCTAATGGAATGGGTCATGTCAATCAGATCATTCACCTAATGATGTGATCCCGTTAATCAAATAACAACTCTTTGTCCATGGTTAGGAAACATAACCATCTTTGATTAACGAGCTAGTCTAGTAGAGGCATACTAGTGACACTCTGTTTGTCTATGTATTCACACATGTATTATGTTTCCGGTTAATACAATTCTAGCATGAATAATAAACATTTATCATGATATAAGGAAATAAATAATAACTTTATTATTGCCTCTAGGGCATATTCCCTTCAGTCTCCCACTTGCACTAGAGTCAATAATCTAGATTACACAGTAATGATTCTAACACCCATGGAGCCTTGGTGCTGATCATGTTTTGCTCGTGGAAGAGGCTTAGTCAACGGGTCTGCTACATTCAGATCCGTATGTATCTTGCAAATCTCTATGTCTCCCACCAGGACTAGATCCCGGATGGAATTGAAGTGTCTCTTGATGTGCTTGGTTCTCTTGTGAAATCTGGATTCCTTTGCCAAGGCAATTGCACCAGTATTGTCACAAAAGTTTTTCATTGGACCCGATGCACTAGGTATGACACCTAGATCGGATATGAACTCCTTCATCCAGACTCCTTCATTCGCTGCTTCCGAAGCAGCTATGTATTCCGCTTCACACGTAGATCCCGCCACAACGCTTTGTTTTGAACTGCACCAACTGACAGCTCCACCGTTTAATGTAAATACGTATCCGGTTTGCGATTTAGAATCGTCCGGATCAGTGTCAAAGCTTGCATCGACGTAACCAGTTACGATTAGCTCTTTGTCACCTCCATAAACGAGAAACATATCCTTAGTCCTTTTCAGGTATTTCAGGATGTTCTTGACCGCTGTCCAGTGATCCACTCCTGGATTACTTTGGTACCTCCCTGCTAGACTTATAGCAAGGCACACATCAGGTCTGGTACACAGCATTGAATACATGATAGAGCCTACGGCTGAAGCATAGGGAACATCTTTCATTTTCTCTCTATCTTCTGCAGTGGTCGGGCATTGAGTCTGACTCAACTTCACACCTTGTAACACAGGAAAGAACCCTTTATTTGCTTGATCCATTTTGAACTTCTTCAAAACTTTGTCAAGGTATGTGCTTTGTGAAAGTCCAATTAAGCGTCTTGATCTATCTCTATAGATCTTTATGCCTAATATGTAAGCAGCTTCACCGAGGTCTTTTATTGAAAAAATCTTATTCAAGTATCCCTTTATGCTATCCAGAAATTCTATATCATTTCCAATTAGTAATATGTCATCCACATATAATATCAGAAATTCTACAGAGCTCCCACTCACTTTCTTGTAAATACAGGCTTCTCCAAAAGTCTGTATAAAACCAAATGCTTTGATCACACTATCAAGCGTTTATTCCAACTCCGAGAGGCTTGCACCAGTCCATAAATGGATCGCTGGAGCTTGCACACTTTGTTAGCTCCCTTTGGATCGACAAAACCTTCTGGTTGCATCATATACAACTCTTCTTCTAGAAATCCATTCAGGAATGCAGTTTTGGCATCCATCTGCCAAATTTCATAATCATAAAATGCGGCAATTGCTAACATGATCCGGAGAAGGTCTCATCGTAGTCAATCCCTTGAACTTGCCGAAAACCTTTTGCGACAAGTCGAGCTTTGTAGACAGTAATATTACCGTCAGCGTCAGTCTTCTTCTTGAAGATCCATTTATTCTCAATTGCTTGCCGATCATCGGGAAAGTCAACCAAAGTCCATACTTTGTTCTCATACATGGATCCCATCTCAGATTTCATGGCTTCAAGCCATTTTGCGGAATCTGGGCTCACCATCGCTTCTTCATAGTTCGTAGGTTCATCATGATCTAGTAGCATGACTTCCAGAACAGGATTACCGTACCACTCTGGCGCGGATCTCACTCTGGTTGATCTACGAGGTTCAGTAGTATCTTGTTCTAAAGTTTCATGATCATTATCATTAACTTCCTCACTAATTGGTGTAGGTGTCACAGAAACAGGTTTCTGTGATGTACTACTTTCCAATAAGGGAGTAGGTACAGTTACCTCGTCAAGTTCTACTTCCTCCCACTCACATCTTTCGAGAGAAACTCCTTTTCCAGAAAGTTTCTGAATTTAGCAACAAAAGTCTTGCCTTCGGATCTGTGATAGAAGGTGTATCCAATAGTTTCCTTTGGATATCCTATGAAGACACATTTCTCCGATTTGGGTTCGAGCTTATCACGTTGAAGCTTTTTCACATAAGCATCACAGCCCCAAACTTTCAGAAATGACAACTTTGGTTTCTTGCCAAACCACAGTTCATAAGGCGTCGTCTCAACGGATTTTGATGGTGCCCTATTTAACGTGAATGCAGCCGTCTCTAGAGCATATCCCCAAAATGATAGCGGTAAATCAGTAAGAGACATCATAGATCATACCATATCTAGTAAAGTACGATTACGACGTTCGGACACACCATTACGCTGTGGTGTTCCGGGTGGCGTGAGTTGCGAAACTATTCCACATTGTTTCAAATGTACACCAAACTCGTAACTCAAATATTCTCCTCCACGATCAGATCGTAGGAATTTATTTTCTTGTTACGATGATTTTCAACTTCACTCTGAAATTCTTTGAACTTTTCAAACGTTTCAGACTTGTGTTTCATTAAGTAGATACACCCATATCTGCTTAAGTCATCTGTGAAGGTGAGAAAATAACGATATCCGCTTGATTAATATCGAAAAACTATGCGTCTAGGCCGGATGGTAGCAGGAGGCAAGGGACACGAAGCTTTACCCAGGTTCGGGCCCTCTCGATGGAGGTAAAACCCTACGTCCTGCTTGATTAATATTCATGATATGGGTAGTACAAGAGTAGATCTAC
Organism: Triticum dicoccoides; assembly: GCF_002162155.2. NCBI lineage: Eukaryota > Viridiplantae > Streptophyta > Magnoliopsida > Poales > Poaceae > Triticum > Triticum dicoccoides. The sequence goes on from NC_041392.1 coordinate 10,551,386, forward strand.
CACGAGATCGGAGAGGCTAAACCCTAAAAGCTAGCCTGTTGATGTGTATGTTGTCCTACGGACTAAAACCCTCCGGTTTATATAGACACCGGCGAGGGTTAGGGTTACATAGAGTCGGTTACAATGGTAGGAGATCTGAATATCCGTATCGCCAAGCTTGCCTTCCACGCCAAGGGAAGTCCCTTCCGGACACGGGACGAAGTCTTCAATCTTGTATCTTCATAGTCCAGGAGTCCGTCTGAAGGTATAATCCGGCTATTCGAACACCCCCTAATCCAGGACTCCCTCAGTGGGGGCGCGGTGGGGGTGGTGGTGGACGACGGCGACAACGCCGGGGAAGTGGGCGGCGGGGGAGGGGGCGGCAGGGCGTGCCACGGGAGCTGCTGGCTTTTATAGGCCTCTATGTGAAATGACCAAAATACCCTGGTGGGGGTATGGTATTTACAATTTGTTGCCATTGGAATTTTATCCGACGGCCCAGGTCGATTGGGTAAATATCTAACGACCCACTGCGATTTGGATCGAGATCCGACGGTCTGTGTCGCGAGGAGATTTTGATCGGACGGCCAGAATGCCCAAATCGCTGAGGAGCCAGGGAGTTCGAGCAGGTTCGTTTTTCTGGATATACAGGTTCTTTGCCATGATGTGGTCAAGAAGCACAGGTGTAACCTACATTAGTTGCCGCCCTGGAGCAAACGAATGGAAGGATTCACAAGTGCCTCGATGACGAAGTATGAGAAAAGAAAATTGAGTTTTGGTTTTCTTATTGTGAAATTGATGTGCTTGAACTATGTAAAGGAATACAACCCTCTCTCGATACAAGCTTTTATCCCGTTTTATATATAAAGCAAGCACCGAACCAAATACACGGTCGAACAATACAAAAAAATGAGGTAGCCCTCAAACAATGCCGATCCCAGATAACCAGATCACGTAGAACACAAGTACGCAACAAAAAAAGAGCATTTGAAAAAGTGAATACAATGCCACACTCAGCCCTAAACACCTAATCTCTACGAGAATGCTCTAGGAGGGAAAACAGCGGAAAGCGTTGCCACTGTCGAGTCCAGAGGAGACAAGGGTTTTCACCCGAAACCCTGACACGAAGAGGAGAACCATGAGTCCACGACGACGTAGCGGCACCCGCAAGTGTCGTCGTCTTGTGCGAAAAAATGCAGAGCTTCCGTTCGGCAGCTCCCGCATGCCACCACTTTCACCCGAAACCCTGACACGAAGAGGAGGACCATGAGTCCACGACGACGTAGCGGCACCCGCAAGTGTCGTCGTCTTGTGCGACAAAAGCGCAGAGCTTCCGTTCGGCAGCTCTCGCGTGCCACCACTTTCACCCGAAACCCTGACACGAAGAGGAGGACCATGAGTCCCAGCCTGGACGACACGAGCAAGCTTTGCGGCCCGCTCGTGGCCCATTCAGGACCGGACCGTATGGTCCAGGCCCGGTAGAAAAACATGACAGTCCGGGCCCAGAAATACAGACCGCGAAAAGTTTGGTCCGGTCCGGTCTTTAACCGGGCCGACTGAGCGGACAGATGGTGCAAGGCCCATGAAAAGGCCATCTGGCTTGACAGAGCGAGCGACCCCCCTCCCCTTGTTCCATTCCCCCTCCTCCTGGGTCGATTCTCTTCTCGTTCTCCTCACAACGCCTCCTCTCTCCAATCCTCCTCCTCTCCAATCCCTAACCCTAACCCTAAGGCGACGGCGCCATCGCCCACGGCCTCTCTCCTTCACCAACGGTGCCATCTCGTCTGAGTCCGAGCTGGAGGAGCACGTGTACGTCGGGGGCGCAGCAAGGCCAGCACGCCATCGGTCCTGTCTTCCCTGGTTCCTCGCTGAGCGCCACGAAGAGGAAGAGGTAATGTTTGAACAAGAAACTTTTGTCCCACTAAGAGTTTCTGAATTTTCTGAAGATAGTCTCCCTCGCCGAACTGAGATGATTTAGTGCTAGAGACTTAGATAGGAGATCTGGAGATGTAGTGTTTGAACAAGAAACTTTTGTCCCACTAAGAGTTTCTGAATTTTCTGAACTAATGTAAGAGTTTCAAGAGATGTAGTGTTTCAACAGCAAACTTTAGTCAGGAGATGTTGTGTTTCAACAAGGTTTTCTATGCTATAATAATTAAATAGTGTGCAGCATATTTATGTGCATTATACATTGTGCATAACATATTAGAGACCAGCGGTAGATTTCACCAAAGAAGAACAACTAGGAAAGGTTCGCTGATACACTAGTAATTTGAGAGGCAACATCACTGTACAAACACATACAAACATGAATTTCAGATGGCGTTTGCTACTATGGTGACTGACAGTGAATCGTATGGTTACGGTTGATGGCAATGGCATGCCTGAATGCATTTTAGCAAGAGCAAGAGAATGCCAGTATATGCATATGTAGTGTTTCAACAGCAAACTTCAGTCAGGAAATTATACTGACAACTGACAATAGTTTCTAAGAAAATGCTTTATTGCGCACTATTGCTAAATGGCCATATGTTTGTTTGCACCAGTACTAGATGATTTAACATGTTTGATCAGGAGATGTAGTTCTAGAGAGTAGACAGTATGTGCCGAACAAGGTTTTCTATGCTACAACAAGAAGAAGATGAATTATTTGCACTTGATGGTTGATGTACTGACTTTGGATATTATGTGCTGTTTTTTTGTAGAGAATGGTGAAGGAGAAGGGGAATGAGAAGGGAAAGGGTGCTGGTAAGGAGAATGGGAAGGCGAAGGGTGCTGGTAAGGAGAATGGGAAGGCAAATGGGAAGGCGAAGGCAAAGGAAAAGAGCTTGAATTACCTAATTAGGCAAGATTCGGCACTGCCTCCACCGGTTCCGAGGAAGAAGAGCAAACCTAAGGTGCAGATTAGGAAGGCGAAAGACTTTCCCAATGCCCCAATGGGAGAGTTGATTTGTAGCTTAAGAAAACACCCTCCGCCTCCTCCGCGTCTCCCCGACCGCACCGGTGCCGGCGTGCGTGCCGCGGAAGCCGCTGCCTCCGGCTCCGCAACCGGCTCCGAGCTGCCTCATGCATCTACTATTGTATGATTGCTTTACTTGATGCTTGATGTAGCCATATTTCCATATAACCATATAGTTGTTGTTTCCCTTATTTGTGCGCTCATGTGTGTTAGGTGGTAGAGGACGAGGAGAAGGAGGAGGACGACGAAGACGAGGACATGGATGAGGACAAGGACAAGGAATATGAGGAGCAGAATCTGTTTGTGGTTCCTCCATTGCAAGCGGGTGCTGATATGTCGGATGATGATACATCAGATGGGTATAAGGAATCATCTGATGAACTAGAAGGTGACACTATGTCCGAGGAATCACTTGTGCATGTTGTCTCTAGTGAGGAGGAGGCAAGAGAAAGGAAAAGGAAAAAGAACAAGAGGCCAAGAGCCAATGCTCCTGTTAGGATGTCATCCGATGTTTGGGCCCATTTTCACAAGGTCAGGGAGCCATGTGAGAAGACTGGAGAGATTGTGTTGAAGGCTGTTTGTAATTATTGTAGCGACCAGAAGTATGCGTATACGCAAGGTGGCAGCACCTCAACTATTGGAAGGCATTTTTAAAATGTGAGGGTTACAAGTCCAAGATGGCTAGGGATGCCATCCAAACAACTCTTGAATTGCACAAAATCAATGGTACAACAAGTGTTCCAACAATGCACCCCTCTATTGAGTACAACCAAGGAATCATCAAGGATCTTATTGCTAAGATGATATGTGTGCATGAGTATTCATTTAGAATGGTTGAACATGAGTGGTTCAACATTCTAATGAAGTGCATGAATCCAAATTATAAACCCATTGGAAGGAAGGCAATACGAGCTGAGTGCATGAGGGTCTACAGGAAAGAAAAAGATGTGCTTAAATCTGTCCTAAAGTGTGTGAGCTCCATATGTCTAACTACAGATTTGTGGACAAGCAACCAAACCTTATCTTACATGTGTGTGGTTGCACACTATATAGATGTGAATTGGAAGATGCAAACCCGTGTTCTTGCTTTCATAGAGTTGGATCCTCCTCACTCTGGAAATGTCATTGCAGATGCTCTCTACGCGTGTGTGACAGAATGGAATATTGAGACCAAAATTATGTCTGTGACACTTGACAATGCTTCAAACAATGATGGTGCGATCGATGCTTTGAAGTCCAAGTTCTTGTTTCGGAGAGGTATGCTTGTATGCCTTTCGTTTTTGCTCATATGCTTGTTGCTATGCTCATATAGAAGCTCTTTCTACTCATATGTTTGATGTTTGTGCTCATATGCTTGTTGTTTTTGCTCACATGCTTGCTGTTTTTACACATATGCTTGATGTTTTTGCTCATATGCTTGTTGCTATGCTCATATAGAAGCTCTTTGTGCTCATATGTTTGATGTTTGTGCTCATATGCTTGCTGTTTTTGCTCACATGCTTGCTGTTTTTACACCTATGCTTGCTGTTTTTGCTCATATAAAATTTGTCTTTTGTAGGTAAGGACTTCGAAGGCCAATATTTTCATATCCGTTGTTGTGCACACATCCTCAACTTGGTCGTGCAAGATGGGACGGAGATCTTAGATAATCTGATAAACAACTTGAGAGAGACGGTGAAGTACTTCAAGAGGTCACCTTCTCGTCTCCATGCTTTTGTTGCCACTTGCAAAAGCTTGGGTGTCAAAGTTGGTAATCATTTACACCTGGATTGTAAAACAAGGTGGAGTTCAACCTATAAGATGATTAGCACTGCCCGTGATTATAAGGAAGCCTTGACCTCTCATGCTGGTTCCAATGCCAACTATGCTTGGGAGCCGACAAACGCAGAGTGGGACATGTATGACCTTATCTCTCCATTACTTGAGAGTTTGACTGAGGTGACAAAAGAATTCTCAGGAAGTTTATATCCCACTTCGAACATCTTCTGCCCATACATTGTTGGCGTCAAGCTTGCAATCAAACATGCAATGACTAGAGATAATGACCACCACAAGGAAATGGGTGAAGCAATGTTGGAGAAGTTTGACAAATATTGGGAAGAAAAGAACAATGCCATGGTGATCGCAACCATCTTTGATCCACGGTACATATGCTTGCTGTTTTTACTCCAATGGTTGTTGTTTTTTACTCATATGGTTGCTGTTTTTACTCCAATGGTTGTTGTTTTTTACTCATATGCTTGTTGTTTTTACTCGTATGCTTTCTCATTCACTCCAAATATCATCTTTGATCCTAGGTACAAGATGGGTTACATAGAGTGGGCCTTTGGAGAACTATATGGAGAAGGAAGTACGAGGTTTAGGACTGAGATCAAAATCGGGGAGAAAGAGTTGGTGGCCTTGTATCAAAAATGTGTTGCTCAAGATAAGCGAGCTGGAAATGGAGAAAGTTCATCTTCCTCTGCAAACATTCCTAGTATCCCGGTTCAAGCTGGGTACGAGTCCTTCTTATCGTCCCGTTCAACAAGAATATCAAAGAGTGAGTTGAGGAACTACTTAGAGGATGAGGTTGCCCCTCGCAACAAGGCTCTCGATCTTCTTGGTTGGTGGAAAGACAATGCTCCTAGGTACCCAATTATGGCCAAGATAGCCAGGAGGTTCCTTACTATCCCGACTACCTCCGTGTCTTCGGAATCTACCTTCAGCACGACCGGAAGGATTTTAGGTATGTCAACTCGTACTATTGAACTTTGGATATAAACTTGTCAACTTCTCATCCTCAAACTAGTTTTTCAACTTGTGTTGTATTAGATGACTATAGGAGTTCGTTAAACTGGTTATGGTGGAGGCATTAGTTTGTGGTGCAAGTTATATCAAGGGTGCTCACGTTGACTTGAATCTGGTGGTATGTTTGCCATCTTTTCCTTACCTTTTCTTTCTTTCTTTTATAGTCTTGTTATATGTGATGTGAGCATTTGTCTAACTTCCGCACTTGTAGCCGAGGGATGAGAATGAAGAGGATGATGTTGAGACCATCAAGTTACCCATTATGGTGGAGGAGATCAACGATTGGTAACTATTCTTCCTACATGTTTCACTTGTCATACGATACCAAATATTTATGTGGATGTTGCTTATCTTACTTGTAGACGTTCATCATGTGGATGTTGATCTTGCTATTTTGGAAATGAATGTCAAAGTGATCTTTCTCATGTGAAGGCTACTTTTGCATTTCTGTTATGTTGGAACCTTTCAAATCATGAACTATGAATTGTCACTGCTAGCTTGGAGACGAACCTCTCATTTGTGTTATGTTCAACTTGTCAATTGACATGGACTTGGAATTGTCATTGCAAGTTTGTAATCGTGTCGTTCAATGATGGTAAGACCTTATGTTTGTGGATGTGATATTTGTGCTATTCTTCATCTCAGAATCAATCGTTTTGATGTCCAAAATATAAATAAAATGCTGTCCAAATTTAATTATGCCATACTAGTCATTATACAAAAATAGAGCACTCATTAAATTTGGACAGCCTAAACTATGGCCAAAAAGCTCAACAGGACACTCCCAGGAGAAGCTACAGTCTAAATAATGGCCAAAACGCTTAATAGAGCACTCCCAGAAACAGCTACATTCTAAATACAACAAAACAACCTAAACAGTGGCCAACAAAGCACTCACAGGCTGAAAAACAGCCTAAACAGAGTCCCAGCCATCGGTCCCATTCGGTCCATTTGGGCTGACCGAGCTTTGCTCCTCTCGGTCCGGTCCTGAAAAAATAAGCTCGCTGGCCACCTCGGTCCGGTCCAGACCGGACCAGCCGCGGCCGGTCCAAAGGCTGGCTCGGTCAAAGCCCGGACCGAACCGGACCACGTCCACCCTGACATGAGTCCACGATGGTGCAGCTGTTGGGTAACATAGTAATTTCAAAATTTTCCTACGCACACGCAAGATCATGGTGATGCATAGCAACGAGAGGGGAGAGTGTGATCTATGTACCCTTGTAGGCCGACAGCGGAAGCGTTAGCACAACGCGGTCGATGTAGTCGTACGTCTTCACGGCCCGACCGATCAAGCACCAAAACTACGGCACCTCCGAGTTTTAGCACACGTTTAGCTCGATGACGATCCCCGGACTCCGATCCAGCAGAGTGTCGCGGTAGAGTTCCGTCAGCACGACGGTGTGGTGACGATCTTGATGTACTACCGTCGCAGGGCTTCGCCTAAGCACCGCTACAATATTATCGAGGATTATGGTGGAAGGGGCACCGCACACGGCTAAGAATATGATCACGTGGATCAACTTGTGTGTCTAGGGGTGCCCCCTGCCCTCGTATATAAAGGAGCAAGGGGAGGAGGCCGGCCGGCCCTATTGGCGCGCCAGGTGGAGTCCTCCTCCTAGTAGGAGTAGGACTCCTACAAGTAGGACTCCAACTAGGAGGGGGAAGGAAGTGGGGAGGGAGAAGGAAAGGGGGGCGCCGCCCCCCCTCTCCTAGTCCAATTCGGACCAGGGGGAGGAGGCGTGCGGCCCACCCTGGCTGCCCCTCTCCCTCTCCACTAAGGCCCATATGGCCCATTACTTCTCCCGGTAGGGTTCCGGTAACTCTTCGGCTCTCCGCTTTTCTCCGAAATCACCCGAAACACTTCCGGTGTCCGAATATAGCCGTCTAATATATCAATCTTTATGTCTCGACCATTTCGAGACTCCTCGTTATGTCCGTGATCACATCCGGGACTCCGAACTAACTTCGGTACATCAAAACTCATAAACTCATAATATAACTGTCATCGAAACCTTAAGCGTGCGGACCCTACGGGTTCGAGAACAATGTAGACATGACCGAGACACGTCTCTGGTCAATAACCAATAGCGGAACCTAGATGCTCATATTGGCTCCTACATATTCTACGAAGATCTTTATCGGTCAGACCGCATAATAACATATGTTGTTCCCTTTGTCATCGGTATTTTACTTGCCCGAGATTCGATCGTCGGTATCTCAATACCTAGTTCAATCTCATTACCGGCAAATCTCTTTACTCGTTTCGTAATACATCATATCGCAACTAACTCATTAGTTGAAATGCTTGCAAGGCTTATGTGATGTGCATTACCGAGAGGGCCCAGAGATACCTCTCCGACAATCGGAGTGACAGATCCTAATCTCGAAATACGCCAACCCAACATGTACCTTTGGAGACACCTGTAGAGCTCCTTTATAATCACCCAGTTACGTTGTGACGTTTGGTAGCACACAAAGTGTTCCTCCGGCAAACGGGAGTTGCATAATCTCATAGTTATAGGAACATGTATAAGTCATGAAGAAAGCTATAGCAACATACTAAACGATCGGGTGCTAAGCTAATGGAATGGGTCATGTCAATCATATCACTCTCCTAATAATGTGATCCCATTAATTAAATGACAACACATGTCTATGGTTAGGAAACATAACCATCTTTGATTAATGAGCTAGTCAAGTAGAGGCATAATAGTGACGTTTGGTTTGTCTATGTATTCACACAAGTATTATGTTTCCGGATAATACAATTCTAGCATGAATAATAAACATTTATCATGATATAAGGAATTAAAATAATAACATTATTATTGCCTCTAGGGCATATTTCCTTCAGCAGCAACATCCGCAAGTGTCGTTGTCTTGTGCGACAAAGCGCAGAGCTTCTGTTCGGCAGCTCACGCGTGCCATCACAAGGTTTTCAGAACAAGCGCAACGAGTTTAGCTCTCTGCGTGCCACTACGAGGTCTTTAGAACAAGCGCAACAAGTTCATCTCCCCAGGTCCGGATTGGGGCGACGCCACTGTAGTCCCTTAGCCAATCTTCGCTTAATCTGTAGTCCCTATTTCGAGTTGCAAATGTTAGCAACAGAACCAGTATCAAATACCCAGGTGCTATTGCGAGCATTAGTAAGGTACACATCAATAACATTTATATCACATATACCTTTGTTCACCTTGCCATCCTTCTTATCCGCCAAATACTTGAGGCAGTTCCGCTTCCAGTGACCAGTCTGCTTGCAGTAGAAGCACTCAGTTTCAGGCTTAGGTCCAGGTTTGGGTTTCTTCTCTTGAGCAGCAACTTGCTTGCTGTTCTTTTTGAAGTTCCCCTTCTTCTTCCCTTTGCCCTTTTTCTTGAAACTAGTGGTCTTGTTGACCATCAACACTTGATGCTCCTTCTTGATTTCTACCTCCGTAGCTTTCAGCATTGCGAAGAGCTCGGGAATAGTCTTATTCATCCCTTGCATATTATAGTTCATCACGAAGCTCTTGTAGCTTGGTGGCAGTGATTGGAGAATTCTGTCAATGACGCAATCATCTGGAAGATTAACTCCCAATTGAATCAAGTGATTATTATACCTAGACATTTTGAGTATATGCTCACTGACAGAACTGTTCTCCTCCATCTTGCAGCTATAGAATTTATTGGAGACTTCATATCTCTCAATCCGAACATTTGCTTGAAATATTAACTTCAACTCCTGGAACATCTCATATACTCCATGACGTTCAAAACGTCGTTGAAGTCCCGATTCTAAGCCGTAAAGCATGGCACACTGAACTATCGAGTAGTCATCAGCTTTGCTCTGCCAGACGTTCATAACATCTGGTGTTGCTCCAGCAGCAAGCCTGGCACCCAGCGGTGCTTCCAGGACGTAATTCTTCTGTGCAGCAATGAGGATAATCCGAGCATATATCAATCTTTATGTCTCGACCATTTCGAGAATCCTCGTCATGTCCGTGATCACATCCGAGACTCCGAACAAACTTCGGTACATCAAAATGCATAAACTCATAATATAACTATCATCGAAACCTTAAGCGTGCGGACCCTATGGGTTCGAGAACAATGTAGACATGACCGGGACACGTCTCCGATCAATAACCAATAGCGGAACCTAGATGCTCATATTGGCTCCTACATATTCTACGAAGATCTTTTATCGGTCAGACCGCATAACAACATATGTTGTTCCCTTTGTCATCGGTATGTTACTTGCCCGAGATTCGATCGTCGGTATTTCAATACCTAGTTCAATCTCGTTACCAGCAAGTCTCTTTACTCGTTCCGTAATACATCATCTCACAACTAACTCATTAGTTGCAATGCTTGCAAGGCTTATGTGATGTGCATTACCGAGAGGGCCCGGAGATACCTCTCCGACAATCGGAGTGACAAATCCTAATCTCGAAATACGCCAACCCAACATGTACCTTTGGAGACACCTGTAGAGCACCTTTATAATCACCCATTTATGTTGTGACGTTTGGTAGCACACAAAGTGTTCCTTCGGCAAACGGGAGTTGCATAATCTCATAGTCATAGGAACATGTATAAGTCATGAAGAAAGCAATAGCAACATACTAAACGATCGGGTGCTAAGCTAATGGAATGGGTCATGTCAATCAGATCATTCACCTAATGATGTGATCCCATTAATCAAATAACAACTCTTTGTTCATGGTTAGGAAACATAACCATCTTTGATTAACGAGCTAGTCTAGTAGAGGCATACTAGTGACACTCTGTTTGTCTATGTATTCACACATGTATTATGTTTCCGGTTAATACAATTCTAGCATGAATAATAAACATTTATCATGATATAAGGAAATAAATAATAACTTTATTATTGCCTCTAGGGCATATTTCCTTCAGCGGGGGCGACGGCGACGACGGGTGGCGTGGGCGACGGCGGTGACGGCGACGACGGGCGGCGGGGGCGGCAAGGGCGGCGCGCGATGGGTGACGGGTGCGGCGAAGAAGTTGGATCGAGAAGAACTACTGGTGGTCGATGAAACTGATTTTTTCGTAGGTGCCATATATATAGGAAGGGTCTTTAGTGCCGGTTGGAGCCACCAACCGGTACTAAAGGCCAATTTTCGCCAGGCCAAGGGGCGGGAAACGGCCCCTTTAGTACCGGTTCGTGCCACGAACCGGTACTAAAGACCCCCCCTTTAGTACCGGTTGGAGCCACCAACCGGTACTAAAGGTTGTGCGCTGCCACTGGCGGTGCACAATGTTTAGTCCCACCTCGCCGAGCGAAGGGCAGCCGCACTAGTTTATAAACCCAGCCGCGGCTGCTCCTTCGAGCTTCTCTATATAGCAGGCTTCTGGGCCTAATTAACTAGGGCGCGCTGCCCTGTGAGCCTGCTGGCCCTTCTGGGCCTGCATTTGCACACCCTAGGTCTGGCAGGCCCACTGGGCAGCGCGCCAACAAATTTTTTATATAGTTTTTTCTTTTCTGCATTATTTATTTTCTTCTATTTATTTTTGAGTAGTTTTTTATATAGTTTTTTCTTTTCTGCATCATTTATATTTTGTATAGTTTTTTATTTTCTGCATTATTTCTTTTCTTCTATTTATTTTCTTCTATTTCCAGTTTATACATGAAGTGCGTCCAGTTTTTGCCGTGACCCTCTCTACTCTTTCGCACATGCTATGCGGGTGAAATGATGATACCATGCCAAGTTTCAACATTTTCAAAATTCATTTTGTAGTGATTTTCAATTTCACGGTCATTTAGCTCTCTAAACAATTAGGTAAATGACCGAAAAATAACAAATGATGTCAGAACATGTTGGAAATTGATGATGTCGCTTTGAATGCTGCATACTGAACACAAAAGAAGTCCGGAGTTCAAATAAGTTTAAAAAACATTAAGTGGCCGTGTAACAGATGAGTTCTCATCCGAAACCCTGATACTCCGAAAGAGTTTGTCCAGTTTGTACACGAAGTGCGTCCAGTTTTTGCCGTGACCCTCTCTACTCTTTCGCACATGCTATGCGGGTGAAATGATGATACCATGCCAAGTTTCAACATTTTCAGAATTCATTTTGTAGTTACTTTCAATTTCACGGTCATTTAGCTCTCTAAACAATTAGGTAAATGACCGAAAAACAACAAATGATGTTAGAACATGTTGGAAATTGATGACGTTGCTTTGAATGCTGTATACTGAACACAAAAGAAGTCCAGAGTTCAAATAAGTTTAAAAAACATTGAAGTGGCTGTGTAACAGATGAGTTCTCGTCCGAAACCCTGATAATCCGAAAGAGTTTGTCCAGTTTGTACACAAAGTGCATCCAGTTTTTGCCGTGACCCTCTCTACTCTTTCGCGCATGATATGCGGGTGATATGATGATATCATGCCAAGTTTCAACATTTTTAGGATTCATTTTGTAGTGATTTTCAATTTCACGGTCATTTAGCTCTCTAAACAATTAGGTAAATGACCGAAAAATAACAAATGATGTCAGAACATGTTGGAAATTGATGATGTCGCTTTGAATGCTGCATACTGAACACAAAAGAAGTCCGGAGTTCAAATAAGTTATTAAAAATAAAAAGAGGTGCAATGCTGGTTAATTTGCTTCAAGCCTTTCAGAATAATGTAGACTGCACTGCACATAGGTCAGTGCAATCTATGCTATTTCGAAAGACTTGAAACTAATTAACATGCAGGTGAGCATTGCGCCTCTTCGTCATTGTCTGTGCACTCACGGCTTATAAACCGCTCATACTGCTTCTCTCTTGGCGAGGTGGGACTAAAAATCAGCTTACTAAGAAACTCTAGTACCGGTTCATGGCATGAACCGGTACTAAAGGTCTTCATGGGGGCCCCAGCCTGACCATAGCCTGACACAGCCTCATTAGTACCGGTTCGTGGCATGAACTAGTACTAAAGGTTGCCCACGAACCGGTACTAATGATGCCCGCCCGCCTAGCCGTTGGAACCGGCACTAATGGTCACATTAGTGCCGGCTCAAATTCAAACCGGCACTAATGTGCTTCACATTTGACCCTTTTTCTACTAGTGACATGGCCCTTATACTGCCCTTGCCAAGCAGAAGGTCAGTTCTTCCACTACCAGTGCATGCAGTCTATACTGCCAACTATCCCTGGGAAGCCCCTGCTGGCATTCATCGCCAACAAGTGGGTTGTATCTTGAGGAGTCGGCTCTCTCAAGTGAAGGAAATATGCCCTAGAGGCAATAATAAAGTTGTTATTTTATATTTCCTTATTTATGATAAAAGTTTATTATTCATGCTAGAATTTTATTGATCGAAAACTTAAATACATGTGTGAATACATAAACAAAATATCGTCTCCCTAGTAAGCCTCTACTAGACTAGCTCGTTAATCAAAGATGGTTAAGGTTTCCTAACCATGGACATGTGTTGTCATTTGATAATAGGATCACATCATTAGGAGAATGGTGTGATGGACAAGACCCATTTGTTAGCTTAACATAATGATCATTCAGTTTATTGCTATTGCTTTCTTCAGGTCAAATACATATTCCTTCGACTATGAGATTATGCAACTCCCGGATACTGGAGGAATACCTTGTGTGCTATCAAACGTCACAACGTAACTGGGTGATCATAAAGATGCTATAGAGGTATCTCCAAAGGTGTTTGTTGATTTGGAATAGATTGAGATTAGGATTTGTCACTCCGAGTATCGGAGAGGTATCTCTGGGCCCTCTCGGTAATACACATCATATGAAGCCTTGCAAGCAAAGTGATTAATGAATTAGTTACAGCATGATGTATTATGGAACGAGTAAAGAGACTTGCCGGTAACGAGATTGAACTAGGTATGAAGATACCGACGATCGAATCTCGGGCAAGTAACATACCGATGGACAAAGGGAATTACGTATGTTGTCATAACGGTTCGACCGATAATGATCTTCGTAGAATATGTAGGAGCCAGTATGGGCATCCAGGTTTCGCTATTGGTTATTGACCGGAGGGGTGTCTCGGTCATGTCTACATAGTTCTCGAACCCGTAGGGTCCGCACGCTTAACGTTCGATGACGATATAGTATTATATGAGTTATATGATTTGGTGACCGAATGTTGTTTAGAGTTACGGATGAGATCACAAACATGACGAGGAGTCTCAAAATGGCCGAGAGGTAAATATTAATATATAGGACGATGGTATTTGGACACCGGAAGTGTTTGGGGGGTACCGGGTACTTATCGGGTCATCGGTAGAGGTTCCGGGCACCCCCGGCAAAAAATATGGGCCTTATGGGCTAAGAGGGGAAACGCACGTGCCACAAGGGGCTGGTGCGCCCACCATATGGGTCAGCCTAAGAGGAGAAGGAAAGAGGGGAAGGGAAAGGAAAGAGTGGAATAGGATTCCCCCTTCCTTTTCTCTCCCCCTTCTTTCCTTCCCCCTCCGGCAAATTATGGTAGGGGGGAGGCCGAATTGGGGAGGAACCCCAAGTAGGATTCAGCCTACTTGGGGCGACCCCTAGCTGCCTCTCTCCCCCTGATGACCCACAAGTATAGGGGATCAATTGTAGCTCTTTTCGATAAGTAAGAGTGTCGAACCCAACGAGGAGGAGAAGGAAATGACAAGTAGTTTTCAGTAAGGTAATGTCTGCAAGTGCTGAAATTGTAAGTAACTGAGTAGTTCGATAGCAAGATAATTTGTAACGGGCAAGTAACGATAGTAGTAACAAAAGTGCAGCAAGATAGCCCAATCCTTTTGAGGCAAAGGACAGGCCAAAACGGTCTCTTATGATAAGCAAAGCGTTCTTGAGGGTACACGGGATTTTCATCTAGTCACTTTCACCATATTGGTTTGATTTGTGTTCGGTACTTTGATAATTTGATATGTGGGTGGACCGGTGCTTAGGTGTTGTTCTTACTTGAACAAACCTCCTGCTTATTATTAACCCTCCTGCAAGCATCCGCAACTACGAGAAAAGTATTAAGAATAAATTCTAACCATAGCATTAAACTTTTGGATCCAATCGGTCCCTTACGAAATAGCGCATAAACTAGGGTTCAAGCTTCTGTCACTCTCGCAACCCATCATCTAATTGCTACTCCACAATGCATTCCCTTAGGACCAAATATGGTGAAGTGTCATGTAGTCGATGTTCACATGACACCACTAAGGGAATCACAACATACATACTATCAAAATATCAAACACATATCAAGTTCACATGATTACTTGCAACATGATTTCTCCCATGACCTCAAGAACAAAAGTAACTACTCACAAATGATAATCATGATCAGGATCAAAGGGGTATTAAATAGCATATTGGATCTGAACATATAATCTTCCACCAAATAAACCATAGAGATGTAATCAACACTACTAGTCACCCACAAGCACCAATCTATAGTTCCGGTAACAAGATTGAACACAAGAGATGAACTAGGGTTTGAGATGAGATGGTGCTGTTGAAGATGTTGATGGAGATTGCCCTCCCCAAGATGGGAGAGTTGTTGGTGATGATGATGACGATGATTTCCCCCTCCGGGAGGGAAGTTCCCCCGGCGGAATCGCTCCTCCGGAGGGCAAAAGTGCTCCTGCCCAAGTTCCGCCTCGAGACGGCGGCGCTCCGTCCCGAAAGTCCTCTCCTTATTTTTTCTAGGTCAAAATGACCTATATACCAGAAGATGGGCACCGGAGGTGGGCCTGGGTGAGCACAATCCACCAGGGCGCGTGTGGGCTCCCTGGCGCGCCCAGGTGGGTTGTGCCCACCTGGTGGGCCCCCTCTGAGAGAGTCCTGGATTATGGGGTCCTCGGGTGTCCGGGCTGTGTAACATGGGCCAGATTGATGGGTCGTCAAGATACAAGATAGAAGGCCTTCCCCCGTGTCCGTATGGGACTCCCCTTTGCGTGGATGGCAAGTTTGGCGTCCGGATCTATGATTTCCTCTCTCTATAAACCAACTATGTACAACCCTAGGCCCCTCCGGTGTCTATATAAACCGGAGGGTTTAGTCTGTAGAGGCTATCAGAATTTACATAGGCTAGACATCTAGGGTTTAGCCATTACGATCTCGAGGTAGATCGCTCTTGTAACCCCTATACTCATCAAAGTCAATCAAGCAGGAAGTAGGGTATTACCTCCATTAAGAGGGCCTGAACCTGGGTAAACATAGTGTCCTCCTTGTCTCATGTTACCTTTGATCCTCAAACGCACAGTTCGGGACCCCCTACCTGAGATCAACCGATTTTGACACTGACATTGGTGCTTTCATCGAGAGTTGCACTGTGTCATCGGCAGAAGGTTCGACGGCTCGTTCGATCATCAACATCGATGCTGTTTCCGGGGAAACTTTCCTCCCCGGTCAACTTTTTGTGTTCGGTGGCTTCGCTCTGCATGCCAATTCAATTGGTCACCTTGAACAGATCGACAGCTACGCCCCTGGTCATCAGATTAGATTCGGAAGCCTGAATTACGTCATCGACATCCGACAAGACATGATCTTCGAAGGGTTCACGGCCTCGACCACCGAAGGAAACTCGTCGGATCCATCATGAGGCACCGTTCAAGGACAACCTATCATCCCTTCCCTAGCCTTAGATCCAGAGCGGGCCACTTCATCCAAAGAAGGGTTTCTGAAACGCACTGGACTCCATTCTCCTATGGAGCTCTTATCCAGAGACCCGGAGGCAACTATGTCTTCGGCGAGCCTGGAATCAAGCCGGGCTCTCCCAGTCATCAGAGATCCAAACTCGCCTCTGGATACCTACTCCGAACTCTCAAGGTCTGCGTCAGGTGAGCACAGCCTGGTAGAATCCGCCGCGCCTAGCCCTGCAGGAGCTCGGCTCCCAGTCCGGACTGCGCTATTAAGCGAGGCCTTGGAGTTAATGTGATCCCTCGCCATCATGGAGGTATCACCTACGAACTACGCCCAGTTGAGGGAGTCCTGGATTATGGGGTCCTCGGGGAGCCGGCCTATACTACATGGGCCAGACTGATTGGCCGCGAAGATACGAGACAGAAGACCTTCCCCCGTGTCCGGATGGGGCTCTCCTTTGCGTGGATGGCAAGCTTGGCGTACGGATGTGTAGTTTCCTTTCTCTGTAAACCGACTCTCTACAACCCTAGGCCCCTCCGATGTCTATATAAACCGGAAGGGATTAGTCTGTAGAGGCTAACACGAATCATACAGCCTAGTTTAGCTATTACAATCTCGAGGTAGATTGACTCTTGTAACCCCTATACTCATCAAAGTCAATCAAGCAGGAAGTAGGATATTACTTCCATTAAGAGGGCCTGAACCTGGGTAAAACATCGTCTTCCCTGCCTCCTGTTACCTTCGATCCTCAGACGCACAGTTCGGGACCCCTACCCGACATCGGCCGGTTTCGACACCGACATTGGTTCTTTTATTGAGAGTTCCTCTGTGCCGTCGACAGAAGGTTCGATGGCTCGTTCGATAATCTCCAACGATGCCGTTTCTGGGGAAGCTTTCCTCCCTGGTCATATTTTTGTATTCGGCGGCTTTGTTCTACGTGCCAACTCAAATGGCCACCTCGAACAGATCGATAGCTACGCCCCTGGTCATCAGATCGGTTTTGGGAACCTGAACTATGTCGCTGATATCCTAGGAGACTTGATCTTCGAATGGTTCGCGACCCCGACCACCGCTCTGACCTTGGATCCGGAGCAAACCATCATGTCCGAAGATGGGAGTTTGGAGACCACCGGACTCTCCGCCGCAAACTACACTACCGAGACCCAGGAGGCCTTCGCCCGGTCAGACTCGCGGACCCTCGTCTCCCCGTCCAAACCTTGCTTTTAAACGAGGCCCTGGACTTAATGCGATCCCTCGCCATTACAGAGGAATCACTTCCGAACTACGCCCAGCCCGGACTAGGGGCTGAGAGTGGGGAATTTTACGTCCCACCCATCACCCACTTCATAGACACTGTCGAAGATTTAACCGACATGCTGGACTACGCCTCTGAAGACATCGACAACATGGACGATGATGCCGGAGACAAACAAGGCCAAGACCAGCCGATCACCGGATGTTGGACGGCCACCTCTATGTATGACGTGTATATGGTGGACACACCCAAAGAGGATGATGACGACAAGAAGGATCCGGTTGAAGACAAGCCTGCTGAAGCACCTCCAAAGCGCCGACGTCAACGGCGCCAATCAAAATCTCGTCGCGAAAAAGATAGTAATACCGGCACCAAAGACAATAACACTCCGGAAAACGCCGAAGACCCCGAAGCCCCTGTCGAGCCAACATCTGAACAGGATGATCGGGAGGATGGGCAAGTTAACCCCGATGATCCAGTCGGGAACGAGGACTTGGAGGATACTAACTATCTACCACCTTCTGAGGATGATGTGAGCGTCGGCGACAAAGACTTCATCGTGCCTGAGGAACCCCTCGAGCAAGAACGCTTTAAGCGCCAGCTGATCGCCACTGCGAGAAGCCTAAAAAAGAAGCAGCAACAGCTCCAAGCCGAACAGGATACACTCAATGACAGATGGACCTAGGTCCTAGCGGCCGAAGAGTACGACCTTCAACGCCCAACAAAGAGTTACCCGAAGCGTAGGCTATTACCACAATTTGACGAGGAGGCCGTCGAGCCCATACCGTCAAGACATGACCGTGCTGATGAGCCAGACTGGCTACCGCGTGGATGAGATAAAGCGGCCACCTATGCCAAATAGCAATCCGCACCACCTCGCCGTAGAGGCAGAGAGATAGCGGCCCCAGGATACACCTACGACTTACGGCAGGACCTGGACAATAGAGCAGGCCAAGCTAGATAAATCTACGGATCAAGGGGGCGTGCCTGAATGCGAGAATATGACCATCAGGCCTGGCGCGACAGGCACAAACTGTCGCGACCGGATTTTCAGGATATAAATTTCCCAGAAAATGGCCCTTGTGCTCACCAGCCCCAGGATTACTGTTAGCTGATGAGGCACCAACTTGATACAGAAATTCCAAGCAAAATGCAAAATATGTAGTACAAGACCATTCTGGCCTATGAGTACAACAAATGGTTTCTAGTGGTTGATGGCGGAAGCGGTTTGTGGTTCATCAGTATCTATGGGACTCCATTTCCCACAGGAACAGCTGACCAGGATAACTCCTATCTTCGTGAGGCTGCTATCACCATTGCGGAGGTTCCGGGGCTGTCATCGCAACGCTCCTCTCCATGCAAGAAATCTGGCCAAGACAATAGCCAGGGACAAGCCAGTGAGTACTTTGAATATACTTGCAAACATTATGAACACGGGTATAATATAACAAATGATGCTCATGCTCTGAAATATTCTATGATCACAATGTCAGTCACGAAATAAAAATCCATGATGCACGCAAGCAAGTTAAACATGAATATGCAATTAGAGAGTAGAAATAGAATGCACCGATCGGGTGTCTGAAGTGACGCCTCGAAAGGATACTAATATAAAGCATGCCTCAGTCGGGCGTCTGAGCGACACCACATAAAGGGCTTATAAAGTAAATAAACAACAAGCATGCCAAAGTCGGGCGTCTCAGCGACACCACATAAAGGGCTTATAAGTAAATGAATAACAAGCATGCCACAGTCGGGCGTCTGAGCGACACCACATAAAGGGCTTATAAAGTAAATGAATAACAAGCATGC
>NC_041392.1:10571151-10650448 GCF_002162155.2 Triticum dicoccoides
AAAGGGCTTATAAAGTAAATAAATAACAAGCATGCCATAGTCGGGCGTCTCAGCGACACCCCATAAAGGGCTTATAACTAAATGAATAACAAGCATGCCACAGTCGGGCGTCTGAGCGACACCACATAAAGGGCTTATAAAGTAAATGAATAACAAGCATGCCACAGTCGGGCATCTGAGCGACACCACATAAAGGGCTTATAAGAGAATAATCACAATGAATATCCAGGAGGTAGAACCGTCCCAGGGATACTCAATAATTCAATAATATGAATGGTTAGCCCATAATAATAATAATATGAATGCAGCAAAGTAGAGTAAGTATTTCCCTCAATTTTTGAGAACCAAGGTATCAATCCAGTAGGAGACCATGCATGAGTCCCTCGTACCTACACAAGTAAACAAACTCCTCGCAACCAACGCGATAAAGGGGTTGTCAATCCCTTCACGGCCACTTGCAAAGATTAAATCTGATAGATATGATAAGATAATATTTTTGGTATTTTTTTAATAAAGATGCAAAGTAAAATAAAAGGCAATGAAAATAACAAAGTGTTGGAAGATTAATATGATGGAAAATAGACCCGGGGGCCATAGGTTTCACTAGTGGCTTCTCTCGAGAGCATAAGTATTTATGGTGGGTGAACAAATTACTGTTGAGCAATTGACAGAATTGAGCATAGTTATGAGAATATCTAGGTATGATCATGTATATAGGCATCACGTCCGAGACAAGTAGACCGACTCCTGCCTGCATCTACTACTATTACTCCACACATCGACCGCTATCCAGCATGCATCTAGAGTATTCAGTTCATAAGAACGGAGTAACGCCTTAAGCAAGATGACATGATGTAGAGGGATAAACTCATGCAATATGAAATAAACTCCAACTTGTTATCCTCGATGGCAACAATACTATATGTGCCTTGCTGCCCCTACTGTCACTGGGAAAGGACACCGCAAGATTGAACCCAAAGCTAAGCACTTCTCCCATTGCAAGAAAGATCAATCTAGTAGGCCAAACTAAACCGATAATTCGAAGAGACTTGCAAAGATAACCAATCATACATGAAAGAATTCAGAGAAGATTCAAATATTGTTCATAGATAAACTTGATCATAAACCCACAATTCATCGATCTCAACAAACACACCACAAGAGAAGATTACATCGAATAGATCTCCACAAGAGAGGGGGAGAACTTTGTATTGAGATCCAAAAAGAGAGAAGAAGCCATCTAGCTAATAACTATGGACCCGTAGGTCTGAAGTAAACTACTCACACATCATCGGAGAGGCTATGGTGTTGATGTAGAAGCCCTCCGTGATCAATGCCCCCTCCGGCGGAGTGCCGGAAAAGGCCCCAAGATGGGATCTCACAGGTACAGAAGGTTGCGGTGGTGGAATTAGGGTTTTGGCTCCGTATCTGGTCGTTTGGGGGTACGTAGGTATATATAGGAGGAAGAGGTACGTCGGTGGAGCAATAGGGGGCCCACGAGGGTGGAGGGCGTGCCCAGGGGGGTAGGCGCGCCCCCCTACCTCGTGGCCTCCTCGCTGATGCCCTGGCGTGGACTCCAAGCTTCCTGGATTGCATTTGTTCCACAAATCACGTTCCCGAAGGTTTCATTCCGTTTGGATTCTGTTTGGTATCCTTTTTCTTCGAAACCCTGAAATAGGCAAAAAAAACAGCAATTTGGGCTGGGCCTCCGGTTAATAGGTTAGTCCCAAAAATAATATAAAAGTGTATAGCAAAGCCCAATAATCATTCTAAACAGTATAGAATATAGCATGAAGCAATCAAAAATTATAAATACGTTGGAGACGTATCAGGTACCACGTTTAAAACACAAAGGATCACGAGGGCTGGGTGTTCTACAGATGTCCCAATCACTCCGTAAGTAACTTGAGTTGATTTTGTTCTTGGCAGCAGTTTTCCCCTCTTAGTGGTCAAAGTTCACATTTTTTCTCTTGGTTTGCAGCCTACTGGGTGTGATTTCTGGCTTTGGGAGATGGAATATGTTGCGTACCTAGTGGATGCGCATTTCTTGGTTGGGAACCAAGATGTTGATGCCGTTGGAGCAACATGGGAGAGGAGGGAAGAACTCATTAGGGCTAGGAATGAAAGGAGAAGGATTGCAACTCAACTGGCAACTAATGGAGCTGCTTTGGCAAGGCCTGGCTCTCTACAGCAGAACATGAGCAGGCACCAAGATAGTGCATTGATTGGATTAGGTGCAGAGATCTTGGTGCTGCTGAAGCTTCTGTTAGGTAGTGTGATGTTGTTGTGTGCCCTTTGTGTTCTTATGTTGATGACAAAGTGAGGACAAGTGCTCTCTGCAACAGAAGAAATGATGAGGACAAGTGCTCATTTTGGTAGTGGAGAAGTGAATACCAGCTTTAGTAGCAATAGCATGTTAAGTACTTTCAGTAGCATTAGTATGTTTAGTACTTTCAGTAGTTTAATGTTAGTACATGGCTATGTAGTCGGTTTGGTTGTATCAAATGTTATGGTTGTAAAGGCCAGAAATGTGATCTATCTTTAATGGAAACATTGTCTTTCTATTTTGTTATCTTTCTGACATGATAATTGTGAAATGAGAATGGGTAATGTGTCATATCATCTTTATGAAATGGAAAGAATGGCAGCAAGAATGTAATGTGGAAGCAGTATTGACATCAACAATAAAATGACAAGAATGGGTAGACAGACAAGACAATTTTCATACCAAAATATAGATTCTATAGTGCATCAGCATTAGCACTACTCAAAATAGAGTACCATAAGATCTTGAGATAACAAGAAAGGGAAAACAGTCATATTTTACATTGCTAAAAGAGTACTCTTGCTAAAATAAGAAAAACAGCCTCATAGATCATCTAAAGATGTCAAACATGCTTGATCTTTGTGGCACATGCCCAGCTTCCTCCATGTTTGGAAATGCCCTTTTTTGTGCTTGTTTCCTCAGCTGCTCCTTCTTTGCTGCAAGAGCTTGTCTATCTGCTTCTTTGTTTGCAGCAAGGGCTTGTTTCTCTTCCTGCTTCTTTGCTAGAAGTGCTTGTCTCTCTGCTTCCTTCTGTGCAGCACTGGCTTTCTTCTCTTCTAGTTTCTTTGCAGTAGCAGCCTCCTTTTGTGCCTGTTGGGGAACGTAGTAATTTCAAAAAATTCCTACGCACACGCAAGATCATGGTGATGCATAGCAACGAGAGGGGAGAGTGTTGTCTACGTACCCTCATAGACCGGAAGCGGAAGCGTTAGCACAACGCGGTTGATGTAGTCGTACGTCTTCACGGCCCGACCGATCAAGCACCGAAACTACGGCACCTCCGAGTTCTAGCACACGTTCAGCTCGATGACGATCCCCGGACTCCGATCCAGCAAAGTGTCGGGGAAGAGTTTCATCAGCACGACAGCGTGGTGACGATCTTGATGTTCTACTGTCGCAGGGCTTCGCCTAAGCACCGCTACAATATTATCGAGGATTATGGTGGAGGGGGGGTGTTGGGTTTCATAGTAATTTCAAAAGTTTTCCTACGCACACGCAAGATCATGTGATGCATAGCAACGAGAGGAGAGAGAGCTGTCTACGTACCCACGCAGACCGACTGCGGAAGCGTTGACACAACGTAGAGGAAGTAGTCGTACGTCTTCACGATCCAACCGATCAAGCACCGAAACTACGGCACCTCCGAGTTCGAGCACACGTTCAGCTCGATGACGATCCCCGGACTCCGATCCAGCAAAGTGTCAGGGAGGAATTCCGTCAGCACGACGGCGTGGTGACGATCTTGATGCACTACAGCAGCAGGGCTTCGCCTAAACTCCGCTACAGTATTATCGAGGAATATGGTGGCTGGGGCACCGCACACGGCTAAGGAATAGATCACGTGGATCAACTTGTCTGTTTCTGGGGTGCCTCTACCTCAGTATATAAAGGAGCCAAGGGGGAGGGGGCGCCGGCCAGGAGGAGGGCGCAGGAGGAGTCCTTCTCCTTTCGGGAGTAGGACTCCCCCCCCCCCCAATCCTAGTTGGACTAGGATTCCCCGAGGGGGAAAGAGAGAGAGAAGGGGGGCCGGCCACCTCTCCTAGTCCTAATAGGACTAGGGGGAGGGGGGAGGTGCGCGGCCACCTTGGGCTGCCCCTTTCTCCTTTCCACTAAAGCCCATCTAGGCCCATATGGTTCCCGGGGGGTTCCAGTAACCTCCCGGTACTCCGGTAAAATCCCGATTTCACCCGGAACACTTCTGATATCCAAACATAGGCTTCCAATATATCAATCTTTACGTCTCGACCATTTCGAGACTCCTCGTCATGTCCGTGATCACATCCGGGACTCCGAACAACCTTCGGTACATCAAAATGCATAAACTCATAATATAACTATCATCGTAACCTTAAGCGTGCGGACCCTATGGGTTCGAGAACAATGTAGACATGACCGAGACACGTCTCCGGTCAATAACCAATAGCGGGACCTGGATGCCCATATTGGCTCCTACATATTCTACGAAGATCTTTATCGGTTAGACCGCATAACAACATACGTTGTTCCCTTTGTCATCGGTATGTTACTTGCCCGAGATTCGATCGTCGGTATCCAATACCTAGTTCAATCTCGTTACCGTCAAGTCTCTTTACTCGTTCTGTAATACATCATCTCGCAACTAACTCATTAGTTGCAATGCTTGCAAGGCTTATGTGATGTGTATTACCGAGAGGGCCCAGAGATACCTCTCCGACAATCGGAGTGACAAATCCTAATCTCGAAATACGCCAACCCAACATCTACCTTTGGAGACACCTGTAATGCTCCTTTATAATCACCCAGTTACGTTGTGACATTTGGTAGCACCCAAAGTGTTCCTCCGGCAAACGGGAGTTGCATAATCTCATAGTTATAGGAACATGTATAAGTCATGAAGAAAGCAATAGCAACATACTAAACGATCAGGTGCTAAGCTAATGGAATGGGTCATGTCAATTAGATCATTCAACTAATGATGTGACCTCGTTAATCAAATAACAACTCATTGTTCATGGTTAGGAAACATAACCATCTTTGGTTAACGAGCTAGTCAAGTAGAGGCATACTAGTGACACTTTGTTTGTCTATGTATTCACACATGTATTATGTTTCCAGTTAATACAATTCTAGCATGAATAATAAACATTTATCATGATTATAAGGAAATAAATAATAACTTTATTATTGCCTCTAGGGCATATTTCCTTCTGTCTCCCACTTGCACTAGAGTCAATAATCTAGATTACACTGTAATGATTCTAACACCCATGGAGCCTTGGTGCTGATCATGTTTTGCTCGTGGAAGAGGCTTAGTCAACGGGTCTGCAACATTCAGATCCGTATGTATCTTGCAAATCTCTATGTCTCCCACCTGGACTAGATCCTGGATGGAATTGAAGCGTCTCTTGATTTGCTTGGTTCTCTTGTGAAATTTGGATTCCTTTGCCAAGGCAATTGCACCAGTATTGTCACAAAAGATTTTCATTGGACCCGATGCACTAGGTATGACACCTTGATCGGATATGAATTCCTTCATCCAGACTCCTTCGTTCGCTGCTTCCGAAGCAGCTATGTACTCCGCTTCACATGTAGATCCCGCTACGACGCTTTGTTTAGAACTGCACCAACTGACAGCTCCACCGTTTAATGTAAACACGTATCCGGTTTGCGATTTAGAATCGTCCGGATCAGTGTCAAAGCTTGCATCGACGTAACCATTTACGACGAGCTCTTTGTCACCTCCATATACGAGAAACATATCCTTAGTCCTTTTCAGGTATTTCAGGATGTTCTTGACCGCTGTCCAGTGATCCACTCCTGGATTACTTTGGTACCTCCCTGCTAGACTTATAGCAAGGCACACATCAGGTCTGGTACACAGCATTGCATACATGATAGATCCTATCGCTGATGCATAGGGAACATCTTTCATATTCTCTCTATCTTCTGCAGTGGTCGGGCATTGAGTCTTACTCAATTTCACACCTTGTAACACAGGCAAGAATCCTTTCGTTGCTTGATCCATTTTGAACTTCTTCAAAATTTTGTCAAGGTATGTTGTTTGTGAAAGTCCAATTAAGCGTTTTGATCTATCTCTATAGATCTTTATGCCTAATATGTAAGCAGCTTCACCGAGGTCTTTCATTGAAAAACTCTTATTCAAGTATCCCTTTATGCTATCCAGAAATTCTATATCATTTCCAATCAGTAATATGTCATCCACATATAATATCAGAAATGCTACAGAGCTCCCACTCACTTTCTTGTAAATACAGGCTTCTCCGAAAGTCTGTATAAAACCAAATGCTTTGATCACACTATCAAAGCGTTTATTCCAACTCCGAGAGGCTTGCACCAGTCCATAAATGGATCGTTGGAGCTTGCACACTTTGTTAGCTCCCTTTGGATCGACAAAACCTTCTGGTTGCATCATATACAACTCTTCTTCCAGAAATCCATTCAGGAATGCAGTTTTGACATCCATCTGCCAAATTTCATAATCATAAAATGCGGCAATTGCTAACATGATTCGGACAGACTTAAGCATTGCTACGGGTGAGAAGGTCTCATCGTAGTTAACCCCTTGAACTTGTCGAAAACCTTTTGCGACAAGTCGAGCTTTGTAGACAGTAACATTACGTCAGCGTCAGTCTTCTTCTTGAAGATCCATTTATTCTCAATTGCTTGTCGATCATCGGGCAAGTCAACCAAAGTCCATACTTTGTTCTCATACATGGATCCCATCTCAGATTTCATGGCTTCAAGCCATTTTGTGGAATCTGGGCTCACCATCGCTTCTTCATAGTTCGTAGGTTCATCATGATCTAGTAGCATGACTTCCAGAACAGGATTACTGTACCACTCTAGTGCGGATCTCACTCTGGTTGATCTACGAGGTTCAGTAGTATCTTGATCTGAAGTTTCATGATCATTATCATTAGCTTCCTCACTAACTGGTGTAGGTGTCACTCAAACAGTTTTCTGTGATGTACTACTTTCCAATAAGGAAGCAGGTACAGTTACCTCGTCAAGTTCTACTTTCCTCCCACTCACTTGTTTCGAGAGAAACTCCTTCTCTAGAAAGTTTCCGAATTTAGCAACAAAAGTCTTGCCTTCGGATCTGTGATAGAAGGTGTATCCAATAGTTTCCTTTGGATATCCTATGAAGACACATTTCTCCGATTTGGGTTCGAGCTTATCAGGTTGAAGTTTTTTCACATAAGCATCGCAGCCCCAAACTTTCAGAAACGACAACTTTGGTTTCTTGCCAAACCACAGTTCATAAGGCGTCGTCTCAACGGATTTTGATGGTGCCCTATTTAACATGAATGCGGCCGTCTGTAGAGCGTATCCCCAAAAACGATAGCGGTAAATCAGTAAGAGACATCATAGATCGCACCATATCTAGTAAAGTACGATTACGACGTTCAAACACACCATTACGCCGTGGTGTTCCGGGTGGCATGAGTTGCGAAACTATTCCGCAATTTTTCAAATGTACACCAAACTCGTAACTCAAATATTCTCCTCCACGATCAGATCCTAGAAACTTTATTTTCTTGTTACGATGATTTTCAACTTCACTCTGAAATTCCTTGAACCTTTCAAATGTTTCAGACTTATGTTTCATTAAGTAGATATACCCATATCTGCTTAAATCATCTGTGAAGGTGAGAAAATAACGATATCCGCCACGAGCCTCAATGTTCATCGGACCACATACATGTGTATGTATGATTTCCAACAAATCTGTTGCTCTCTCCATAGTACCGGAGAACGGTGTTTTGGTCATCTTGCCCATAAGGCAAGGTTCGTAAGTATCAAGTGATTCATAATCAAGTGGTTCCAAAAGTCCATCAGAATGGAGTTTCTTCATGCGCTTTACACCGATATGACCTAAACGGCAGTGCCACAAATAAGTTGCACTCTCATTATCAACTCTGCATCTTTTGGCTTCAATATTATGAATATGTGTGTTACTACTATCGAGATTCAACAAGAATACACCACTCTTCAAGGGTGCATGACCATAAAAGATATTACTCATATAAATAGAACAACCATTATTCTCTAATTTAAATGAATAACCGTCTTGCATCAAACAAGATCCAGATATAATGTTCATGCTTAACGCTGGCACCAAATAACAATTATTTAGGTCTAATACTAATCCCGATGGTAGATGTAGAGGTAGTGTGCCGACTGCGATCACATCGACTTTGGAACCGTTTCCCACGCGCATCGTCACCTCATCCTTAACCAATCTTCGCTTGATCCGTAGTCCCTGTTTCGAGTTGCAAATATTAGCAACAGAACCAGTATCAAATACCCAGGTGCTACTGCGAGCATTAGTAAGGTACACATCAATAACATGTATATCACATATACCTTTGTTCACCTTGCCATCCTTCTTATCCGCCAAATACTTGGGGCAGTTCCGCTTCCAGTGACCAGTCTACTTGCAATAGAAGCACTCAGTTTTAGGCTTAGGTCCAGGTTTGGGTTTCTTCTCTTGAGTAGCAACTTGCTTGCCGTTCTTTTTTAAGTTCCCCTTCTTCTTCCCTTTGCCCTTTTTCTTGAAACTAGTGGTCTTGTTGACCATCAACACTTGATGCTCCTTCTTGATTTCTACCTCCGCAGCTTTCAGCATTGCGAAGAGCTCGGGAATAGTCTTGTTCATCCCTTGCATATTATAGTTCATCACGAAGCTCTTGTAGCTTGGTGGCAGTGATTGAAGAATTCTGTCAATGACGCAATCATCTGGAAGATTAACTCCCAATTGAATCAAGTGATTATTATACCCAGACATTTTGAGTATATGCTCACTGACAGAACTGTTCTCCTCCATCTTGCAGCTATAGAACTTATTGGAGACTTCATATCTCTCAATCCGGGCATTTGCTTGAAATATTAACTTCAACTCTTGGAACATCTCATATGCTCCATGACGTTCAAAACGTCGTTGAAGTCCCGATTCTAAGCCGTAAAGCATGGCACACTGAACTATCGAGTAGTCATCCGCTTTGCTCTGCCAGACGTTCATAACATCCGGCGTTGCTCCTGCAGCAGGCCTGGCACCCAGCGGCGCTTCCAGGACGTAATTCTTCTGTGTAGCAATGAGGATAATCCTCAAGTTACAGACCCAGTCCGTGAAATTGCTACCATCATCTTTCAACTTTGCTTTCTCAAGGAACGCATTAAAATTCAACGGAACAACAGCACGAGCCATCTATCTACAATCAAACATAAACAAGCAAGATACTAATCAGGTACTAAGTTTCATGATAAATTTAAGTTCAGTTAATCAAATTAATTAAAGAACTCCCACTTAGATAGACATCCCTCTAATCCTCTAAGTGATTACGTGATCCAAATCAACTAAACCATAACCGATCATCACGTGAGATGCAGTAGTTTTCAA
This sequence comes from Triticum dicoccoides, assembly GCF_002162155.2. NCBI lineage: Eukaryota > Viridiplantae > Streptophyta > Magnoliopsida > Poales > Poaceae > Triticum > Triticum dicoccoides. The sequence continues at coordinate 10,580,598 of NC_041392.1, forward strand.
TGGTGAACATTGTTATGTTGATCATATCTACTATATGATTCACGCTCGACCTTTCGGTCTCCGTGTTTCGAGGCCATATCTGTATATGCTTGGCTCGTCAAGTATAACCTGAGTATTCCGCGTGTGCAACTGTTTTGCACCCGTTGTATTTGAACGTAGAACCTATCACACCCGATCATCACGTGGTGTCTCAGCACGAAGAACTTTCACAACGGTGCATACTCAGGGAGAACACTTCTTGATAATTTAGTGAGAGATCATCTTATAATGCTACCGTCAATCAAAGCAAGATAAGATGCATAAAAGGATAAACATCACATGCAATCAATATAAGTGATATGATATGGCCATCATCATCTTGTGCTTGTGATCTCCATCTCCGAAGCACCGTCGTGATCACCATCGTCACCGGCGTGACACCTTGATCTCCATCGTAGCATCGTTGTCGTCTCGCCAAGTTTATGCTTCCACGACTATCACTACCGCTTAGTAATAAAGTAAAGCATTACATCGCGATTTCATTGCATACAATAAAACGACAACCATAAGGCTCCTGCCAGTTGCCGATAACTCGGTTACAAAACATGATCATCTCATACAATAAAATTCAGCATCATGTCTTGACCATATCACATCACAACATGCCCTGCAAAAACAAGTTAGACGTCCTCTACTTTGTTGTTGCAAGTTTTACGTGGCTGCTACGGGCTTAAGCAAGAACCAATCTCACCTACACATCAAAACCACAATGATAGTTTGTCAAATAGACTCCGTTTTAACCTTCGCAAGGACCGGGCGTAGCCATACTTGGTTCAACTAAAGTTGGAGAGACAGTCGCCCGCAAGCCACCTGTGTGCAAAGCACGTCGGGGGAACCGGTCTCGCGTAAGCGTACGCGTAATGTTGGTCTGGGTCGTCTCGTCCAACAATACCGCCGAATCAAAGTACGACATGCTGGTAGGCAGTATGACTTATATCGCCCACAACTCACTTGTGTTCTACTCGTGCATATAACATCAACATAAATAACCTGGCTCTGATACCACTGTTGGGTTTCGTAGTAATTTCAAAAAATTTCCTACGCACACGCAAGATCATGTGATGCATAGCAACGAGAGGAGAGAGTGATGTCTACGTACCCACGCAGACCGACTGCGGAAGCGTTGACACAACGTAGAGGAAGTAGTCGTACGTCTTCATGATCCAACCGATCAAGCACCGAAACTACGGCACCTCCGAGTTCGAGCACACGTTCAGCTCGATGACGATCCCCAGACTCCGATCCAGCAAAGTGTCGGGGAGGAATTCCGTCAGCACGACGGCGTGGTGACGATCTTGATGCACTACAGCAGCAGGGCTTCGCCTAAACTCCGCTATAGTATTATCGAGGAATATGGTGGCTGGGGCACCGCACACGGCTAAGGAATAGATCACGTGGATTAACTTGTCTGTTTCTGGGTGCCTCTACCTCAGTATATAAAGGAGCCAAGGGGGAGGGGGTGCCGGCCAGGAGGAGGGCGCAGGAGGAGTCCTTCTCCTTCCGGGAGTAGGACTCCCCCCCCCCCCCAATCCTAGTTGGACTAGGATTCCCCGAGGGGGAAAGAGAGAGAAGGGGGGGCGGCCACCTCTCCTAGTCCTAATAGGACTAGGGGGAGGGGGAGGCGCGTGGCCACCTTGGGCTGCCCCTTTCTCCTTTCCACTAAAGCCCATCTAGGCCCATATGGTTCCCGGGGGGTTCCGGTAACCTCCCGGTACTCCGGTAAAATCCTGATTTCACCCGGAACACTTCCGATATCCAAACATAGGCTTCCAATATATCAATCTTTACGTCTCGACCATTTTGAGACTCCTCGTCATGTCCGTGATCACATCCGGGACTCCGAACAACCTTCGGTACATCAAAATGCATAAACTCATAATATAATTGTCATCGTAACCTTAAGCGTGCGGACCCTACGGGTTCGAGAACAATGTAGACATGACCGAGACACGTCTCCGGTCAATAACCAATAGCGGGACCTGGATGCCCATATTGGCTCCTACATATTCTACGAAGATCTTTATCGGTCAGACCGCATAACAACATGCGTTGTTCCCTTTGTCATCGGTATGTTACTTGCCCGAGATTCGATCGTCGGTATCCAATACCTAGTTCAATCTCATTACCGGCAAGTCTCTTTACTCGTTCTGTAATACATCATCTCGCAACTAACTCATTAGTTGCAATGCTTGCAAGGCTTATGTGATGTGTATTACCGAGAGGGCCCAGAGATACCTCTCCGACAATCGGAGTGACAAATCCTAATCTCGAAATACGCCAACCCAACATCTACCTTCGAAGACACCTGTAATGCTCCTTTATAATCACCCAGTTACTTGTGACGTTTGGTAGCACCCAAAGTGTTCCTCCGGCAAACGGGAGTTGCATAATCTCATAGTTATAGGAACATGTATAAGTCATGAAGAAAGCAATAGCAACATACTAAACGATCGGGTGCTAAGCTAATGGAATGGGTCATGTCAATCAGATCATTCAACTAATGATGTGACCTCGTTAATCAAATAACAACTCATTGTTCATGGTTAGGAAACATAACCATCTTTGATAAATGAGCTAGTCAAGTAGAGGCATACTAGTGACACTTTGTTTGTCTATGTATTCACACATGTATTATGTTTCCGGTTAATACAATTCTAGCATGAATAATAAACATTTATCATGATTATAAGGAAATAAATAATAACTTTATTATTGCCTCTAGGGCATATTTCCTTCAGGGGGCATCGCACACGGCTAAGAGAATGATCACGAAGATCAACTTGTGTGTCTATGGGGTGCCCCCTGCCCCCGTATATAAAGGAGTGGAGGAGGGGAGGGCTGGCCCTCTCTATGGCGCGCCCTAGGGGAGTCCTACTCCCACCGGGAGTAGGATTCCCCCTTTCCTAGTCCAACCAGGAGTCCTCCCAAGTAGTAGGAGTAGGAGACAAGGAAGGGGAAGAGGGAAGAGAAGGAAGGAGGGGGCGCCGCCCCTCCCCTTAGTCCAATTCAGACTAGTCAATGGGGGGGCGCGCGGCCTGCCTCTCCCTTTCCCCTAAAGCCCAATAAGGCCCATATACTTCTTCCCCCGTATTCCCGTAACTCCTCGGTACTCCGAAAAATACCCGAACCACTCGGAACCTTTCTGATGTCCGAATATAGTCGTCCAATATATCGATCTTTACATCGACCATTTCGAGACTCCTCGTCATGTCCCCGATCTCATCCGGGACTCCGAACTCCTTCGGTACATCAAAACTCATAAACTCATAATATAACTGTCATCGAAACCTTAAGCGTGCGGACCCTACGGGTTCGAGAACAATGTAGACATGACCGAGACACGTCTCTGGTCAATAACCAATAGCGGAACCTGGATGCTCATATTGGCTCCCACATATTCTACGAAGATCTTTATCGGTCAAACCGCATAACAACATACGTTGTTCCCTTTGTCATCGGTATGTTACTTGCCCGAGATTCGATCGTCGGTATCTCAATACCTAGTTCAATCTCGTTACCAGCAAGTCTCTTTACTCGTTCCGTAATACATCATCTCACAACTAACTCATTAGTTGCAATGCTTGCAAGGCTTATGTGATGTGCATTACCGAGAGGGCCTAGAGATACCTTTCCGACAATCAGAGTGACAAATCCTAATCTCGAAATATGCCAACCCAACATGTACCTTTGGAGACACCTGTAGAGCTCCTTTATAATCACCCAGTTACGTTGTGACGTTTGGTAGCACACAAAGTGTTCCTCCGGCAGATGGGAGTTGCATAATCTCATAGTTATAGGAACATGTATAAGTCATGAAGAAAGCTATAGCAACATACTAAACGATCGGGTGCTAAGCTAATGGAATGGGTCATGTCAATCATATCATTCTCCTAATGATGTGATCCCGTTAATCAAATAACAACTCTTTGTCTATGGTTAGGAAACATAACCATCTTTGATTAACGAGCTAGTCAAGTAGAGGCATACTAGTGACACTCTGTTTGTCTATGTATTCACACATGTATTATGTTTCTGGTTAATACAATTCTAGCATGAATAATAAACATTTATCATGATATAAGGAAATATATAATAACTTTATTATTGCCTCTAGGGCATATTTCCTTCAGTCTCCCACTTGCACTAGAGTCAATAATCAAGTTCACATCGCCATGTGATTTAACATCAATAGTTCACACCACCATGTGATTAACACCCATAGTTCACATCGACATGTGACCAACACCCAAAGGGTTTACTAGAGTCAATAATCTAGTTCACATCGCTATGTGATTAACACCCAAAGAGTACTGAGGTGTGATCATGTTTTGCTTGTGAGAGAATTTTAGTCAACGGGTCTGCCACATTCAGATCCGTAAGTATTTTGCAATTTTCTATGTCAACAATGCTCTGCACAGAGCTACTCTAGCTAATTGTTCCCACTTTCAATATGTATCCAGATTGAGACTTAGAGTCATCTGGATTAGTGTCAAAACTTGCATCGATGTAACCCTTTACGATGAACCTTTTTGTCACCTCCATAATCGAGAAACATATCCTTATTCCACTAAGGATAATTTTGACCGCTGTCTAGTGATCTACTTCTAGATTACTATTGTACTCCCTTGCCAAACTCAGGGTTGGGTATACAATAGGTCTGGTACACAGCATGGCATACTTTATAAAACCTATGGCTAAGGTATAGGGAATGACTTTCATTCTCTCTCTATCTTCTGCCGTGGTCGGGTTTTGAGTCTTGCTCAACTTCACACCTTGTAACACAGGCAAGAATCCTTTCTTTGCTTGATCCATTTTGAACTTCTTCAAAACTTTGTCAAGGTATGTGCTTTGTGAAAGTCCAATTAAGATTCTTGATCTATCTCTATAGATCTTAATGCCCAATGTGTAAGCAGCTTCACCAAGGTCTTTCATTGAAAAACTCTTATTCAAGTGTCCCTTTATGCTATCCAGAAATTCTATATCATTTCCGATTAGTAATATGTCATCCATATATAATATCAGAAATGCTACAGAGCTCCCACTCACTTTCTTGTAAATACAGGCTTCTCCTAAAGTCTGTACAAAGCCAAATGCTTTGATCACACTATCAAAGCGTTTATTCCAACTCCGAGAGGCTTGCACCAGTCCATAAATGGATCGTTGGAGCTTGCACACTTTGTTAGCTCCTTTTGGATCGACAAAACCTTCTAGTTGCATCATATACAACTCTTTTTTAATAAATCCATTAAGGATTGCAGTTTTGTTATCCATTTGCCGGATTTCTTAAAATGCGGCAATTGCTAACATGATTTGGACAGACTTAAGCATAGATACGAGTGAGAAACTCTCATCGTAGTCAACACCTTGAACTTGTCGAAAACCTTTTGTGACAATTCTAGCTTTGTAGATAGTAACACTACTATTAGCGTCCGTCTTCCTCTTGAAGATCCATTTATTTTCAATGGCTCACCAATCAATGGGCAAGTCAATCAAAGACCATACTTTGTTCTTATACATGGATCCCATCTCAGATTTCATGGCCACGAGCCATTTCGCGGAATTTGGGCTCATCATCGCTTCCTCATAGTTCGTAGGTTTGTCATGGTCAAGTAACATGACCTCCAGAACAGGATTACCATACCACTCTGGTGCGGATCTTACTCTGGTTGACCTACGAGGTTCGGTAGTAACTTGATCTAAAGTTTCATGATCATCATCATTAGCTTCCTCACTAATCGGTGTAGGTGTCACAGGAACCGGTTTCTGTGATGAACTACTTTCCAATAAGGGAGCAGGTACATTTACCTCATCAAGTTCTACTTTCCTCCCACTCACTTCTTTCGAGAGAAACTCCTTCTCTAGAAAGGATCCATTCTCAGCAATGAATAACTTGCCTTCGGATCTGTGATAGAAGGTGTACCCAACAGTCTCCTTTGGGTATCCTATGAAGGCATATTTCTCCGATTTGGGTTTGAGCTTATCAGGATGAAACTTTTTCACATAAGCATCACAACCCCAAACTTTAAGAAATGACAACTTTGGTTTCTTGCTAAACCATAGTTCATATAGTGTCGTCTAAACGGATTTAGATGGTGCCCTATTTAACGTGAATGCAGCTGTCTCTAATGCATAACCCCAAAACGATAGTAGTAAATCGGTAAGAGACATCATAGATTGCACCATATCTAATAAAGTACGGTTATGATGTTCGGACACACCATTACACTGTGGTGTTCCAGGTGGCGTGAGTACTGAAACTATTTCACATTGTTTTAACTGAAGGCCAAACTCTTTAACTCAAATATTTTATTTCTGCGATCATATCGTAGAAACTTTTATTTTTTTTTGTTATGATGATTCTCCACTTCATTCTGAAATTCTTTGAACTTTTCAAATGTTTCAAACTTGTATTTCATCAAGTAGATATACCCATATCTTCTCAAATCATCTGTGAAGGTTAGAAAATAATGATACCTGCCGTGAGCCTCAACACTCATCGGATCGCATACATTAGTATGTATTATTTCCAATAAGTCAGTTGCTCGCTCCATTGTTCCGGAGAACGGAGTCTTCAGTCATCTTGCCCATAAGGCATGGTTCGCAAGCACCAAGTGATTCATAATCAAGTGATTCCAAAATCCCATCAGCATGGAGTTTCTTCATGCGCTTTACACCAATATGACCTAAACGGCAGTGCCACAAATAAGTTGCACTATCATTATTAACTTCGCATCTTTTGGTTTCAATATTATGAATATGTGTATCACTACGATCGAGATCCAATGAACTATTTTCATTGGGTGTGTAACCATATAAGGTTTTATTCATGTAAACTGAACAACAATTTATTCTCTTACTTAAATGAATAATTGTATTACAATAAACATGATCAAATCATATTCATGCTCAACGCAAACACCAAATAACACTTATTTAGGTTCAACACTAATCCCGAAAGTATAGGGAGTGTGCGATGATGATCATATCAATCTTGGAACCACTTCCAACACACATCGTCACTTCACCCTTAACTAGTCTCTGTTCATTCTGCAACTCCCGTTTCGAGTTACTACTCTTAGCAACTGAACCAGTATCAAATACCGAGGGGTTTCTGCGAACACTAGTAAAATACACATCAATAATCTATATATCAAATATACCTTTGTTCACTTTGCCATCCTTCTTATCCGCCAAATACTTGGGGTAGTTCCGCTTCCAATGACCAGTCCCTTTGCAGTAGAAGCACTCAGTTTCAGGCTTAGGTCCAGACTTGGGTTTTTCACCTGAGCAGCAACTTGCTTGCCGTTCTTCTTGAAGTTCCCCTTTCTTCCCTTTGTCCTTTACTTGAAACTAGTGGTTTTGTTTACCATCAACACTTGATGCTTTTCTTGATTTCTACCTTCGTTGATTTCAGCATCGCGAAGAGCTTGGGAATCGTTTCCGTTATCCCTTGCATGTTATAGTTCATCACGAAGTTCTACTAACTTGGTGATGGTGACTAGAGAATTCTGTCAATCACTATTTTATCTGGAAGATTAACTCCCACTTGATTCAAGCGATTGTAGTACCCAGACAATCTGAGCACATGCTCACTAGTTGAGCGATTCTCCTCCATCTTTTAGCTATAGAACTTGTTGGAGACTTCATATCTCTCAACTCGGGTATTTGCTTGAAATATTAACTTCAATTCCTGGAACATCTCATATGGTCCATGACGTTCAAAACGTCTTTGAAGTCCCAATTCTAAGCCGTTAAGCATGGTGCACTAAACTATCAAGTAGTCATCATATTGAGCTAGCCAAACGTTCATAACGTCTGCATCTGCTCCTGCAATAGGTCTGTCACCTAGCGGTGCATCAAGGACATAATTCTTCTGTGTAGCAATGAGGATAAACCTCAGATCACGGATCCAATCCACATGATTGCTACTAATATCTTTCAACACAATTTTCTCTAGGAACATATCAAAATAAACATATGAAAGCAACAACGTGAGCTATTGATCTACAACGTAATTTGCAAAATACTACCAGGACTAAGTTCATGATAAATTTAAGTTCAATTAATCATATTACTAAAGAACTCCCACTTAGATAGACATCCCTCTAATCCTCTAAGTGATCATGTGATCCAAATCAACTAAACCATGTCCGATCATCACGTGAGATGGAGTAGTTTCATTGGTGAACATCACTATGTTGATCATATCTACTATATGATTCACGCTCGACCTTTCGGTCTCCGTGTTCCGAGGCCATATCTGTATATGCTTGGCTCGTAAAGTATAACCTGAATATTCCGCGTGTGCAACTGTTTTGCACCCGTTGTATTTGAACGTAGAGCCTATCACACCCGATCATCACATGGTGTCTCAGCACGAAGAACTTTCGCAACGGTGCATACTCAGGGAGAACACTTCTTGATAATTAGTGAGAGATCATCTTAAAATGCTACTGTCAATCAAAGCAAGATAAGATGCATAAAAGATAAACATCACATGCAATCAATATAAGTGATATGACATGGCCATCATCATCTTATGCTTGTGATCTCCATCTTCGAAGCACCGTCATGATCACCATCGTCACCGGCGCGACTGAGGGAGTCCTGGATTACGGGGTGTCCGGATGGCCAGACTATACCTTCAGCCGGACTCCTGGACTACGAAGATACAAGATTGAAGACTTCGTCCCGTGTCCGGAAGGGACTTTCCTTGGCGTGGAAGGCAAGCTTGGTGATATGGATATGTAGATCTCCTACCATTGTAACCGACTTTGTGTAACCCTAACCCTCTCTGGTGTCTATATAAACCGAAGGGTTTTAGTCCGTAGGATAACATACAGAACAACAATCATACCATAGGCTAGCTTCTAGGGTTTAGCCTCTCCGATCTCGTGGTAGATCTACCACTACTAGGAAAAGGCCTACTAATGGCACACCAGTTTTGCCTACTAATGGCGCACTAGTGATGCGCCATTAGTATCACGCCACTAGTATTTTTTACTAATGGCGCACCACTGGTGCGCCATTAGTATCTGGTATACTAATGGCACACCACCAAGTGCGCCATTAGTATATAACACCATGCGCCATTAGTATGCCTCCCATGGCCATATTTAACCATGTGCTTTGGCACACTAATGGCGCACTCCGGATGGATGCGCCATTAGTATACTTGGCATACTAATGGCGCACTCTGTAGTGATGCGCCATTAGTATGAATATTAGGGTTTTTTTACTTTTCTGATTTTTGCACAGGTTACAAAATATATTATTTGACAGAATATAGACAGTAGCACACAACAACAGCAGATTCATCGAATACAATAGAAGATTAGTCTCCGAATACAATTCATCATATTAGTCTCTGAATTCAAAAGACCGAACAAAGATAAAACATTACAAGTCTCGAGACCGCGAGTATCGAGTTTGTCGAAAGTAATACTAATCCTAAAAAGTCCTACTAATCATCATCATACAACTTCTACTTGTTATTCATAACAAGTCATACGATCATCATCTTGATAGTCATCGAACCAACCCTACTTAATTGTTCTTAGCACATGATCATCAGTATTAGGCAGGACCTAAATACCCTATTTAAGCTAAAATAGCATAAAACAATATAGACCCTGACTCTCCATTATGGAGAATGGAGAACATCCTGTCTCCAATTCTTGCGCTTTGCTTCCTTTTGCTTCCAAGAAGCTCCTTACGACTGTCCATACATTTTTCCATCCTTTGATTTTCATGTCTCCACTTCTTTTAGAAATCTCGTATGGACAGTTGAGATTCGTAGGACGACCTGGCTGTATGTTCAAAATATTAACACTGCCTTTCTGATACATCATATGAGGCACACAATTCTCTGGGATTATCTGTTAAAAAACATAGTAATAACTTCATAGTTAGCAATGATGTACTAGTTTTAGAAGTATGCAAAAGATGCACGGATGTCGTAATAGTAAAAATCTTACCAGGGTATCTCCATGGTAGTTACCGTAGTTGAACACATGCACTAGTGGAACGTATTTACCATAATGTTGAGGAGTTTGATTGTGGATAATGTAATTCTCAATGTCAGTACAAAATCCGACCAGATGATTTTTCTCCTTGTAAGTTGTTAATTCGGAGCCATCGGTGTAGTGGGTTTTGTCTACCATCTCCCGCACATTCTTTGAACAATAAAAATAAGCTGTCAATGGAAATAAGCTATCAACTATTTTGAAATAAACAATATAAATTAGCTAATAACTATGTTTGAGAAACTCACATAGCGGTAGAACTGGAGGCGTATCAACAAGGACCCAAATGTCCATATTGTCTTGGTTGATGTCAGGATTACCAAGATCCATGGTGATAAGCATAACCTCATCAAAACCATAAATCTTGCAAAATGCTTCCCAATTTTTGCAAACCAAATGGGTTACGCTCTCAGAATTATATAGATTTACTTCAAAGTCCACATCGTGATGAGTCCTTAGGTGAATTTTCTTTGTTTCAGAAATTTCATGGTCTTCAAAATCCATCCTCTCCAAGACATAGCATCTTGCATGGCATGGGATAAGCTATACTCGAATTGTAAAAGATGAAAATTACACGTTGAAATAGTTGAAGTCATGCTTAATTATGAAAATAACACTTGCCGTCGTTGTGTACCGTTTCAACTTCGAAGGTCTCCTCGAGCTTAATGCTGAACGCCGATCATCATCCAGGTGAGGCATGTCGCACAGACCTCGATCGTCGTGGCACCAGTTGCACTCCGCCAGGAGACTTTCGTCGTCTGATGATGACAACATATCCTACGTTCATAATTCAAAACTACATCATTTAGGGTTTGTCGACACCGAGGCATCCTAAAAGCTAAGCTTTTATCATTTAGGGTTTGTCGATGCTGAGGCACCCTAAAAGCCTAAGCTTTCATCATTGAGGTTCTTATCGACACCGAGGAACCCTAAAAGCCAAGGTTTTATCATTTAGGGTTTGTCGACATCGAGGCACCCTAAAAGCCTAAGCTTTCATCATTTAGGTTTTGTCGACACCGAGGCACCCTAAAAGCCTAAGCGTACATCATTTAGGTTCTCATCGACACCGAGGCACCCTATAGAAGCCAAGTTAAGTTTTCATCATTTAGGGTTTATCGATGTCGAGGCACCCTAGGTTGGGCCTAATCACTTGGCACTAATCACTTGGCTCTATTGCCACCTATGTTGGGTTTATCATCTAGGGTTTATCGATGCTAACGAGAATTCTAAGTTGGGCCTAATCACTTGGCTCTATTGCCACCTATGGTTTAATGCAGCAAGAATGGCGGGGCAGTTGATCCTACTTAACTAAGTACTAAGATACCCCAGCCCATGCATTAGTCGCAAGTACCCCATATGTCCTATTTTTAGCAAAGTCATGCTAAAATTCACGGAAAATTTCAGCATGACCTTTGCTGAAAATAGGACATATGGAGTACCCGAATTTGCCGGAACAGAAGTTAATCGACATTCCGGCAAACTCAAGGGCCTCTCGGGGTACCTGCAAATTCATCACGACACAATGGTCGGAGAAAAAACCCAGCAACTTTACAAGTCTTTCACAGATTTGTTTGCAAGTTCTGATATGTAATAAAGATGAGCCTCCAATGCTGATTTGTTTGCCTCAAGACAAGATGAACCTCCAATGCAACAAGTAATAAAATGTTTGCAAGTTCTGATATGTTTGCAAGATGAACCTCCAATGCAACAGTCTTAGACATTAGGACACTACAATGATCTACAACCTTATGTAAAGTGCCAACTCCACAGATTTCTTTTTCATAGCTTTTATACTATTTCTAGAAGCAACACAATAGGGTTAAACACCAGAATCTTGAGTCTAATTAAACCCTAAAATAAACATTTCTCTTTCCCCTCCCCCTCCTATCCCTCTGTCTCTCTTTCCCAGCTCCAACCCCAAACACAAATTAAGTTAGCCATGGTTTAAACACCAGTTCATTCATTCTCACCTCTGGTCCAGGTGCTCTTCTCCTCCTCGTGCCTCTATCCTCTCCCTCAGCCCAGGAACACCTACACATTCACAGCAAAAAGCAACAGCTTGTTCAGACACTTCTTTTTTACTGTGTTATTCTAGCTAGGAAAAAAACTTTGCTTCAAAAGCAAATAAGAGCAGGAATGCAAGCATCTAATGCTTGCTGCTCTTCTTCTTGCCACTTGCAGCACTTCAACTTGCCTCCTGATCCTCCTAATGCACCATCACAAAATTAAGTTCGGGTTAACCCAATGGTTCCAGATTATTTAATGTGTGTGGCCCAATTGATCTAGGGTTTACTCAATGGAGAGTAGTACTAGTATAGAAGTAAACAAAATCACGAGAGCTTGCGCCTGAATATACCGACACCCAACCGTGGCTAACTTAATGAGCTCCAATTCCCATTATTATACACTACTAGCTAAGGAGAGGAGGAAGAGAGGAGAAGAGAGGCAGAGGGAGGAGGGTTACCTGACCACGATGAGGAGGCGCGGGGGTGGCGACGGAGACGGAGGCGCGGGGGCGGCGGCGGCGTGGGGGCGGCGATGGAGACGGAGGCGCGGGGGTGGCGGCGTGGGGGCGGCGACGGAGACGGGGGCGTGGGGGCGGCGGCGGCGTGGGTCGGGGCAGCGGGGGGAATTAGCTAGGGGGCGAGGGAGAGGGACGAAGGGGATCTGGCGAGAGGGAGGGAATTAGCTAGGGGGAATCTTACTAATGGCGCACCTGCGGTTGGTGCGCCATTAGTAATCTTTTTTTACATAGCAATGGCGCACCAGGCAAAGGTGCGCCAATAGTAATCTTTTTTTACATAGCAATGGCGCACCAGCCAGAGGTGCGCCATTAGTAATCTTTTTATATATATATAGCAATGGCGCACCAGCCAGAGGTGTGCCATAAGTAATTTTTTTGTTGCATGTAATATTTTTTTAGAAAATGAATATGAATATGAAACAGTAATATTTTTTATAAAAACAGTAATAATTGTTGTTTAACAACAATTGTAGTCTACACTTTTTTTTAAATGAAGAGGGGAGAGGAGGCGCGGGTGGGATCAAGATCGAGATGGAGGGGGAATCGAGATCGAGATGGAGGGGGATCGAGATCGAGTGTCCTCATGAATATTCATGATATCAAAAAGTGCCCATGAAATACAACCGAGAAATGAAGACTACAATTTAAATACAGTCGATCTTAGCTAGCTATCTGTTCATAATCTTCTTGCCCTTCTTTTCCGCAAATGGAATTCTTCTGTGGAACGGGCGTCCTTTAGGTAGGGTGGTCCTGCTTCTTCTTGTGTTGTATGCTGCTACTTCATCGTCGTCGTCATGTTCGATCTTCGGGTCGCCGTACTTGTCGAAGTCTTGCTCATTGGCTACTCCATCCATTCCGATGATCTTCCTTTTGCCTCTCCTCACGACAACACGACTGGGCTTTGACGGGTCAGTAATGAAGAAGCATTGGTCCACTTGGGAAGCCAGTACCCATGGCTCATTTTTTGCGGTGACGTTTGCACCCGCGGTCTTGGATTTGGCTTCGGGTATAACCATGGTTGTGAAATACCGGTCTTCTTTTAGGATGCTCTTGGCCCATCTGACACGGAACATTGGGACCTTCTCTCCAGCGTAGCTCAGCTCCCAGATCTCCTCGATCCTTCCGTATTATCTGTCCTTGTCGTTACCGGTGTAGGATTCCATCGTTACCCCGGAGTTCTGATAACCATCGCTCTTCATGTCCTTGTCCTCGGTGTAGAATGTGTAGCCGTTGATATCGTACGCCTCATAGGTCATCAGGTTGTGCTCGGCGCCCTGTGACAAGGCGAATATGAGTTGTTCTTCCGCGGAAGAATCCTCATGTAAAGGGTACGACAGAAGCTTCTGCTTGAACCAACGCGTGAAACATGAGTTGTGCTCTTTGATTATATCTCCGTCCGTCCTCTGTTGGCCTCGGTCATTGTACGTCTTCTCAATAAAGGTTTTGTGATCTACCACCCAAGGATCGACCACGTCTATGTGTTGTAGCGCGACTAGGTTTGCTCTTTCAAAGTCGGCGAGTCGACCCTCGAAGTCGACATGCATTTCGCGGCGACCCTCACAGTGACCCCATCCAGCGAGCCTGCCGAGGTGCCTGTTGACGGGCAGACCAATGGGGTTCTCGATGCCTAGATAATTCATGCAGTAGGAGATGCACTCTTCGGTCAGAAAGCCCCTGGCTATACTTCCATCTGGACGTGACATGTTGCGAACGTATCCTTTGATGACACCATTCATCCTTTCGAACGGCATCATGATGTGCAGGAACGTCGGCCCGAGTTGGATGATATCCTCCACGATATGGACCAGCAGATGCACCATAACGTCGAAGAATGCGGGCGGGAAGTACATCTCAAGCTCGCATAGTATGACCACAATCTCTTCCTGTAGCCTTCTGAGTTGCCTCACGCCAACCGACTTCCGAGAGATGATGTCGAAAAAGTTGCATAGGCCAAATAGCGTTTCACGGACGTGCGCGTCCATGATCCCACGGATTGCAACTGGAAGTATCTGCGTCATCAGCACGTGACAGTCATGAGACTTCATCCCGCTGAACTTCTGCTTCGCTGGGTCTAGGTATCTGCTTATCTTCCCCGCATAACCGTAAGGAAGTTTTACTCCTACGAGGCAGGTGAAAAACTGGTCGATCTCCTCCTGACTTAGAGTGAAGCACGCGGGAGGGTAGTCATGATGTCACATGAACACGGTTTTTGAAGACCCGGGATCTCTATCTAGCTGGCAATACGTTGTGTCATCCATGCACCTGACGCATCCAGAAAATCCGTGGACCACCTGCCCCGCAAGATATCCGTAACCGAGATAGTCGTGCACCATCGTGAGCAGTGCGGCTCTCATAGGGAAATATTCTTTCTCTGCGGCATCCCACGTATTGGCTGGCGTTTTCCACAGCGTGTCTAGCTCCTCTTTCAGCAGCCCCAGATACAGATTGATGTCGTTCCCTGGTTGTTTTGGCCCTTCAATTAGCATACTCATGTGAATGTACTTCCTCTTCATGCACAACCAGGGGGGAAGGTTGTACATCCACACAAACACAGGCCAGGTGCTATGTGTGCTTCTCTGGCTGCCAAACGGATTGACTCCATCGGTGCTCGCGCCCAGCACGATGTTCCTTGGATCCTTCCCAAATTCTGGGTGTTCGAAGTTCAACGCTTGCCACTGGCTCCCATCCTTAGGGTGACTCAGCATCTTGTCTTTTTTATTTATCTCCGGATCATTTGCGTCATCTTCTCGCTTCTTCTCCTCCCTATCCGCATGCCAACGCAGGAGCTTTGCTACCTTAGGGTCCGTGAAATACCGCTGCAGACGAGGAGTGATCGGAAAGTACCACACCACTTTTCGAGGAGCTTTCTTCCTCTTCTAGTATCGAGTGACGCCGCACACCGGACATATGGTAGACTCCGCGTGCTCGCCCCGATAAATGATGCAATTGTTCATGCACACATGGTATTTCACATGCGGTGAATCCAGAGGACACGCGACTTTCTTCGCCTCCTCGAAACTGGTCGGGCACTTGTTCCCCTTGGGAAGACGTTCGTGCCAGAATGACATGTTCTCGTCGAAGCATACGTCGGTCATTTTGTGTTTTACCTTCATCTCCAAAGCCATGAGTGTTACTTTCAGGCGGGTATCCTCGGGTCTGCATCCTTCATACAATGGAGTAACCGCGTCTATCTCCAGTTGATCCAGCTTGGCTTTCTCTCGGGCGGCAGCTCTTGCGTTATCCGTCTGCTTGAGAAGCAGCTCTTGAATATGAGGGTCCTGCACCCAGCCCATCGATGGTCCATCATCGTCTGCTCCTCCGGCATCTAGATCTTCATGATCATGCCCTTCGTCTGCTCCGGCATCTTCCTCATCATCATGTCCGGCATCTTCTACATGATGACTGTGTACAGCATCACCGTCGTGATCATGTCCTGGAGATTCTTCGTCTTCTCGCCCGCCCGAGCCGCGGTGGTTGTCTTGCTGCCCTTCCTCATTTCTTGCCCGGCCCCCATGGACGACTTCATAGTCATCTTCGTCACCTTGCCACCGATAGCCATTCATGAAACCACGTAAGAGCAGGTGGTCCCGCACCTGCCCGGAATCCGGGTCCGCAATAAGGCTCTTCAGCTTGCATCTTCGACACGGACATCTTATCTCCGTCTCATTCTTTTGAAGCATCTCGGCCTTCATGGAGCTCAAAAACCTATTCACGATGCCTTCGGTCATCGTGCGGACCATGGTCGCCTGCGGGGTAGAGCAAACGATATTTTAGAACCAAGAAAAAATTTGGCATGACTTTCCCTAAAAATAGGACCAAAAAGAATGCATAGTGCCAAAATTCTCGCCGAAACGGAAATGAATCAACATTCTGGCAAAATATTGGCAACTATCGCATTTCAAATACCAGTACCTGCAAACACAAACATATATGCAACACCACAAACATACATAGATCTAGCTAGGCCACAAAAAGTGCATGTGCACGTTGTTGGAGCGAGCTAGGGAGAAAAAAGTAGATCTACAACATGAAGATAGCTTTCCCCTTACTTACCTATCAAAAAAAGGTAATTTCAACACTTAATTTTGATGAATCTATGGTGCAAATGAGGTGAGGAGGAGGAGGCAGCCGACAAGCTTAGAGAAGGAGGTGGGGGAAATGAAGTGGGGAAAGTGAGTGTAGGTGTGGCTGTCCAAAAATATCTAGCTGGTCCCAGGTTACTAATGGCGTACCACAGAGACATGCGCCATTAGTAACCCAACATACTAATGGCGCACCACACAGACATGCGCCATTAGTAGTTTTGCAAAAAAGTAAAAAATAATAATTTTTATACTAATGGCGCATCGTGGCACAGTGCGCCATTACTAGTTTAAACTAGTAATGGCGCACGATGCAACGGTGCACCATTAGTAGTTTTGCAAAAAAAAGTAAAAAAATACAGTAGTGGCGCACTCTATGGCTGGTGCGCCATTAGTAGTTCTAACTACTAATGGCGCACTCTGCCCGTATGCGCCATTAGTATGTTTGAAAAAATGAAAAAAAAACATTTTGCTACTAGTGGCACACCGTGTGCCTGGTGCGCCATTAGTGTCTTCCACACTAATGGCGCACCAACAGATGGTGCGCCATTAGTATATAGTAATGGCGCACCACATGTCTGGTGCGCCATTAGTGTCATTTCCATCTATAGCCCTTTTCCTAGTAGTGTACTCTTGTACTACCCATATCATCAATATTAATCAAGCATGACGTAGGGTTTTACCTCCATCGAGAGGGCCTGAACCTGGGTAAAACTTCGTGTCCCTTACCTCCTGTTACCATCCGGCCTAGACACATAGTTCGGGACCCCCTACCCAAGATCCGCCGGTTTTGACACCGACATTGGTGCTTTCATTGAGAGTTCCTCCGTGTCGTCGCCGTCAGGCTTGATGGCTCCTACTATCATCGATAGTGATGCGGTCTAGGGTGAAACTTGTCTCCCCGGACAGATCTTTGTATTCAGCGGCTTTGCACTGCGGGCCAATTCACTTGGCCATCTGGAGCAGATCGAAAGCTATGCCCCTGGCCGTCAGGTCAGATTTGGAAGTTTAAACTACACGACTGACATCCGCGGGGACTTGATCTTCGAAGGATTCGAGCCACTGCCGAGCGCGCCGCACTGTCACGACGAGCATGACCTAGCTCTGCCGCCAAACAATGCCCTGAAGGCCGCACCCGCATCGGCTCTGACCCTTAATTCGGAGCCGACTGCGCCGATCGAGGATGGGTGGTTGGACGCCGCCTTGGGGGCTGCGATCCTAACGGTGATCGAGCCAAACACCAGCCCCGCACTCCGCGAGACTCGTGATTCCAAGGAGCCGGACTACTCTCCGGACTCCGAACCATTCGTGCCCCTGCCGATCGAATCCGATTGGGCGCCGATCATGGAGTTTACCGCCACGGACATCTTTCAGCACTCGCCCTTCGGCGATATTATGAAATCACTAAAGTCTCTCTCTTTATCCGGAGAGCCCTGGCTGGACTACGGTCAGCAAGGTTGGGATACGGACGATGAAGAAATTCAAAGCCCACCCACCACCCACTTTGTAGCCACTGTCGACGATTTAACCGACATGCTCGACTTCAACTCCGAAGACATCGACGGTATGGACGCCGATGCAGGAGACGATGAAGAAAGGGCGCCTATTGGGCCCTGGAACGCCACCTCGTCATATGACGTATACATGGTGGACGCACCAAAAGATGACGACGAGGAGCGGAAGGACGCACCGAAGGCTTGTTCCCTCGAAAAGCAGTCAAAGCGGCGACGCAAGCGCCGCCCCAAATCCCGCCTCGACAGAAATAGCGATCACACAGACCCAGCGCTGGAGTAGGGCGAACCGCTGCCGGACAACGGCAATCCGAATAATCAAACTGAACAAACAAATTCTATCAAAGATAATGGTCCGGACGACATAACGCCGGACAGGCACCCGGAGCAGCAGAATGCCTGTAAAAGGCTTGTTGCCACCGCGAGGAGTCTGAAAAAGCAGAAGAAAAGGCTCAAGGTTGCGCAAGACACACTCCAAATCAGATGGAGTAAAATACTCAACACAGCAGCGATGTACGGCGACAATCGCCCCTCCAAGAGCTACCCAAAGCGGAAGCTGCTACCTGAATTCGATGAGGAGGCCTCAGACCCCCCACAACCAAATATCAAAGCAACCACATGGTCGGATAGATGACCCCTCTATCAACACAAAGCGGCATACAACGCCACTCACAATACAACACGCGACCCATGCGAGGGCTCGCACCCAAAGGACGGTGCAACAAGATCCATCTATGGACCACGCAAGCGCGCCCCAGCATACAATGCAACACAACAAACATCCGAACAACGCGGTACACCCAGATACAGGGGTGCCGCACACCCCCTATGTTTCACCGGTGAGGTGCTGGACCATGAATTTCCAGAGGGATTCAAACCCGTAAACATAGAGACATACGACGGAACAACAGACCCTGGGGTCTGGATTGAGGACTACATCCTTCATATCCATATGGCTCGAGGAGATGATCTCCACGCCATCAAGTACTTACCCCTCAAGCTCAAAGGGCCAGCTCGTCACTGGCTTAAAGGCCTCCCCGGAAGCTCCATTGGAAGTTGGGAAGAGCTCGAAGACGCCTTTCAGGCAAATTTTCAAGGGACTTATGTCCGACCTCCGCATGCGGACGATTTGAGTCATATAACTCAACAGCCCGGAGAGTCAGCCCGAAAGCTTTGGAACAGGTTTCTTACTAAAAAGAACCAGATTGTCTACTGTCCGGACGCCGAAGCCTTGGCAGCTTTCAAGCATAGCGTCCGTGACGAATGGCTCGCCAGACACCTCGGCCAAAATAAGCCGAGAACGATGGCCGCATTAACAAACCTCATGACCCGCTTTTGCGCGGGTGAGGACAGCTGGCTAGCCAGATGCAGCACCAGCGACCCCAGTACATCTGAAGTTAGAGATGAAAACGGGAAATCACGACGCAACAGCAATAACAAACGCCGGAATAAAGAAGACAGCACGAAGGGCACGGCAGTAAATGCCGGATTCAAAAGCTCTCGTCCAGGTCAAAAGCCGCCCCCTAAAGGCACCAGGGATGAACTGTCCAGCCTCAACAAAATTCTGGACCAAGTATGTCAGATCCATCGTACCCCTGGTAAACCTGCTAATCATACCCATAGAGAATGTTGGGTCTTCAAGCAGTCCGGCAAGCTCAACGCCGTACACAAGGGGTAGGATACACCAAGTGAAGACGATGACGAGCCTCCCAAGCAAGACACGGGGAAACAAAATAAATTTCCACCAGAAGTCAAAACAGTAAACGTGTTACACGTGATCAAGGGAAAAAACAACGCGACACTCCCAGGAAAATATACCCAAGTGCCTGTCACCGCGAAGTCCTACCACTGGTCGTCTCAACCGATCACTTTCGACCATCGCGATTACTCAGCAAGTATCCGACACGCAGGATGGGCTGCCCTGGTATTAGACCCAGTAATTGGCGGATATCACTTCACACGAGTCTTGATGGACGGCGGCAGCAGCCTAAACCTAATATATCAGGATACAATCCACGGGATGGGGTTAGACCCAACACAAATTCGCCATAGCAATACTACCTTTAAAGGAGTAACGCCAGGCCCAGGGGCTCGTTGTACGGGCTCCCTCCTACTACAAGTTATATTCGGCTCCCCCGGTAACTTCCGTCGCGAGCATTTAACCTTCCACGTCGCTCCGTTTCAAAGTGGCTATCAAGCACTGCTCGGACGCGACGCTTTCGCTTGCTTTAATGCAATACCACACTACGCCTCCCTCACACTCAAGATGCCCGGTCCATGTGGCATCATTTCAGTGCACGGAAATATCAAGTGATCTCTGCATGCCGAAGAGAGTGAGGCTGCCTTGGCAGCCGCACACTAAAGGCGCCCGGACCAGCGAAAGCATCCAATAGGTCATCAAGACCTCAGACACAACTAATCGAGTCCGGCGCCGCTACTCATACCGAATAAATGGTCATACCCCTATTTGTCAATACAAGGGGCTCAACGCGCGCAGACAAGTGGCAATTTCTTCTCATCTTGAATTATACATGGTTTCTTTAAAAAACTATCTTTTTGCACGACAACTTTTTCACCTAAATTCCTCTCTTTTACAGACGATCATCGTGCTACACCCGTCCAGGATATGGCACAACAGAGACACAGGTGCAGACGTGCAGCAGGGACCTGCTCCAAGGATTCTTTTTAGATTAAGACCCTGCGTAAACCTTTTTTACTGTCTCTTGTTGATACATATCCACCGTTGAGAAGGATGCTGACGTCTTGGCATGTGGCCACACCAGAACAATGCACGTACCTGGACACAAGGGGCTTCTTACAAAGGCCATTTTTTATGCACGGTTTATACCACTAAGACCAAATACCTTAGGGAGTGTTCGGCGTCGCGAGTTTGGCCTTATATGCATCAGCTCTGAATCATTGTCTTTGGTCAAATGTTGGGTTTGCCCGGCTCCTGTGTTTTGGTGCCTTCCGTTCCGCTTTACCGGCTAAGGTAGCACCAGGAGAACTACTGCGATTGTGCCCTGGTTCATCCGGACGAGCACCTCAGTAGAGAAAGCCGAAAACTGACTGTCATGATATAGCGTGAGACTGGTCAACCACTCGATGACCTGTTGGAATGTTAGAATTCCTCCACCTTAACGAAGGGCCGTTTTCCGGCCAGGCATGTACGCACCCCGGATCGGGAGAGTGCGGAGCCACCAGGGGCTATCTAGTAGCCCCACTGTCAAACTCCTATGGCTAAGTGAAAGTGTTAAAGCATTATAGTCCGGTTGCCTCGCTCGCTCCGCTATCACCTCCTTAATAGGACCAAGACGTTGGGTTAAGTGTGCACGCGTGTTTTTTTGCGAGCACCTATATGCGTGAGGGTTGAAGCTGACGGCTGCAATCTTTCAGGTTATACACATGTATACATAAACGGCCACCCAGGAGGCATCATATTACTTTCAGGCAAAAGTATAAAAATAGCCTTATAAAAATGTATAAAAGCATTTCGCTTACAATGAGATTACATATCATTCAAACATAATATTTTTTGAGCACTGGGTCTCTATCAAACGAGCACCCTCAAGAACTTCTTCAAAGTAGTGCTCAGCAGCCATCCAGCCTATGGCCGAATCCCGCGCTGCAACAGTGGTAGCATCCATCTCCGCCCAGCATGCTTTAACACGGGCAAAGGCCATCCGTGCGCCCTCTATGCACGCCGACCTTTTCATCGCATTTATGCGCGGCACCATGTCAAGGGACTGCTGCACCAAGCCGAAATAGCTGTTCGGTTTTGGCCTTTCCGGCCATAGCTGATCCACAACAGACCTCATGGCGAGTCCGGACAACCTACTCAGTTCGGCCCATTCGGCTAATTGATCAGTCAATGAAAGTGGACGCTTGGGAGAATGGAATTGTGCCCAAAACAGCTGGTCCACTTCACGGTCCGTCTGACCCTGGAAGTACTTGGCCGCATCGGCAGCACTCACCGCCAAATCCATACACACATCCTCCGAACTCCACAACTGATCCAGAGAGGCATACCGTGGATCTCCGAACTTCCTCCGCAACATAAAGGATTTCCCAGCTACAATATCCCCGGCTTCCCGCAGCTCCTCCTTCTTCGCCCTCATAGCAGAACGGAGGTCTTTTCTCGTCAGAAAAGCCTTCTCAAGGTCCGATGCCTTCGCTAGGTTTTCCTTTTCAAGAACCCGGCAACGGTCGGCAACGGTGTTTAATTCTATGGCCATCTTAGCCATCTTATCTCGGCTCTCGCCATGCGCGGCCTTCTCGACTTTCAACTCTTCGGCCGCCTTCAAAGCAGCCGCATTACCAACCCTCGCTTGTTCCTTGGCTCGGGCAAGTTCTGCCCGCAAGGCTTCAACAGTGGTAGCTCCATCTGCAGTCACAACATATTAAAGATACTGGCATCATGCTGCTCTTATTATGTGGCATTTACCAGATAATGACACTTACCCTGTGCCTCGTCAAGCCTTTTGTTAACGAGCTCGATGTCGGCGTCTGCCGCATCCAACTGCCGTTTTAAATGGGCAAACTCGCCAGTCCGGCTAGCCACCGGAGCTTCCATCACCTGCACATAAAGGCAGTATGGTTATTACCTGGGAAAACGATCCTCTGTTCGTCATCGTTTCCAACGACAACCAGAGTCTCAGGGGCTAGTATCTACACAGG
Source organism: Triticum dicoccoides (assembly GCF_002162155.2). Taxonomy (NCBI): domain Eukaryota; kingdom Viridiplantae; phylum Streptophyta; class Magnoliopsida; order Poales; family Poaceae; genus Triticum; species Triticum dicoccoides. The sequence continues at coordinate 10,603,456 of NC_041392.1, forward strand.
GCACACCTAGCATGTGTAGGACTATCATACATTATTTTACGTACCTCAAAGCCTGTCAGTAGACTCATAAAAGCTTCATGCAATCCGCTTTTGACGGACGCGATTCTCTCCACCACCATATTCATCAGCATACGGTGTTCATCTGAGATGGCCGCTCGCCCCACCAACTCCCTCAGAACATCCGATCGCACACTAGACGGTGTCGGACTCTTTTGTCTGCTCTCTTTGGGATCCGGACACTGGGAGCTTTGGGGGTCAATGGGATTATCTTCTGGCCTCACCGGACTCGGAGAGGCCCTCCGCGACGACACTTCGGGGTCGCCCGCTTCCGGAGCGGAGGAGTCCGGAGGAGGCATTTCGCTCTCCATCATCTCTGGAAGAAGATCCCCCAAAAACGAGCTCATTTGAGAGGGGCTAAGGCCCGAACTGCAAAAGATATATGCGGTGGTTATTTCCTCAGAAGAAAAAGATGGCATACCTGTGCTATTACAGTATTTCAGGTCACTTACGACTCGCTGGAGAATTGATCCCCCCGCGGACTTTGTGCGGCAAAAGCACCCCCCAAGGTAGGACCCTCTGTGGGAGACTTCTTCTCCCGTTTGGAAGTTTCGGCTTCCGAATCCCCGGGCGCAGTCCTTTTCCTCCTCCGGTCGTCTTCCTTCATGGAGACGCCCGCTCCCTCGGTTAGAATGGACAGTGTTGGGGGCCCGCATCCGCCCGTATTATCCTCCCCACTATCTTCCTTCAAGGGCTCCGGGCAGGGTGCGACCTGGAGCATCTTTCCCAGTACCGGATTTTCCAAACCCTCAGGGAGGGGGGCCGAACACCGAATCAACTTCGCCTTTGTCAGCCAGTCCTGGTCAAAAAGCAAACTCTCAGAAATAACTTCGTAACAAATGAGAAATAGTATGTTCGGCTGGAAGATTCCTTACCTGTTCGGCGGCGCGGTTACTGCTCAGGCCCACGTCCTCGGTGATTTCCGCACACTCTACCTGAGGTCTGAAGAATGACTTGTACATCTCCTCGTGCGTTAGGCCGAGGAAATTTTGAATGACACGCGGTCCCTCGGGATTGAACTCCCACAAGCGAAGGGGCCGGCGTTTGCAAGGCTGGACCTGACGAACCAGCATAACTTGTATTACCGCAACCAAACTGAAATCTCCATTGAAGAGATCTCGAATGCGGCTTTGCAGTATAGGCACGTCCTTGGCTGGACCCCAGCTCAATCCTCTGCTAATCCATGACATCAGTTGTGGTGGAGGGCCCGAGCAGAAAACAGGGGCGGCCGCCCACTTGGCACTTCTAGGAGCCGTGATGTAGAACCACTCCTGTTGCCACAATTCAGACACCTCTGGAATGGAACCTTTGGGCCATGGAGCTCCCGTCATCTTGCGTACACGCCGCATGTTGCCCCTCGATCATCTTCGGCTTTACTTCAAAAGTCTTGAGCCACATGCCAAAGTGAGGGGTAACCCGGAGGAAGGCCTCACACACGACAATAAATGTCGTGATATGAAAAAAGGAGTCCGGAGCTAGATCATGTAAATCTAGCCCGTAATAAAACATCAAATCCCTGAAGAAAGGATCCAGAGCAAGGCCTAGACCTCGGAGGAAGTGAGAGACGAACACGACGATCTCGTTGGGTTCGGGGGAGGGGACGACCTGCCCTCGGGCAGGCAGCCGATGCGGAATCTCCGCGGTCAGATATCTGGCCTCCCTCAATTTTTTGATGTCTTCTTCCGTGACGGAGGAAGGCATCCATCGGCCTTGAAGGCTAGATCCGGACATGATTGAAGGTTCGGAGCACCTGACCTGAACTTTGGGTGTTTGAGCTCGAGGTGGGGGAAGGATTCGATTGAGCACGGGAGGGAAAAAATAAAAGCCTTGCCCCTTTATAAAGAGGGTGAATATCAAACGTCCTCTCCGTGGCCGTTTGGACTTGCCTATAGTCTAGGAGTCCTAGAAGCGGTTGGGTTACCCACGCCCGTATTGATGAGAATCCCGGAATAAGGGGACACGATCTCTGCTTTAACAAGACGTGCTAAGGAAACCGCCTCGCATGACGCGCTGAGGTGGGATAATAAAAAATGACTCGGATAAAGGCTTGGCCGTGGTGTGTCACACTACGGAATACGTCAGCAGATTAGATTTGTGTAAATATTATTCTCTCTATGGCAATATGTGGAAACTTATTTTGCAGAGCTGGACACTATCTTTGTGTTCAAAATCTTCTATGAAGTACTTGGAGGAGGAACCCGCCTTGCAATGCCGAAGACAATCTGCGCGCCGGACTCGTTGTCATTGAAGCCTGGTTCAGGGGCTACTAAGGGAGTCCTGGATTAGGGGGTGTCCGGATGGCCGGACTATACCTTCAGCCGGACTCCTAGACTACGAAGATACAAGATTGAAGACTTCGTCCCGTGTCCGGAAGGGACTTTCCTTGGCGTGGAAGGCAAGCTTGGCGATGCGGATATGTAGATCTCCTACCATTGTAACCGACTTTGCGTAACCCTAACCCTCTCCGGTGTCTATATAAACCGGAAGGTTTTAGTCCGTAGGACAACATACAAAACAACAATCATACCATAGGCTAGCTTCTAGGGTTTAGCCTCTCCGATCTCGTGGTAGATCTACTCTTGTACTACCCATATCATCAATATTAATCAAGCAGGACGTAGGGTTTTACCTCCATCGAGAGGGCCCGAACCTGGGTAAAACTTCGTGTCCCTTGCCTCCTGTTACCATCCAGCCTAGACGCACAGTTCGGGACCCCCTACCCGAGATCCGCCGGTTTTGACACCGACAGCGGCACTTTGATCACCATCGTAGTATCGTTGTCGTCTCGCCAATCTTATGCTTCCACGACTATCGCTACCGCTTAGTGATAAAGTAAAGCATTAAAGCGCAATTGTATTGCATACAACAAAGCGACAACCATATGGCTCCTACCAGTTGCTGATAACTCAGTTACAAAACATGATCATCTCATACAAAAAAATTAGCATCATGTCTTGACCATATCACATCACAACATGCCCTGCAAAAACAAGTTAGACGTCCTCTACTTTGTTGTTGCAAGTTTTACGTGGCTGCTACGGGCTTAAGCAAGAACCAATCTTACCTACGCATCAAAACCATAACGATAGTTCGTCAAGTTGGTGTTGTTTTAACCTTCGCAACGACCAGGCGTAGCCACACTTGGTTCAACTAAAGTTGGAGAAACTAGCACCCTCCAGCCACCTGTGTGCAAAGCACGTCGGTAGAACCAGTCTCGCGTAAGCGTACGCATAATGTCGGTCCGGGCCGCTTCATCCAACAATACCGCCGAACCAAAGTATGACATGCTGGTAAGCAGTATGACTTATATCGCCCACAACTCACTTGTGTTCTACTCGTGCATATAACATCAACACATAAAACCTAGGCTCGGATGCCACTGTTGGGGAACGTAAAAATTCCTACGCACACGCAAGATCATGGTGATGCATAGCAACGAGAGGGGAGAGTGTTGTCTACATACCCTCGTAGACCGGAAGCGGAAGCGTTAGCACAACGCAGTTGATGTAGTCGTACGTCTTCACGGATCGACCGATCAAGCACCGAAACTACGGCACCTCCGAGTTCTAGCACACGTTCAGCTCGATGACGATCCCCGGACTCCGATCCAGCAAAGTGTCGGGGAAGAGTTTCGTCAGCACGACGGCGTGGTGACGATCTTGATGTTCTATTGTCGCAGGGCTTCGCCTAAGCACCGCTACAATATTATCGAGGATTATGGTGGAGGGGGGCACCGCACACGGCTAAGAGAACGATCACGAAGATCAACTTGTGTGTCTATGGGGTGCCCCCTACCCCCGTATATAAAGGAGTGGAGGAGGGGAGGGCCGGCCCTCTCTATGGCGCGCCCTAGGGGAGTCCTACTCCCACCGGGAGTAGGATTCCCCCTTTCCTAGTCCAACTAGGAGTCCTTCCAAGTAGTAGGAGTAGGAGACAAGGAAGGGGAAGAGGAAAGAGAAGGAAGGAGGGGGCGCCACCCCATCCCTTAGTCCAATTCGGACTAGTCAATGGGGGGGGGGGCGCGGCCTGCCTCTCCCTTTCCCCTAAAGCCCAATAAGGCCCATATACTTCTTCCCCCGTATTCCCGTAACTCCCCGGTACTCCGAAAAATACCCGAACCACTCGAAACCTTTCCGATGTCCGAATATAGTCGTCCAATATATCGATCTTTACGTCTCAACCATTTCGAGACTCCTCATCATGTCCCCGATCTCATACTGAACTCCAAACTCCTTCGGTACATCAAAACTCATAAACTCATAATATAACTGTCATCAAAACCTTAAGCGTGCGGACCCTACGGGTTCGAGAACAATGTAGACATGACCGAGACACGTCTCCGGTCAATAACCAATAGCGGAACCTGGATGCTCATATTGGCTCCCACATATTCTACGAAGATCTTTATCGGTCAGACCGCATAACAACATACGTTGTTCCCTTTGTCATCGATATGTTACTTGCCCGACATTCGATCGTCAGTATCTCAGTACCTAGTTCAATCTCGTTACCGGCAAGTCTTTTTACTCGTTTCGTAATACATCATCTCGCAACTAACTCATTAGTTGCAATGCTTGCAAGGCTTATGTGATGTGCATTACCGAGAGGGCCCAGAGATACCTCTCCGACAATCGGAGTGACAAATCCTAATCTCGAAATACGCCAACCCAACATGTACCTTTGGAGACACCTGTAGAGCTCCTTTATAATCACCCAGTTACGTTGTGACGTTTGGTAGCACACAAAGTGTTCCTCCGGCAAACGGGAGTTGCATAATCTCATAGTTATAGGAACATGTATAAGTCATGAATAAAGCTATAGCAACATACTAAACGATCGAGTGCTAAGCTAATGGAATGGGTCATGTCAATCATATCATTCTCCTAATGATGTGATCCCGTTAATCAAATAACAACTCTTTGTCTATGGTTAGGAAACATAACCATCTTTAATTAACGAGCTAGTCAAGTAGAGGCATACTAGTGACACTCTGTTTGTCTATGTATTCACACATGTATTATGTTTCCGGTTAATACAATTCTAGCATGAATAATAAACATTTATCATGATATAAGGAAATATATAATAACTTTATTATTGCCTCTAGGGCATATTTCCTTCAGTGCCTTCTTCTCAGCAGCTAGTTTCTCCTTCCTCTCAGCAGGAAGCTCTTTTTGTACCTCCACTATTATCTGCCTTGTTTCTACTCTTGCCTACCTCAGGATTGCCATTGCTTCCTTCTTCTGTGCAGCTGCCGCTCTCTTCTTCTCAACTTATCTAGCCTTCTTTTCTGCTTTGTCATGCCTTCTTCTAGCAGCCTCTTCTGCTTTCTTCAACTCTGGTTCTATCCTTGCCCCTAGTATAGCTTGCTTCCTGTCTTCAAGTTCCTTCTCTCTTTGCTGCTTCATGGCCAACATCTTCTTAGCTAGCTCTCCCTGCCTAATTGTGATAGTGCTTGTTTGGGCCTGGTTCAACATTGCCTATGCATTTGTTAAGAATGTTGATTCTGGGATTGGTGTCTGCTGAAGCACTCTAGGGAATGGCCTCTGTACATACACATGTCAAGTGTCAACAAATGGAAAGTAACCATGTCACTAAAGCATGACTGAAACAGAGCAAGTAATGCAACAAGTACAATTTGTTTAAAGAGTACTCATGTTTAAATTATCTCCTGAAGCTTGTGATCCACCATAAGATCTTCAACTACTGTACTAGTCTCCGCACTTGTTTTGGCCTGCTGCTCATCAAATAAAAAACTTGTTAGAGTCTGCTGCTCCATAAGATCTTCTAGAGGTTGTGTAGAACAAAAGACAGTTACCTGGGCTTGTTCTGTAGGTGGCTGTTGCTCCATAGTAGCTTGTGAAGCTTCCAAATTGTCATCAGATTGGGGTGGAGGAGCTTGTGCATTGGGAGGTGGTAGACCAACTTTCATATATTTGCATCCTTGATGTTGTGGTCAGGCTCACCACAGTAACTGTAGTGCATGATGACACCATGCCTTGACATCCTTCTGCCTCCATTACTACAAATAATTTCTTCTGGTCCCTTCCTTCTGCTTTTGCAAGCCCTTCCAACATGCTTCTGGTAGGCTGGTGGATTAATTTCAGGCCCATCCATCTTCTCCCACTCAGTGATGTCCTTGCAAGGGTAGATGATGTTGCTACACTAGTAGAAAACAGGGCTTTGGTCACGGGGCAATATTCACATTAGTCTCGGTTCAGTCACGAACCGGGACTAATGTGAGCATTGGTCCCGGTTTGTGCGGCTAAGGCATTAGTCCCGGTTCACCTGAGCCCTTTAGTCCCGGTTTGAGACACGAACCGAGACTAAAGGGTGTGATGCCCTTTATCCCGGTTTGTGTCTCAAACCGGGACTAAAGGTCCCATTTTCGAACTCTACCCCCCCACCCCCACCCCCGTGGATCGCCTTTTTTGTTTTGAAAAAATCAAAAGAAAATGATAAAAACTTCAAAAAATAAAATCCTTCGAGAGGTAGTTATATTACTACATCTACTAGTTAGGAAAATTTTAAAAACTTAAATTTGGACATGTTTTGCAAAAAATGTAGGGAAAATGTAAAACGGCTATAACTTTTGCATACGATGTCGGAAAAAACGTATGATATATCAAAATGTTCGGAACGAAAATCCGCATCCGATGGAGACCGCCTATGGCCTATTTGCAAATTTTTAGAATCCTCAAATTCTAAAAGGAAAAAAGTTATGCTCAAATTTCAGTTTTTTTTGAATTTTTGTTAAATCTGGTCAAACTATGGGAAAACTACTTATTCAAGAAGTATTAGTGTTACTAAATAATTATTCAAGAATATTAGTGTTACTAAATAATTATTTCAGTTTTTTTGAATTTTGGTCAACTATGGTCAAACTGTGGTCAAACTACTGATTCAAGAAATATTAGTGTTACTAAATAATTATTGATTTTTAGAACAATAGTTTCAAACTCAAACAGTGAAATGTGTGACTTCATGCTCAAGCTAAATTCCTGAGGGTTAATAGGATTGCCATCTTACTATTGTTAGGAAAACAACAAGTGCAGACTTGGAAACGAGGGAGAATAGAACCTGGAAGTTAAGCGTGCTCAGGCTGGAGTAGTGAGAGGATGGGTGACCATTCGGGAAGTTAGATGATTTGGAATGATGAGGGGTGATTAGAGATTAAAGGTTAAATTGAGCAGTGATGAGGGGTGATTAGAGATTAGAGGTTAAAATAATTCAGAAATTTGAAATTCAAAAAAAATCATAAAATTTCCTTTAGTACCGGTTGGTGTTACCAACCGGGACTAAAGGTGGACCTCCAGGCAGCGGCCACGTGAAGGGCCTTTAGTCCCGGTTCTAGTTAGAACCGGGACTAAAGGGGGAGGCTTTAGTACCGACCCTTTAGTCCCGGTTCCAGAACCGGGACTAAAGGCCCTTATGAACCGGGACTAAAGGCCCTTTTTCTACTAGTGCTATAAGCCTTCTTGAACATGGACATTGAATAGCATTGATCCACTAAGGTTAGTGGATCTACTCTCTCATTCCTACAGCATGCTATAACATGTATGCAAGTCACTCCACTTTTTTGCCATCTCATACAGCTACAGGACTTGGTGTGCCAGTCTACTATGTAATTTGTTCCTCTATCCCCCACTTGAAACACTCCATCTCCTGATTCATACACATAACACGTGTTGGCCAACTCTGTCAGCTTGTCAACAAGTTTCTTAATCTTAGGGCACATTACTCCTTGCATCTTATCACCCTCACAATGCTTAGTGTAGTGCCTTGCAGTCCACTATTGCTTCATCCTCTCAGATATTGAAAGAATTGGCAATTCTCTTGCCTCCAAGATATATCTGCACAAGCATTTGCATGTTATGTTAACAACAGTGATAGGAAAGCATTGCATCTTATGTTAAAAAGAGTGAGAGGAAAGCATTGGAACTTACTTGTTGAACACCGCACACAAATTGTTGAGCAGAATGTCACACTTAGGTATGTCAATGGTTAGCTTACGACCAAGACATCCTACAACGCACATGAGTGCATTCAGGATTTCTAAAACCGAGGAATGCTTAATAGTGAAAGACTGGACAAAATTGTGAATGATCACAAAGAAGTACTAGGGGGCAGCAAACAGAAGCGTAGCCCACGATTAGGATACATGTTCATCTGCATGCTCCAATATGATGAATCAGGAATTCTACACATGTTCTATGCTATTTTACCTGAGAGAGAGCAGCAGGAGTGATTAGCTAGTTCATGCTCTTAATTAGTACTTGTCCTCTCATGTCTTCGTCCTGAACTTAATCTCAAAGTGATTTGTGCTTTTGTGGTCTTATGAACGCTTATAATCTCATGACCATGTTGAAATCGATGATATCTTTGCTTCTGGTACAAGTGAATATTTCTTCTTTAAGCTGGTGTTTGTGGTGATTAGATAGCGGTGATGACTATGATGATTAAATAGTGGTAATGACGACTATGATGATTATTAGCTAGCTCATTAATGTTGTTGGTGATGATATGATGCAAGAGTTTTCATATTAATATGATGATGGTGATGATGATGATGATGATGAGTTATTATATCATTTATGAAAGAAACCACGGATTAGTTTCAACTGGATGGATCCTAGCTAGCTAGCTAAGTGATCATCAAGCAATATGCCATATCCATATTACTTGATCACTTAGGACAATCCATGCATATATATCCACTAATCCGCGGTACTTTCACCTAGTGATTTAACAACTCATTATAATGTAAAAACAATCTCTAAATTAAATGGAAAACACAAAATTAAAATAAAAAATAAAACCAAAACACCCCCAACCTTTAGTACCGGTTTGTGTTACGAACCGGTACCAAAGGTCTCCCCGCCCACGACCCTGGTTCGTGCCACGTGGTGGCCCTTTAGTGGCGGTTCGTGCAGAATCGGCACTAAGGGGGGGGGGACCTTTAGTCCCCACCCTTTAGTGCTGGTTACCGAACCGGCACTAAAGGCCCTTACGAACCGGTGATACTGCCCTGTTCTGCACTAGTGTTTGGAAAGCCCTCACCCAAGTGTTTGGCTCCAACTCTTTCAACCAGTTGTATGCACCCTCATTTAGCACCTTCATCTCAACCATGTATTGCTCATACTTAATAACCGTTGTGCTCCTACCTATCTTCCACAATTGGTTCTTCAAAGCATCACCTTTGTACAGTTGTTGGAAATTCTTCCACATATGCCTGACACAGAACCTATGTTCTGACTCAGGGAATACTTCAGTGACAACATTTATCAGGCCCTACAAAACAATATAGACCAATACAGAAAGTGTTTAGCAAATGTACTTAAGTACACAAATTTAATTAGACCATCAGGCAATGTGGTTGCATATACCTTCTGCTTGTCAGACAGTACTGTCCATGGGGATGCGTTGATATACCAAGATCCCTCTTCAGCCTCTCAAGAAACCAAACCCAGTTAGGCTTGTCCTCCACTTCCACAACACCTATTGCTATGGGGAATATGCAATTATTTGGATCTATTCCTATTGCAACTCTCAAGGTACTTCCTGGCTAGAAAAGGTGCTGTGAAAGCCTTGATTTACCATTTTTTGCAGCAACTATGTTCTTCAACATATTTCTTCACCATGAAACATTCTGTCCTGTTGTCATAAGAAGCCCACAAATACCAGGTACAATCATCATCGCAGACTGCTTTGACTATCTTTCTGTCATTCACTGGTAACTTGACATCAACTCTGTTCTTGCAGCTCTATTCCTTAATTGCTTTCCTAAGCAAATCAACATTTTCAAACACTTGTCCAACATGAAATTTTGGACAAGTCAAATCCTCCTTTCTAAAAGCTCTAAATTTGGTTTGTATTTCATCATCTGAATCAGGTGCCCAAAGATCTTCACCTTCAGATTCATAATCTGACATGTTTTCTTCCTTTCCTTCCCCTACAACTCCTTTATCTTTTGCAATAGCTGCTATTTTCTGCTTCACCTTCTCCTTCCTTTGAACTGGTTCATCCTCATCCACATTGTCAGCATAAAGGTCATCATCTCCATCACCGATTTCAAAGTCACTATCTACCATGTCACCAGGATCAAAGTCACTGTCATCTGAGTCACTATTTGTTCCTACATTGCCTTCAAAACATCTCTTCTTTGCTCTGGTGCTCCTCAATTGATGTGCTTCTGCATCTTCCTCTACTGCATGTTGCTCTGCTTCTCTTGTTGCTCTACTTGCTCTGCATCTTCATGTGGCTCTGCTTCTCCTTCTTGCCCTACATGCTCTGCATCTTCATGTTGCTCTATATCTTCATATTGCCCTGCTTGTCCTTGTTGCTCTGCATTCTCCTTTGCTCCTTCACCAAATGTGCACTACCTTCTTACAAACATGAATGGACTGCCATCTTCTTCCCTGTCTAGCACATTATTTGGATAGACAACCTGAATTGGTATAGGGCAGTCTTCTTCTGAATTTCCAGGCTTGCCACTCTGAGGATTAGTACCATCTTTTGAAGGGCTAAACACTGGTGGAAGTTGAGCCCTTGGAAATTGGACCACATCATCAACAACCTTCTTAGTAATCAAGGTGTCATCATGATCAGATAAATACTGAAGAAATGATGCCCAATAGACATAAATTTCATCATTTGACCAATATCTTCCTCAGAACTGATAAGTCTCAAAGAATTCCTAGTAATGTCAAGTATTGGGATTTGATAATATGCCTTCAACGTGTCTGCCATCTCCCAGTCAATCTCTTCTTCTAGATGTTCCACCATTATGGGAGACCAGGTGAGCTTATCCAAACTGTCATACCAAACTTGATGTCCATCAACATAAGCCCTATTGCTTCCTTCCCCCATGAAAAAACCACCATGATGAAACTGCACTGAGAACTTCCCACTTCTTGCTCCTGCAACAACAAAGCATAATTCATCAAATCAAAATTGATCAAAGAATGACCTTTTTGAACAGGACAACACAAAGCACCAGAAACCCCCAATTTTCTCCATAAACCAGAGCTCCAAACCTAAGCCTATTCCAACATTTAAGGTGCACATACATGTACATAAAAACATCATTTCATGTGGAATCGATGAAAATTTGACCCGCTTGACAAGAACCTAAAACCCTATTAGAAACCCCTAAGGCTTTGTTCGGTTACACCCCCCCACAGGAGGATTGGAGGGGGTTTTGACTTGTAGGGGATTAAATCCATTTCAATCCCTGCCAAACCCCCTTCAAATCCCTCTCAACCGAACACAGCCTAATTGGGTTCAAAAAACCCTAAACCTAAATCGCCATACACGTGACAAATACTACCACATATCATAGGCAAACACAATGTCAGCCCTATCAAACAAGAATGGAAGAGAAAGAAGAAAATTTACGACAGAAATCAGAACTTACGCTCGATGGAGTGAGTACTTGAAACCGTAGTGAAGAGTAAAGATCGACCGGAAGGTAGGTTAGGGAGCGGAATAGTTTATAACGGAGAGAGCCTTTCCTTTAGTGCAGTTACCCCTTCATACACATTACCTAGTATCTCCTTCATTTTCTATTATTTAATTGATGGCGGCGGCGCCTCCTCTTCACCACCGCGAGAAGAAACTCCTCCGCGCCCGGTGCTCCGACCACGGCGCCGAAACACGGCGCATAAATCTGGGAGTGGTTTTAGAAAAACTGGGTGAAATGGGTTGGTTTTTATTATGGGCTTGATTCGTTTTTTTGGTTTAGGTCTTATTGGGCCGAGGCTTTCTTAAGTTTGGTTTGGTTTCGGTTTGGAGAAGAACCAGTTTGGGTATAGTTGGTTATGGGCTGAAACCGTTTGATGCATTATGGGCTACAAACCATGGGTAGAACCCGGTTCATTGTATTGGTTTGTTGCCTCCCAGGCTCCCACGCACTAGCCCCCTGTCGCTTCCCCCGCGCCGCTGCCTTCTGTCTCTTCCCCCTCGCCGCCCCCTTCCTTGCGCCGCCGCCCGCCGCCCACCCTCCACCCACCGGCCGCCTCGCCGTCACCCTCCGGTGCCGCCCCCTCCTCGGCACAGTAGTCCCGACCATGAGCTAGCCCGAGCTGGCCCTCCCATCGGTTCCGCCGCGCCTCCCCGTCCGCTAGGGTTGAGGTCGTCGGGCCGTCTCCGCCGCGCCACCTTCCCTCTGCCGGCAGGTACCTCCTGTTTCTTCTCTGTTGACCAGGTCCTACTCCTCCTGCGGCAAGTCGACAAGGTGCTCCGGCGGCAAGGTGCCCCTGCTGGTCCCGTCCTCATCTGGACAACAGCAGCAACCAGGTCTTTATTCCTCAACAAAGAACCACTTTGATTTGTGTACATGTTCGGTTCAGGTTCAGTTTCAGTTTGCATCTGTCCATTACAGTAGTTTGCAAATTTATTTACAGTGGTGTGCACACTCTGCCGCGTACCGCTGCTGCCTAACGCATGCACATTCGACGGTGACCACGAGCGGCTGCGAATTCGACGAGCATTGATGCGTTCCATGCTTTTATTTATATATACACTGTACTAGTACTTGTGTTTGTGTATTTGTGGTAGGAGTACTACTAATTCAGTTTGTAAGTCGCTTAACTATTCCATGGATGCAAGGAATAACCGAGTTTGTTTCTGTTCAAATTATTTACCTAATAATAATAATGTCAGGTGTAGTGGCAAGAACAAAAACCAGCTCATTTCTTTGAAGAAATCCTCCATTTAGGTTTGGATTCCATTATTCAAGTTGCAACTTGCTTAAGAAATCATGTGGGTGGGTATGTACACAATACACTGATTACAAAAACCGTAGCCATTATCTGGTAGCAGGGAATACTCTGCTTGTGACAATTAATCTTGTTTGCTTCAGGCAATGATATGATAAACAAGATGAAATAATCATGACTTTCTTGAGCATGTGTTGTTCAAGTGCAACTTACCAACAAACACTGAGATGAAGAAAACAAACACTATTTGCACCCATTGCACTTGTGCATGAGCTTACAGATGCACTTGAGCAGAAGGATAAAGCATCAACCTCAAATTGTTGATATATAGTTCAGCTAAGCAGATAATCTTTGTAAAGGTGCCAAATCATTAAAAAAAATCTACAAAGATTTTTTCCGCATGTACTGGAAGATGACAGTACCATTCTAGGACATCCTTGTGAAGAGCTTTGATGCAATCCATGTACTGTTTAGCTGGTATTAGGTGTTATATATTTTCACTGTTCACCGTACACAGTGACCGTATTGCGTGAGTTCTTGTGTACAATGACTAAAGTGAGCGCGCGACGCAAGTTGAGGTACCGCTGATGAATTTTACTCTATTTATTTAGAATTAAAATCCTATTCCCGTTATCTTCATATATATACATTTACACGGATGGAGGCTGTTTTGTGAACGCGTCGAGAATTCGCCGACGCGGTAGCCCGGTCGAGAAAGGCAGCGACACGTGAGAGCCAAAAGCCCAGACCGCGCCGCACCGGTCGGTCGGGTCGCCCCCGCGTCGCACGTTACCGCCCCGAACCCTTCTCCTCTCCCCGGATCTACCATCACCACTTCCATCCCCACCTCGCTTTTGAAACCCGTCTCCTCTCCCCCAACCCCCAGAAACCAAAACCACCACAGTAGACAGCCAGCTCAGATCGCCCGCCGCGAGCTGGTGGGGCGGCGGGGGCCGCGGAGATGGCGTCCTCCATGCGGCGGAGGCCGAGCCGAGGGGGCGGGGGCCCGGGGGCGGCGGCGGAGAACTGGGAGCGGCTGGTGCGGGCGGCGCTGAAGCGGGACCGGGCGGGCGGCACGGGGGCCTCCGCCGCCGCCGCCGCGCACGCCGGGGCGGGGGCCGGGCTCGCCTCCGCCGTGCCGCCCTCGCTCGGCCGCACCACCAACATCGAGCAGATCCTGCAGGCCGCCGACGACATCGAGGACGAAGACCCCAACGTCGCGCGGATCCGTAAGCGCCCACTCCCCTTCCCCTCCCCTCCCGCTAGCCCGCTTCGCTTGCTGCTTGTCACCGCGAGCGAGCCTGTTTTTACCTTGTGGTTGCTTGCGGGGGTTTACCGAGTGTAGCTTGTGGCCCGCGGATGTGGGGGGAAATGCCAGTCGGTAATTGGGCGCCCACGCAGCGGGGCTCAGGGTTTCGTGTGCGCTCCTCTGCTGCTGCTCTAGGCCGCTTTGGATGCTTGCCGCCTCACCTCGACCTGAGACGGAGTAGTTGATTTTACAAGTCGTAGGAATAGGATTGCCTGTTTGGGCTGAATTGGGGGCGAATTTTGCTGTATAGCTCAGGTGCTGCTGGCTTCAGATTGTCCGACTCTCTGGCCAAATCATGGTCCCGTTGGAGGTTCCAAAGGGTTCTAATCTAATAGCATGAATTGGCGCAAAATGTTCCATCTAGGATTTCGTAGTGACTTGAAGAAAGCTCTGACAACTTTATTTACTCTGAATGCAACTCCAACCCTTGGTCTGGCTGAAATGCTCGTGCACAGCTTGCGGGCCTGAAAAATCTCTGGGTAATTCATTGTCCACGCCATGGGGTTTAGGGTTCTGTGTGCTCTCAGTCTCTTATGCTTGCCACTGACCTGGGGTTAGGTCCAGAAGACACAGTTGAACATGTAACTTGTTAGCCCCCATTTCTACGCCCTTACTCCGTTGAATGATCACAAGGAGAAGAACATGGGTGTGGCGGCATACTTATGCACCCTTGCATTAGTTTATAATCTGAATGTCTTCTCTAATCTTCCATTATCGTCGCCCTACAGTTTGTGAACAAGCATACAGCATGGCTCAAAATCTGGATCCAAGCAGCGATGGGAGAGGCGTTCTACAGTTCAAAACCGGTTTAGCATCCGTGATCAAGGTATGCTAGTGCTCACTGTATTGCACGACCAATCACCCCTATTGTGGTTCAATCTTTCCTCCAGTTAAGATTCTACTTTGGTGCCTAACTTCTTATTGTGTGCCATGGTATTCTGCAGCAAAAGCTTGCTAAGAAGGACGGGGGTTCAATTGACCGTCAGAATGACATCGAGGTGCTGTGGAATTTCTATTTGGAGTACAAGAAGCGTCGTCGAGTTGATGACATGCAACGGGAGCAGGAGATAATGAGGGAATCAGGAACTTTTAGCACCGAGTATGTCTTTCTCTCTGGTTATAATTGTGGTATTATTTGCTTCATAAAACACCAGGGTCGTCTCATTTTCTGTGACTTGAGTTTTGGCCAGCTTATCCTGCATGTTGTGTTACCTTGAGATACTCGCTGAAACACTCTGCTCAAAACAACCAGCAAGTAAAGCTTGTGTATCTTGGTTAACTAATGTTAAATCTTGTATTTAGTTTTACATTTGATCATTGCTTTGCTGCTCCTGTGCTGCATGTTTTTAGCTGTCAATTAGTTGATATTGATACGCCGGAGTTGGATTTTGTTGTATTTATATGCTCTACTCATGTTTGTCCATGCATCTTTGATCTCTGGTCTGGAAGTGTCTGTTATACACTAAGTGCTAAGTTGACCTTCTTTCTTAAGGTCTCTGAGCACAATTGTTTGCTGAAGTACTACATTATCATATCCCTGTTGCACTTGATGATGCTATGGTGGCAACTCATCTTATGTACTATACGACATTGCTCATGAGTTTTCCATTTTTTACGCTATGACCAGGATGGGAGCTAGGGCTATGGAAATGAAAAAGATCTATGCTACTTTGAGGGCTCTGCTTGATGTTTTAGAAATTCTTGTTGGACAAGCACCGAGTGATAGGCTTGGTAGACAGATTCTAGAGGAGGTAATTGCTAAATATACTAATCCATTATTTTAAAGCATGGTTTGCTGATGTGGTTTGCTTGACATTTATGCTTTATTGAACTGGTACTCATTGGCCCTTTCAGATAAAGAAAATAAAAAGATCCGATGCAGCTCTGAGAGGCGAACTTATGCCTTACAATATTATACCCCTTGATGCATCATCAGTGGGAAATGTTGTTGGTTTTTTCCCTGAGGTATCCATGTTTTCTGTTTTTGTTACAATATTATCTTCTCATACCTTGCCAGATATTAGTCTCTTTAGTTGTCTTGACTATCTCTTACAACCCTATTAGGTCAGGGCTGCAATAGCCGCAATTCAAAACTGTGAGGATCTGCCACGCTTTCATTATGACACACCACAGCTGAGACAGAAAGATATTTTTGACCTTCTGCAGTACGTATTTGGCTTCCAGGTAACCTTTCTCTGCCATATTTTCATGGTTTGGGTCATATTATATTAGATCCTCCTCTATTAAGTGAAAAAGTAGATACGTGTGTAGTTTTTTTTGGTGTGCTTAGTTCGATGATCTTATGTTCTTTGGCTTGGTTATCCATCAAGCAACAATGTGGCAAGTTGTTTCTTTATTTTTTGCTCCCGCTCCAGTCTTATCTACTTAGGATTCATGCTATTCTGTATTGTAGAACTGGGCACTAGCCCAGTTGGTGGGAGCACATTGGTGTCTCCTTGCCGACCTGGGTTTTTGACCCCTGTGGGGCGGATTAGTTCTTGTTCATTTATTTTGCGGGACTAATAAACTAGTATCTCTTTATCTTCTTTATAATGTATGGGGGTTGCTAGTACCCTTGGTTTCATTACTATTATCTATTCTACCCGCGTCGTGTATCTAATGCGGTCAAATTTTGTTCATGTTTCAGGATGATAATGTTCGGAATCAGCGTGAAAATGTTGCACTTACCTTAGCCAATGCCCAGTCCCGTCTGAGCTTGCCTAATGATACAGAACCGGTTAGTTCTCCCCCTCTTATCCGGATACGTCTGAACAAAAGAACATTTAGGCATATGGGTGTGGAGTTAAGTTAGATCCTTATTCCTACCGATTATAATACTTCATTTGTTACTAATTATATGTTGTCTTGGGCATTCACACGGTCTTCAATGTAGCATAGAACATTTGAGCACACAGTAATAAAGTTTTTAAACCACACATTTCAGGAACTGACTGTATCTTGGTTGGTTGGTCTTGCAAGAGTGCAAGCCTCCAGCCACCTTGGTTTAAAACCCTTAGCTTGACTGTCCAGATAGCCTATGCTGATCTATTTCACTTCATTCGCCTTGTTTTCTACTTGTACGTTTATGCAAAAGTAATGTGTTTACAGCAAGATCACTCTTGAGATTGTCGCCACCCTTAGCTTTACTGTCCAAATAGTCTATGCTCGTCTATGTCATTTAACTCGCCTTGTTGTCGACTTACACTTTATGAAAAGCAAGATTTCTTTATAGAATATACATCGGATTTTGTGTGTGTGTGTGTGGATGCTAATCTATCTATGCCAAATTAGAAGCCTATTCGCCTATTTACCTTGGTCGTCTTCTACGATTGCCCCAGGGAATGATGGTTTTGTCTAAATAAACTGAAACTTTTAAGGATTGAAAGAATTTATTAGCAATGCCTAGGCTTGCTGCTGTTGTTCCATCTATTATCAATAAATTTGAGGCACCTGGCAAATATGAAATACCTGACCTCTTTTATTATTCTTTCTGGTGGCCATTTGTCAGTAAGTTTTAGCTGTGCATATTAATAATTTCTTAGCTAAACTCACTATAAAATAAACATGGACACAACTCTTGTAGAAAATCGATGAGAAGGCTGTTACAGAAGTTTTCTGCAAAGTTCTGGACAACTACATAAAATGGTGTAGGTTCTTGGGCAAGCGTGTTGCATGGACCAGGTATGTTAACTGCTTTTGAACAGCTTTCTTTTTGCATGCTATTAGCTCATCGACGCTTACCTGTTATATCACTTACTTTTTTGGTAGCCTTGAAGCAGTAAACAAGAACAGAAAAATCATATTGGTTGCTCTCTACTTTCTAATTTGGGGCGAAGCTGCAAATGTTCGCTTTCTTCCAGAATGCCTATGCTACATTTTCCACAACGTGAGTCTTTTCTTGTCACCCGTTAATTTGTTTTCAAGGGATGCCATGTGAAACACTAGAAGTCGCTAAATCAGTCGAGGATAGGCTCTTCCGTTTTGTAGATAGTCTAGTCAGTTTGTGGCAATGACCAAAATCATTAATTGCAACAGCCATTTGACAGCTAGTTATCTTAGCTTCTTGACAACCTCGTAATTAGGGTCTAACTTTGACCACCAATTTGACCAACAAAATATATGTTATATGCCACAATAAATATAGCATTGAAAACTTCTTTCACAAACGAATCCAATGTCATACTTTTTGTGCCATATAACTTATATTTTATGGGTCAAGCCGATGGTCAAAGTTAGACCCAAATTACGAGGTGGCCTTGTATAGATGAAAGGAGGGAGTAGTAGTAAACAGAATGATCTGTGCATCTGTCCCTGATGGTGTATCCACCTTTTTGCTGCACTGACTTGTTTCAAGGAACTCTAATGTATCATGAAAACAATTGTTATGCTATGACACTCACAGCAGTTTGCTTTATGCCAAAAAAGATCGCGAAGTAGCTTTTTTTTTTTGTAGATCTTCACTTTGTACTAGAAAAGTAGACCCTGTATTTGATGATTCAATGGAACAAAACACTATGTCCTTGAGAAATCAAATTCTGATTGATGGCAAACTTAAGATTGGTTCCTTGTCGTGTTTGAATATGTTCTTAGTTCCTCTGTAGTTCTTTTGTACAATGTGTTACTGATCCTTTTTGGCATGTCTTCAGATGGCAAAGGAACTTGATGGGATTCTTGATTCATCTGAAGCTGAGCCTGCAAAGAGCTGTGTCACCAATGATGGTTCAACCTCATATCTAGAGAAAATAATTACTCCTATATATCTAACAATGTCCGCGGTAGGTTCATCATGGAAGTTCTAGCTTGGTTTACAATTTTGTCCAACTGTTACATCAATTAGATCAGAATTGTTATTGCTTTCCTACTTGTGGATCTGGCTTTCTTTGGATTGATATGGATCTTTCTTGAATTCAAAATGAAGTCCTATATTCTGCCGCTACAGTTTGGCGCTTCAATATTTTAGCATTACTTCCTTGATTTTGTTGAAAACTTGAAATTGTTCGCTCAATCTCTTAGTTGGCTATCTGTGAGAGGCCATGTAGGTTTCGTTGTTCTGATTTATTTTTACTTAGAATCGCAAATTCTTTTTCCAGTGTAAGCTTTTAGCTATTTACATAGGAATTGACTTGCTGTCTTTTTATCCTTTCTGCTATATTTAGGTTTAATGCATTTTATATCTTCCACAGGAGGCTAACAATAACAATGATGGGAAAGCAGCACATTCTGCATGGCGGAATTATGATGATTTCAATGAATATTTCTGGTCCATTCCCTAAATCATTGCCTTTGTGCTGTTTCCCTTTTACCCTTCGCTTACTGTCTCTCTTACTCTGTTTTGTTTCATATGTGTAGGTCACGCTCATGCTTTGAGCTGAGTTGGCCACCTGCCGAGAATTCCAAATTTTTGCGCAAACCTGCTAAGAGGAAGCGTGTAAGTTGATCATGAATATATTTTTTAAAGACAGTAGTAGTTTGATGGTACGTGTGGTGCAAACAGCTAAACACTGTTGAGAAACCTAGTCCGCAGAATAAAATTGTTTAGTTTCTCCTTTTCTTGTACCTAGCCCTTATCTGTTGTCCTCACTGTATGTTATGGGCAGGGGCTCCAGTACGGTAGTAAATTGGATTGCTTGTTGTCTACTAGTTTGTTTCAGTTTTGATCTGTTTGTTTGATTAGGAAGTTATCCTCAAGAGTTTGAGTTCAAATCAGCGAAGTAGGACTAGGTTTGTTTTTATTGGGCGTTAAACATAAGAGTTTGGACTTCTAGGTAACAAGGAAGGAGAATAGTTCTCATCAAAAGTCATCTTCCTCATTATTACCCCATTTGTACAGACTCCCTATTCTAAGTCGCACTGTCCATCCACCTTCGTATTCGTAGGATTTTGGGAGTCTTCCACATTATTTAACTACCTGCAATCTCCTTTAAGTTACATGAGGTTTACCATCCTATCATTTTTAGTTTCTAGTCAGCATTCTTGTTGCATTATTTCAATGTTGGTTGCAGACCTTGGTCTCATTTCAGTTCACACAGTGTAAACAACTTGGTTCACGCTCGATTTTTGACTATGAAATACAATTCTTACTTCTCCCTCCATCTGGAAATACTTGTCAGAGAAATGGATGTATCTTAGACATATTTTAGTTCTAGATACATCCATTTTTATCCATTTCTGCGACAAGTAATTCCGGATGGAAGGAGTATTAAGAGCGATATTTAAGAAACTATATCGAGCTGCATGATTTTTTTTGTAAGTAGTTGCTGTTTTACTCCACCTTAGAACTTGGCAATAGATTGTAAAATAAATAAATTACATTTAATACTAAAGCCAGCTACCTCTGGATACTATTGTGAATTTGTGATTATCCTTTTTATTGGTGTTTTAGAGTATCTGCAAAGAGGAATGAAAACAGAGACAGAATTTATGATGTTATGCTTACATTTCTTATGCAGAACTATATCTTTGAATCATTAAATTTTGTAAAAACGTATTACAAAAGTGTGGAGTCTTTTAAGCAAACATTGGCCGTTCGTCATCACTTTATTTATTTTTGATATGAAATATTTGGCAGTACTAGTGATTAAGGGGGCTAAGGGGTGTTCTTTGACTTGAATGAAATAAATCCATTTTCTATGAAATATTCATGCGTACCCTGTTTTACATAATAATTATTTTTTCTTTACCTATGCGCCTTCTTATTAAAAAGTTCCATTGCAGACGGGAAAGACCAACTTTGTTGAGCATCGAACTTTTCTGCACCTGTACCGCAGTTTTCATCGGTTGTGGATTTTCCTCATATTAATGTTTCAGGTCAGCTGTTTGATACTATTGTAATTAATTATGTGAATAAATATATCAATAATTTATATTGTGCTAAAGATGCCTTCTCTCTTCTCTCAATTGTGCTGCAGTGCTTAACTATTATAGCCTTTCACCATGGGAAGATAAACATTAGTACTATTAAAGTAGTACTTAGCGCTGGGCCAGCCTTTTTCATACTGAACTTCATTGAGTGTACGCTCTCTGATTTGTTCTTCTTGATCTCACTTTTCCTATAATGGTTTTGCACATGTTACTTATACATTTTAAGAAAGTGTTACCTGGACCAGGATCTTTAACATTCTCCATTTGCATGTGCCTCTTATCTTTTGTAGGCTGCTTGGATGTGCTACTCATGTTTGGTGCATATAAAACTGCAAGAGGTTTTGCCATCTCACGATTAGTAATCCGATTCCTTTGGTTGGCTGCAATTTCAACATTTGTGACCTATCTTTATGTGTGAGTATTTGATTATATGTTGTTCTTAGATTTTACCTCTCTCAGTGTGCATTAAGTTGCCTATTCACTTTGAGCACTAAGTTACCTATTCACTTTGAATGTTGAATATTGAACAGGAAAGTCTTGGATGAGAAAAATGCAAGAAACAATGATTCAACTTATTTCCGGATTTATGTTCTTGTTCTGGGTGGTTATGCTGCGGTTAGGCTTGTGTTCGCATCGTTGGCCAAGATCCCAGCTTGCCACAGGCTGTCCAATTACTCTGACCGTTCACAGTTTTTCCAGTTTTTCAAGTGGATATACCAAGTATGCATGTTTTCACTCTACGTCGTGTTTTGGGAACATATCTTCATTATGAAATTACGTATTCATCTTCTTTCCCTTTTTCGTACCTAGGAACGATACTATATTGGACGGGGACTCTATGAGAGTATAGGCAACTATGCCAGGTTCTTTTCTTCTCATTTTCAGGAGTTTTGAACATTGTAATCTGAGGCACCCTTAGTTTTTGTACTTCTTTATTGACATATCACCAAGATACTAATGTTCAGTTGTGTTAAAATTTTGTGGGATGTTATTTGCGAGACATGCTACCTATTCTTCTGGTCAGGCCAATCACGTTTCCTGCCGAACTTTAGTTATGATATCTGTAGTGCTGCTTGCGGTATTTTACTGTCAGATATGTGTATGCACTTAATATAAAGTGCAGGGAGCCAGTTATTAGGAAATAGCAAAAGACAGACATATGTGATAATGTAATCACTACCTGACATTAGGAGTTGTTAGCATCAGTCTGAGACATTTCTCTAGTTTCTTTACTAGTACTTGCCAGTTGGTCATGTTTAGTTATTAATTCACCAGCATTCTAACTGGTCTTCAGCCTTCACTACTTGAGTGCTTGTATGGTCGTGGTGTGTTATTTACCTTTGACAATTTTTTTGATGCAGATACGTGATCTTTTGGTTGGTC
The DNA here is from genome assembly GCF_002162155.2 of Triticum dicoccoides. Lineage (NCBI taxonomy): Eukaryota > Viridiplantae > Streptophyta > Magnoliopsida > Poales > Poaceae > Triticum > Triticum dicoccoides. Next base: position 10,625,785 of record NC_041392.1, read on the forward strand.
ATATTTGCATGCAAATTTCCTTTTGCTTATTATCTCCAGGTGGGTATAACTATTTCTTTCAGAACTCAGATGCTTACTGATATTTTCTGTGTGGCCAGAACTTCAAAAGTTACTCTTCTTTTCATCATGTCATTCCCTTTTGCAGATTCGCCCTTTAGTTGTACCAACCAATATAATCGTGCAACTCCATGATTTGCAGTATTCTTGGCATGATTTTGTATCAAAGGGTTAGTAAATTTGTACATATCGCACTAGTAGCGTTGTTTCATTTACTCCACATTTTTTTTGAGGTAATAATTTGCTCAACATCTTTATTAAGGAGAAAACGATTATCTTCTTTTTTACTTAAGTACACTAACAATGACACTACCATGCTGATGACGCTTTTATAGGAAATAGAAATGCTTTGACCATTCTCAGCCTATGGGCGCCCGTCGTAGCTGTAAGTTTCATGTGTTGACCTTCAAATTCTTGGAGAGAAAAGAAGTGAACTTTCAAAATGATGCACTGCTTCATTATATTTGTATATTCAGATATACCTGATGGACATACACATTTGGTACACTCTTCTATCTGCTCTTGTTGGTGGCGTTATGGGTGCTAGAGGTCGCCTTGGGGAGGTACTATCGACCACGTATGCATTTGTTGTGATCTGTAAACTGGATATCACTCTTACATGTGCCAATTTAATGCAGATTCGTTCAATTGAAATGCTTCATAAACGTTTTGAGAGCTTTCCAGAAGCTTTTGCAAAAACCCTTTCCCCGCAAAGGTCCTTAATCCTATTCTTTAAAATTGTGTCATTTTGAGCAGCTATCTAGTTTAATTTGATTTGTTTTCCAATTTTCATAATGTTTTCATTTGATGTTGTAGGATATCTAGCAGGCCAGTTCCTCAGGTAAACAAATGCCTGTTTATCACATGCTGTGTTTGTAACTTCCTTTAGATGCTTGTGCCACAGTACATCTCAAGATCTCAAGATGTCTACCGCCGCACCCCCTGGCACACACACACATCTAGTTTCTTAAACTAAGTGTTCGCGATTAGTTTTATGCAAACAAGTTATGTTCAACTCAATTTAGCCAAGCATGTCACTCTATTTAAACTTGTTGTTTCTCAAACTACCAAGTCCACTTTCAACTTGTAAAACTGGCTTTCCTGTATTCTTATTTCATCCTTGTTATATTACCTCTCTATCTGGCCAATATCCTAGACCCTGATGAAGTGATGTTGGCTGGACATATTATTATTTTTAATGGCTTCTTTTTATTTATCTTAAAAAATCAAGTTAGCTGATTCCAGTTTCATTTTTCAAAATCTCGACAAGTTAAATACCTGAAAGTACTGACCTTTGATCACGCTCAACACTAGGATTCAGAAGCAGCTACTAAGATGTATGCCTCGATATTCTCCCCGTTTTGGAATGAGATTATCAAGAGCTTGCGTGAAGAGGACTACATCAGTAACAGGTACATTGAACACTATATGTTTACCATTCTATAAAAACCATTTGCTTCAATACCATCAATAAATTTTGTTTCAGGGAGATGGATCTGCTTATGATGCCAAGTAACTGTGGAACTTTAAGACTCGTACAATGGCCATTGTTTCTTCTTACTAGTAAGGTATCCTAATTGAAACCAACTATATCCAACTTCTGTTGCAAGAATTGATCTTTATCTGTGAATTGGGTTGTCATGACTCTGTTGCTTTATTTGTAGATCATGTTGGCGAATGACTATGCATCTGACTGCAAAGACTCCCAGAAGGAATTATGGCACAGAATATCAAAAGATGAATACATGGCCTATGCGGTCAAGGAATGCTACTATAGTGCAGAAAGAATTCTTAAGTCTATAGTTGATGGTGAAGGGAAGCTCTGGTATGATTCCATACTAAAAGATGAAGTACCTTACTCACCATCATTAGATGGTTTTCCTAAATTATCTCTTCACTTTTCTCTGCTTTGTCCTGATACATGTACAGGGTTGAACGCCTTTTCCAATATCTCAATGAAAGCATAGAACGAGATTCACTTTTGGTTACTATAAATCTGAAGAAGTTGCAGTTGGTCCAGTCACGTCTTACTGGTTTGACAGGACTTCTGGTGAGATTGTGCTTTCGTTGATGCCTCGCATAGTTTTCTTTGATGAACATTTAATAGAGCAGTATACGTGTTAGTAATTTTTTAACTGTTTCCTATTTCATGTATGTTTCTTAAATATATCATGAAGGCGTTTTAAATGACAATACAATATGTATTAGATACGCGACGAGACTGCTGATCGTAAAGCTGGTGTTACAAAAGCTCTCCGTGAGCTCTATGAGGTTGTTACCCACGAGTTTCTTGCACCAAATCTGAGGTATGCTATGAGAACAATCACTGTTTTGATTGGTGAAAGATATCAGTTACACAGTTCTACTTTATTTCCTACAAATGTTTTTTTCTTGCTGCAGGGAAGAATTTGACACCTGGCAATTACTGTTAAGAGCTAGGAATGATGGGCGTCTATTCTCTAACATTTTGTGGCCAAATGATCTGGAAATGGTACTTCTACTTCATCCGCACAACTATTTGAAAATTTCTTACTGGAAAGAGTTCTTGTCGTACCATCTCTTGTGGTGCTACCAATGTATGCTATTGCCACTCAAAATGTTAAGAAAAAATCCATTTTTTTTTTGGGTTTTTCGTGACTTTCTGTGTTGCTTCGCTGGTACCATAGCAGCATCCCTATAGGGCATGGCATTCTCTCATTGCTTACACCGGGTCTATTTGTGCTTGTAGAAAGAACAAGTTAAGCGTTTACACTTACTTCTGACTGTCAAAGACTCTGCTGCAAACATTCCAAAAAATTTAGAAGCTCAGAGAAGACTACAATTTTTCACCAACTCTTTGTTCATGGACATGCCGGAAGCAAAGCCCGTCTCTGAGATGATCCCATTCTGGTACTGTAAATGCTTATGAACTTCATGCTTATCTAAATGAATATGATCCTTTTGACACATACTTTTCTTGTGCAACAGTGTATTTACCCCATACTACAGTGAGACTGTACTTTATAGCATGTCTGAGCTGTGTGTTGACAATGAAGATGGCATTTCTATACTTTTCTATCTTCAAAAAATCTTTCCTGGTAATATTACGATGCTTTCTCTTGCAAATTATTACTTCTTGATGATATTTTATTTCTCAAGGTTTGGTTTATGTAGATGTTGTTTTGGCTGTTTTGCCAGGGAAAGTATGTATAGATAGGGAGGTGTACTCACCCCTTTGAGTGGGATTGCTGCAATTTGTATATTCCACTTTAAAAAGGGCAACCTGGTGCATGTAGCTCCCGCTTGCGCAGGGTCCAGGGAAGGGTCCGACCACTTTGGGTCTATAGTACGCAGCCTTTCCCTACATTTCTGTAAGAGGCTGTTTCCAGGACTTGAACCCATGACCTCATGGTCACAAGGCAGCAGCTTTACCACTGCGCCAAGGCTCCCCTTCTAAAATGGACACAACACAATGCGACTATTATGAGTTATAAAATTTCAAATCCAAACGCGATTGACAATCGAGAAACAGGACACATGGTAGATGCATCTTGTTTCGTTTACTGTTTGGACGTACTCCAAGCCTGGTTCATCTGTTCCACCTAAATGCGTTGCCGCACTGATATCATGTTTTGAACTCTTTCGTAGTTACCAAAACTATTGCCGAAGTTGTGTTTGTAGACATCAAAATTTTAAACCAATACTCTTTCCTCCCATCCTGAGTTTTTTCTTTTCGTCCATTTCTCATTTCTCGTGGTAGCATTCCCCTTTTTATGTTGTACTTTGGGCTATAAAGTATTTGGAGTTTTTACACATGTTGTATGGCAGAGGAAAGTGTTCTGCAGAATAAGTCATGTAGAGTAGAACATTGTAAATGCAACTTCAATTAATTATCACAAAATTCCTACATGTCAGCATGTGTTGCAGAGGAAAGTGTTCGGCAGAATAAGTCATGTAGAGTTGAGCATTGTAAATACAGCTTCAATTAATTATCACAAAATTCCTACATGTCAACGTGTGTTGCTTATTAGCGAAACATTTCTGTTGGATCACGGTTCACCACAAAGGAAGAAGATGTTCCTTGTACCAGAATACTGATTAAGTTGTTTGTTTTATACCAGAAATGTAATTAGTATCTCATTTGTTTTTTTGCAATCAGATTGTCGTTTTATACAAAACATGCCCTTAATTTTCTTTAAGTGTGTGGCTTGGATTTTTATTTGGTTTGTAGATGAGTGGGCCAACTTCTTAGAACGAATTGGTCGTGGAGAATCATCAGAAGAGGATTTTAAGGAAAGTCCAAGTGACACCTTAGAACTGCGGTTTTGGGTGTCATACCGTGGCCAAACTTTGGCAAGGACAGGTGAATTTTCTTTTATTTCTGTTTACTAAATGCTCATGTATAGCGGAATGTATGCAACTAATACATGTTCCATACTCAAATGGTCCATAAGCTTCAATCTGATGCCAAGTACATATTTTTTCCTTCCTTTTATTTAATATATTCCTTGACTTTGTATTTGCTGGAGCAGTGAGGGGTATGATGTACTACAGACGAGCGTTGATGTTGCAGAGTTACCTGGAGAAGCGATATCTTGGAGGTGTGTTTATAGTTCTCTGTTGTAGAAAATGAAATAACATAGTTTATTTTTCTCATTTTGTTTTCTGAGAGATTTTCATCATTTTTTTTGTTCCACCAGGCATTGAAGATGGGTATTCTGCACTTGAATATATTGACACTCAAGGGTATCAGTTATCTCCTGATGCACGGGCCCAGGCAGATCTAAAATTTACATACGTTGTTTCATGTCAAATATATGGACAGCAGAAGCAAAGGAAGGCTCCAGAGGCTGCGGATATTGCTCTTTTATTGCAGAGGTTAATTTGCTTGACTTTTATTTCTTTTGTAAGATCTATTCTAGATTACTAGGACAATGGCTTGCTTTGCAACTCACTTCATTGTAAATAGTCCACCTTATTTCTGTCAAAAATTATAATTATACCCAAACTAATTTAGTAAAGAGTAAACCCCACTTCGAACCACATATTTCTCACACTGACATTTTGAACAGATTTAATATTAAGCATTTTTACAGTACATAGGCACTTCTTCCAGAGTGGTGGGAGCACTGGTTAATTCTGGCCTTTTTTCCTTTTCTTTGGGCTTGTTGAGCTGTGCCCTCAGCAGAACCTGTTGTACTTCTCGTCTGTGTGCGTGTGGTGTGTTTTTTGTTGGACTTGCTTTTTGTGTTGGATACTGTTGTCTGGTTGTGGTGCTTTATCTTTAAAGCGGGGCGAAAGCCTTTTTCGGTAATTCTGGCCTTCCATTAATAATAGAATAAATTAGTCATTTTGTAGCTAAGAAGGGGTAATAGACTTTTGTTCCTAATATATTTTTTCCAAGGCAACACTAGACATGTCTTTTGAAAGCTGCATCATTCTTGATGTCCATGTCAACCAGTGAAAAATAATAGCGTGCTATAGAGTTCTCAGAAATGTCTCGCTAATAGCACGCTATAGTGCGATATAGCACGCTAATAGCGTATTTTAAGGGTCATGCTATTTTTTTCATTGAATTGTCAACAGATGCGTGCCAACTCACTGTCTAGTCAGCTGACAGGTAGGCCAAACCAACCAGGATCAGAAGTGGATGTTAAGTCTGGTACAAATATGGATTTCGGTGCTTAAAATCTGGTTCAATACAAAAATAGCAATCTTCTAATTGTCATGATGCGACACTTGTGTGATTCAAAGTGGGATGCACTCTATAATTAACTAAAAAATATAGAGGATATGAAAAGATTAAAAGAAGTCCTTAATTTCTTGTCTTTTGGATCATCAGTTGATTTTTTGTCTGTTAGATGAGGTCATTCTTGCTTTAGTTTTCATTATCTTAAGTTAATATGTTTCTGATTTTGGTTTCTGCTATATAATTTTTAAACCTTACATTGCATAATCCTGATTAACTTTTGTTATAACTTGTAGAAATGAGGCCCTTCGGGTTGCTTTCATACATGAAGAGGATGGTGTATCGAGTGATGGGCAAGCTATAAAAGAGTATCATTCCAAGCTCGTGAAGGCTGATATTCACGGAAAAGATCAAGTAAGGACAGTACTGCAGTTCTGTATAAATTTGATTAATGATTTGCTCCATTTTTCTTGCGTCCTTGAAATCAACAATAAACCTGTAACACTCCACTTTTCACATTATAAGATCTGTAGTACGTGGAAAATAGCTTGTTCTGTATTAGCAGCAATTGAGCTATCTCAGTTATTATTAACTGTTTTCTGACTCCAAAAGCAACAATAGGTGAAGAAACTGATGGTCATGTTCCATCCTTTTCCTTCTCCGTGTAACCCACAAACCATGTGTAGTACCTGAGCCTTATTCCCCGCTTTCCTTTAGTTCACATGTTTTTGTTAGTCTCGTAATATCACCTTCTCGAATAGAACTGATAATACTGTTCTCTCTTGTTATATACTCCCTCCGTTCCTTTATATAAAGTGTATTTGTTTTTTGATAAAATTCCAGAATGTAAGGTGCATTTCTTCTAATTCCTCGTAATTCCCTTGTTAGCCCTTTAGGAAAAGGAAAGTATCTCTCTCCTGATTGTCTGTATCTCTCTTTGTAGCAAAAGAAGGAAACTATCTCTATATCGATTGCATGTATCTCTTACGTTCCTGGACTAATATCGATTGCATGTATCTCTTACGTTCCTGGACTAATTGATTTACTTGCCACTAACTAATAAATTTGCCAAGGGTAATTTAGTCCTAACACATCTATAATTATGTGCCTTGGTCACCGTGCCGAAAAAATACACCTTAGATAAAGGAACGGAGGGAGTATTGAGTAAGAGAATATGAAATTATTGCTCTTATCATCATTTCTCAGTTTTCTGCTACTGCACCACCTCTTCTATTGATGCCCCCTTATCATTTGCTGATCTACCAAACTAACTCCACTTCTGGAAGAGATCACAAATGCTGTTGTAGCCTTAGCTCTGGTAGTATGGAATTTTATTAACCAAAAAACAGAAGAAAGTTTTGGTTCTTGCCAGCCATAATGTATCTTAGAATTTTACCAACATTAATATTAATTGACCTCTTATGCTTCATCTTTTTTCATACTGTTGTATAAATAGGAAATATACTCCATTAAACTGCCTGGGAACCCCAAACTTGGCGAGGGGAAACCTGAAAACCAAAATCATGCTATAATTTTTACTCGTGGAGATGCAATACAGACGATCGATATGAATCAGGTATACTTTTCTTCTTCAATAGTAACAACAGCCCTTAAATATTTAATCATTAACCTTATCATTTGTCAATTCCTCATGAAGTATCACTAGTTTAGATTCTTGCGTGTATCTTGTTGGATTGAATTTAGATCCCAGTCAAAAATCTACTCATAGAACATATTGTCTGTTTCTAGTTTGTCCATTCCATTTTTAAGGATATTTTAAATCCTGGATGCTAATCTATGCATGATTCTGATAGTGTCGCATCCTGCACCGTTCTTGGTAGAATTTGCCATACAGATGGATGTTCCATTGCTTTCAATTTGCTTGCATTTTTCTTGAATAGAAAGGAGTTCATTGTGTACAAGGGCGTAAGGGGAATTTATACAACAAAATATGAAGTCGCACTAGATACTTCCCTTAGAAAACGAGATGAGGAGGGACTAGGTGTTCATTCAAAAAGAAATAGGCACCCAAATTCAAGTAGATGACTTGAGCTTGGGTGGTGGGGGTGTATAACTCCCACAAACTGTGCTAGGCTTAGTTTCAGATGCTTCTCTTTTCTCATATGCATGGTACACATTAGATTTGTTATGATGCCCCGGTGTACCCGAAATAGCCCTGATGGATACAAGTTCTCACATAGGATAACTACTTGGAGGAGGCAATGAAAGTGAGGAATTTACTTGAAGAATTTCGTGGTAACCATGGAATACGTTATCCCACAATTCTTGGTGTGCGGGAGCATGTGTTTACGGGAAGGTTATTCTTTGACTACTCAGTTATTTTACCAACTATTGACATGTTTTGTATCTTTTCTGTATCAACCTGTTCTATTTTATTTTGCTACAGTGTGTCTTCGCTGGCATCATTTATGTCTAAACAGGAAACCAGTTTCGTTACTTTGGGGCAACGTGTTCTTGCTTACCTCAAGTGAGTAAATGTACCGTGTCCTGTAGGGAATATCCGTGCACATTCTTACTAATTTTCTCTTTCTACCAATGAACCTGACAATAGTTTCATTTCGGCACAACTTAATTGCATTCTGTTGTACTTGTGTAGGGTTCGAATGCACTACGGGCATCCTGATGTCTTTGATCGGATATTTCATATAACCAGGGGTGGTATTAGCAAGGCATCCCGGGTGATCAATATAAGTGAAGATATATATGCTGGTTGGTACTTTATGTTATCTACAGTTATGTTACATCATGAATGTGACATGGTGGGCTGCAGTGCTTGCCAGCTCATGGCTATTTAGGTTGCACCGGGACCTTTTCCTTGTTGGACCTCCCCACACCCCACCCAGTATTTTTTGAGGTTTCAAGTCTTGAGATAACTAGTCATTCTGAAGTTATTTACCATGTTATATTTTTTAAGAAGCTAAAATGCCTGATGTCACCATCTCTGTTAATTGTCTCACAATAGATAGGTTGGTAGGTGACGTGTCGATAACTAAATATTAGTTTAAGATCACAAGCGTTGTGCATACCTAGATATTACTTTATTCTTGAAAGCTTGACTTTAAGTGTTAACAATTTGCAGGATTCAATTCAACTCTGCGCCAGGGTAATATCACACATCATGAATATATCCAGGTTATCTATTCTGTTCACTTGTATACATAGTCTGCAGCATGGATACATTTAGGTGCATACATGGTATGACATGTGTGGAAAGTTCTGTTGACAGATGTAATTATGTGCATTAAGCGAAACATGAGTGAGTAAATGACACTGCAGCACACACATCAGTTTCTATTCTTTCTGTGCACACAAGCTAACATGTAACATGCTTTACAATTCAGTGCTGATATGTCTACATTTTGCTTAGTGAGTGCACATGCCATTATTTGTATGTTGCCCATAAAATGTAATAATGATATGCTTCTTTTCCCCAAAATGTAATAAAATCTTTGCTTCTTTCTAGGTTGGAAAAGGACGTGATGTTGGTTTAAACCAGATTGCCCTGTTTGAGGGGAAAGTTGCCGGAGGTAACGGCGAGCAAGTTCTGAGTCGAGACGTGTACCGCTTGGGGCAGCTGTTTGACTTCTTCAGGATGCTAACCTTCTTTTACACCACTGTTGGTTATTATGTCTGCACAATGGTATCCCTCTCTCCCCCCTTCATAATAAGTTTACTGTATTGTTGTTGATTGGTTGTGCCTGGATAATAATCTCAACCAACTCATTTGAATAGATGCATCCAAGTAAGTTATTTATTGTGTGTTGTTGCTACGTGAGCTTTGATATGCATAGTGCCATTAGTTGATCATATATCATGAATTGGTTTTGGTTGCATTACATTATCCTGAAACCGCCCATATCTGCTTGAGGCTATAAAGATGGTTATAGATACCAGAATGTCATAAAAATAAATGCATCCTTGTCGGCTATTCCCAACTTAGGGTTTATACAAACTTCTAATTCAACTTCTTTAAGATTGATATGCTAAGTCCTTCACCAAAAACCTAGATCGTGTTGATTGACTTATGGGTATGGTTTATTGGTTGCTACTTAAACATCGTGTCTTGCTGCTACTAGGTTCTCAATTTCAATCATTTGATAGCTTAAGGCATGCCTATAGAAAAGACCCTATAAGCATTTTCTTGAGAATTGGATAATTTGTATATGTTTCTTGACTGGCTGCATATATGATTTCGGTCGCATGCATATATGTAATAGTTTCTTTGTTTACGTGTGCATGCAGATGACTGTTCTAACTGTGTATATCTTCTTGTATGGGAGGGTGTATCTGGTAAGTATTATGATCCCTATTTTGTTATGCTTCTTTTTGCTGAATGTTGCTTCTGTGCTGTATTAAACCGTAAATTACATTTGAAACTTTTAGGCACTCTCTGGACTCGACCATTCGATATCTCGTCAAGCTAGGTTTCTGGGGAACACTGCCCTTGATGCTGCTCTGAACGCTCAATTTTTGGTTCAGATTGGAGTTTTTACAGCCGTACCAATGATAATGGGTTTCATTTTGGAATTAGGGCTAATGAAGGTGGTGCCCTTTGTTTCTTTAGAAACCTACTTTTATAGGGTCACCCATGATCATGTATTCATGTTATAATTTTTAATCCTGTGCAGGCTATTTTCAGTTTTATCACAATGCAACTGCAGTTCTGCTCAGTATTTTTCACCTTTTCACTTGGAACTAGAACACATTATTTTGGGAGAACTATCCTTCATGGTGGTGCAAAGGTAACATATGATGTGTTCCTTTTTACAAATATTATTTGTTTGAACTCTGCTGATCCATGATCCTCTATGCAGTATCGTGCTACTGGACGAGGTTTTGTTGTTCGCCACATAAAGTTTGCTGACAATTATAGGCTCTATTCTCGAAGCCACTTTGTGAAAGCGTAAGTTGCTACTTTCAAGCAATAAAGTGAATCGTTACAATAAGTTCATCTGCACGAGTAATGGACACACAAATCCATCTATACCAAACAGAATACCACACAGCTGTAGTGTTGCCATATTCCTTTTGTAGTATTCAAGGTTTATGAGTCGGCGAGTCGTTCCGAGGTTGAGACTCATAGACTAAGCGTGAGTGCGTGACTAATCGACACTAGTCGACAGTGAAGTTGTGACTCATAGACTAGTCGACACTGAAGTGTAGTTCGGGCTTGGAGTTGAAACTCATAGACTAGTCTTAACCAGTCCTTGGACTCATAATCCATGGTAGTATTGCGATAATACGGTTTCCCCATCCAATTGCAATTATCAGACATAATTTTTGCATTTTATAATCTGATTGTTGACATTGGTCATTGGTGATCAATCTGAAACTCCTTTTGAAGGCAAAATTGGTTAGCATTTGCATAACGCCATAAAATAAGTAATCTGTTGACGGGCTCTGCAAAATTGTGCTGGAAATTACTGGAGTAGTTAAATTTTCTTGCTTGGAAAATTAGGAGTTAAAAGGAAAGAAATCCTATTTGCCTTTGGAAATGAACCAAGCCCAACTGTTATTGCTCAATCCTATGTTCTCTTGTTCCTCTCCCAAGTACAAATAAAACTGCTCACAACCCTCCCTTCTAAATTTTGAAATATTAACATTATAATTGTTCTAGTGTGCTGCACCAAGTAGCGGCAATTGTGCAGTTTTCATTGGCAAATACTGTTGTTTCATGATTTGCTTCAGCAAACGCCAACCAATTGTAATAATGTCTTAAAGAGTCATTTCTGGCCCAGAAATCTAATTCGCCTCTTGGGAGTATATGCTCCTGTGTGTTAAAAATGTTTTTTACAAATGCCAATTTTTTTGAAAAAAAATTAGATGTGTTCATTGTCACACCCAAATGCTACCTATAAATTTTTAGGGGCAAAGCTTAAGCATTTTAACCTGTGCAAAATAAAATAAAATAAAATAACAAGATGAATGCCACATGTTACCTCCAAATGTTACACTATTGTTTTTTCACCGACGACGCACTGCTATCCTGTTTCGCATGAGATTTGTCAAGCACGCTTGTTACACTAACATGAATGAACATATAAAAAAAGAAAATCAGATTTTTAAAAATTTATTTACTACTGTATTTTTTTAATTCACTGTTCATCCAGGAGCATATGCTCCCCAGAGCCAAAACACGATCCCCCCATGCAGGGATCTGACTCAATGCAACGCATCGAATCTTCAATTCCAGCTATAGTGTTCTTGGTAGCATTACTTGGTGATCAATCTGATGGCTATATTGTTGCAGGCTTGAGGTTGCTCTCCTGCTTATTGTCTACATTGCGTATGGCTACACGAAGGGCGGGTCATCGTCCTTTATTCTGTTGACTATCAGTAGTTGGATCATGGTTATATCCTGGCTTTTTGCGCCATACATTTTCAACCCTTCTGGTTTCGAGTGGCAAAAGTATGTTCACCAATCCTACCTTTTCCCTTTAGATTTGTTGTCATTCAAGCAGGATGACCACTGATTGGGAAACTGAGCTTGTTTACTTTTTTTCCCTTTGTAGAAAATAGAACAGTCACTACTGTAATCAAGTATATAGAAGTATAGGATAATTGTATATGTACGCTTTTATACTACCTGCTCACTCATCATTCTGGTCCTAGAAATATAAATATAAGATGCATTTGGCTATTGCATGTTGCATCGATATAATTGGTTTTTAGGATGTACCTTTACTGATTTGCATTTTGAATGTCAGAACTGTTGAGGACTTTGATGACTGGACAAATTGGTTATTTTATAAAGGTGGAGTTGGTGTAAAGGGCGAAAATAGTTGGGAATCTTGGTGGGAGGAGGAGCAGGTCAGTAACCATGACGTTGTGTGTGAAAATCTATTTGTTTAAGCCCTGTTCTTCTTGCTATTTTGACTTATACATGTTCTTGTTACTTCTGTAATGTGTAAATACAGGCTCATATCCAGACCTTTAGGGGACGAATCCTTGAGACTATCCTGAGCCTCAGATTTCTCCTGTTCCAGTATGGCATTGTGTACAAGCTTAAAATTACTGCACATAATACATCTCTGGCAGTAAGTGAAGAGCTCTCTCCTTTAGTAGTTCTGTACAGTACAAATTTTCACTTGCTTCGTTAGCTGACTCTTTGGATGCTTCTTTACACCAAATATAATATTTTTCTGATAGTTCAATTACATCATATGTATTCCTTTTTCATCTCTTCATGTTGGCCACTTATCCATTCTTATGTTTACATTGGTTGCATAACCGTGACCGAGCAGTAGTGTGTTAGGTCTGCCTTCTGCCATGAGCATAAAATTGTGGTTGGATACAAACTGGTTTTAAAATTTACCAGTTTACTTCATAGTTTTTACTCTATAGTTTTGTTTTCATGTGCAAGTTGAATAAAAAAAAGCTTGAAGTTGAGTACATGTATTTTCATCTTCAAATAAAGCAAGAGATAATAGTATAACAGGTTCATGATGTTCCTACCAAGTCTGCCAGTTCTATTCTGTGATAAATCTAAATGCCTTCTGTTACTGGTCAGATGTATGGCTTCTCGTGGATTGTACTTCTTGTTATGGTCCTCCTGTTCAAGGTTTGTTATATTATTCATGATTTTTCTTCTATTTTGTATTCTGCATTATAACATTATTCATGAGTTATGACAAATCTATTTTGTTATTGTGCTTCAGCTTTTCACCGCAACTCCAAGGAAGTCAACTGCCTTGCCGATATTTATTCGGTTTCTACAGGGCCTCCTTGCAATTGGCATCATTGCAGCAATTGCATGCCTTATTGGATTTACAGACTTTACAATTGCTGATTTATTTGCAAGTGCACTAGCTTTCTTAGCAACTGGATGGTGTATCTTATGTGTAAGTACACTGGTCTTCCTTTTTCAATTTCTACATTTCCTGTAGTTTCTGCCTTTGTGCATTTTGCCACATGCCTCATAACCTGTTGCTTCTCGTGGCAGCTGGCCATCACATGGAAGCGTGTGGTGAAGACTCTGGGGCTGTGGGACTCCGTCCGCGAGATCTCCCGGATGTACGACGCTGGGATGGGCGCCGTTATCTTTGCGCCCATCGTGTTCTTCTCGTGGTTCCCCTTTGTGTCCACGTTCCAGTCGCGCATCCTGTTCAACCAGGCCTTCAGCCGTGGTCTGGAGATCTCCCTCATCCTGGCGGGGAACAAGGCGAACCAGGAGTCATGAGAAGCCTCATCCATCCGCTGGGTGTTTTTGTTGTACATTTCTGGACTTGATTAGGGACATGCTAGGTTGAAACAACATATGTACATAACGCCCCTGAGTATTTGGATGCTAATCGCTCGCTTGTGGACAATGAGCTAATGCTGGCTTAGACGTGTGAATATTCATTTGACCCGCGCTTGTAGTTTTGAGTTGCTGGATGTAATTTGGATCCTCTGGTGATTTGTGTCGCCTGGTAGCAGTAATCACAGTTTGAGTAAACTAGCGGCTAACTCTTGAGTTTGACACTGTTTCTGTTAGATTTCATTCTGTTACATTTTTACATTGCCCATCTCTCTTATTTCTGTTAGATTCTGCTGACATGCAGTTGAACATGGGGTGACCTGTCTGGATATATCTGTCTACCATCTTGTGTCAATATGGCCTGGCTTCCTTGGGGAATGAGTGCTGACAACATTCCCTGTATATCCTTGGTGCTTGAATTACATACAACCCATATGCCTCCTGTTGCATTGGCCACTTGATCAGTTGCGTGGTCCACTACTGTGGCTCACAGTTCAGGACCACCTGGTGCTTGGCTAGCTTGTTGCTTTCACAAGGTCAGTGGCTGCTATCCATGGTTATTTAGCTTGCTCTAGTCTTAATTAACGTATAATTCTCTTACACCTGTATAAATATGCAGTACTCATGAATGAGAACATATGCCAGAAGAACTATTACCTCTTGTCTTGATTTATCTAGATATATGGATGTATCTAGACACATTTTACATCTGTATTTCGACAAATCTAAAACAAGCTTTTTTGGGACGGAGGATGGAGGGAGTATTAAATAATCGCTGTCTCCGCATATATCTACAGTTCTACACCAGGTGTTGATGGTATGCCGACCACAAGATACATACATGTGTATCTGCCTAATCAGAAACATGGCTGGACCACGATGAGCTACTGCGTGTGTTGATCGACATTGACAAGGCATTCTTGTGTCATCGTCATGCCTTATGGTTCACCACCCAAAAGGTGAACATCCTAGCACAACTTGTCCTTAATTCAGCACTACAAATGTATGTAGTACTCACTAGTCTGGCAGGCTTGCAAAGTTAACATGAACCAACTGGTCCTACTCCTAAGCATGCTGTTAAGAGTAGCTGAGTATATCATTGTAAGACAGGAACTGCCTAACCAAACAGAAGCCACTAATAGAAAGAGACAGGCTGATTTACATATTGTTTCATACATTGTGTACATCCATGTCATATCACAGAGTTCACCTCCACATCACCCAAAGAAAAAATATGTAAACAGTTGCTGCAAAGTTTTGCATGCTGATGGTTCTCTGCAAGCAAACGCTTGCCGGCAAGATAAGCAACAAACAGTTTTATCAAGTCAACATGTACACCCAAGCATGCACAACTTGACAATCCTGGACACATCATTCAACTGTTTCGACCGATCAAATCGACTGCATTTGTTTGTCCCTGTATGCAGCCGGTCTATCCTACTCTCTGTTTGGTAAAATTTCTGCTGAATCACATCACCTTTTGATCGGAGGCGTAACAAGAAAAGGTTTGGTAAATGTACATGCATGATCAGGCTAACTAACAAACTAGGGGTTGTAACTTAGAACTGACTGGTCGTTTTACCACGTGAAGGATTAGAACACCTTTTTGATCCATCAAGATCATGATCTGTGCTGAGTGATCGATGATGATGACTGTTTGATCGTTATCCATTGTTACTGTTCAATTACCCGAACCGTGCTTTCTATCACACGGGGAACTATAGCACTTCCCCCTTTCTTTGCATAAGACCTTTCCTTTTACTACGATGAGTGCTAATTTAGTTTATGGCGATGCTGTTACGGCTGTATTTGTAATGCCTGATGATTTTCCTCATTATTCATTGACAAAAGATTATGTCAGGAAGTTGTATTCGCTTTGGTGGTTCTTCTGTACGAACAGGAACTGTAATAAGGAGAGCTAGGTGCCTGCATGGTTCTGTGCTTTCCATGGATGACGAGTTGGTTAATTAAGTTGGTGCTTAAAGTTTTATGTGTTCTTTTCATGCCCTAGTGCAAGTTTTTCTTGTTACAAAGCAGATCAACTATATGTCTTTTCCACAAAAACTGTCTGTCAAGCATATAAAAATATGAATTTGATGTGTCGACCAATAGATGGCATTTTCAAAGAGTGACATTTGTCCCCCTTTATTTTTTTCTTCATGGATGATGCAAGGGGATTGAGAGGGAGATCCAGCCAGAGGGCTTTAGGTTGGAACAGAGCATTATTCCCGCATCCATCGCAAGGTAGGTATGTGGTTGTTCCTTTATAGGTCCATGGTTTACCTACTAAGTATCTTGCCATCCCTTGTGGGGCAAGGCTTTGTTTCCGCTTTGTTATCCTCCTGAGCACTCATTCATGGGTATTATACTACATTTAATCGCTCAACAATTTAAGATGCAATATTTTACGATGCAGTAAAACTAATATTTTTTTCCTAGTTTAACCTGTGGGAAAGAAAATGGTGTGACCATCGAGAGGTGAGTTTCCTGGAAGACAGCGAGTGACCTTTTTTTCTTGCTAGAATTGTATAGAGATGTTTGTTTATTTTGGCAGAGAGACGAACCGGAGACAACTTCATAGAACTGGGGACTTTGTAATTGTGATATATTCCTGGGTGAAATGATTGGTCTGCCACTTGCTAAGCAGACCGTGCGCTCAATTAGCTGGTCTTCGAAGTACTTGAGATTGTGATGATTATCAAACAGGACAAGCCAATTATCTACTTACCCACGTTTTCTTACTGATGATCTGACGACAGCAGCACCAAAAAGTGACTCTAGACTGTAAAAAGGAAGGCACTGACCTGATCAAAGCAGCGAGCAGGTCAAAGCAGTACATCCACATGGGTAATCGCCTTCATTGGTTACTGCCACCACTGCTAATTAACTTACACAGCTGACCAAACGGGCAACGAAATGCTGCTTAACTTCTACTCCCTCCATAACATAGTATAAAACATTTTTTGACACTGCCATGGACACTAAAAACGTCTTATAAAAAGTTACCGAGGGAGTACTAGATAGTCTATCAGGAAATACAATTTTCATAATTGCCCATATTGACGGCCAATGTGTCGCTATCTAAGACGACATATGTACCTTTGGGGAACGAGTAAACTTTGCCTCTTCCTCTGAATTACTGCCATCCATGTGCTTGTCAGTTTGTGTGGGACAAGAAGTTAACCACAGAATCCGCAATGACCAATGCAATCCATATGCTTTTTACATTTGGGAACTTTGAGACCATAGAGCAACTAGTCTCACTTAGACAGTTTTATTTTTATTTTTATTTTTGAGCAACTAGTCTCACTTAGATAGTTTTATTTTTTGAGCAACTAGTCTCACTTAGATAGTTACCTGGTCAAAATCAAAACCTTGTCTGGTTGGTCAGCCCATGTCGAGGAACAGTGTTCTTTCTGATGAGTAGGAATTGATTAGGTCCCTCCTTTCCACACCTCTCAAAAGCCGCACAGTTTCATGGGTCTCACATGTTTTAAACTAATTAATGTTTCATTAGTTTTGTTCAGCAAAAAGTCTCAGTTTGACATGCGTTGGTGCCTGGTCAGACTCAAAATCCCAAGTTGACCACCATGCATGCGCTGCAGCCATCATACGGGTTCTGTATGGTTCTTTTTTCATGGGTTAGGTAAATCTTTGTGCATGTCACCGTACACTTGTGGACAGCATTGCATAGGTGGCCAACTGGCCATGCTAGGGCCGTTGCTAAGAGTCCTCGGGATCCAGGTCTCCTGGCACACATCAATCTTCTCAGGTGGAAGCAGAGTTAGATTAATCCTAGCTAATTAGTTTGTGGTGAAGCATAAACTATTTATTCCCGACTTCCCATTATGCCTACATTCTGGTTTAGCCGAGGCACAAAGTTTAGGAGAATCTGGAAATAACTAGAATCTGATCATTTATACATTAAGCAGTGATTGATATGCAACGCCACCTAAACCTGATCGTGCCTAATAAATCTTAACAATACATTCATGGGTCTTTCTAGAGCCAAGCTGAAGTGTTCCATCTATTCTTTATCTTCCTCTTCATGCAATTAGTTCGTTGGCTGGCTAGTTCAATTAATTAGTGGGTAAGGGGTAGATACGTACATACGTATGAAATGAAAGCCACCGTGGACCTGGTGTTGAACAAATTATCCGTAGTCCATTTGTCATCTGCCATGAACGCATGCATGGTCATGTGGAAATCTCACCCGACCAGAAAGCGAGATTTAGGTCACGTATGCATGCACATATATAATTCTTACACTTGGAAGTTTCCGGGAAGGTCATTAATTCTGAGGATGGTATACATACATGCGCTTGGAAACTAGCTCTTTTTTAAGCAACTTGGAAACAATCTGACAGTGAGGAGATAAACTGCCCATCAACATATTATCATATTATCATATAATCAAAAGGGAAGCTATATATGCTAATAATTAGGCTAGGTTCTAAGCATAGAGGACAGACCAGTCAGAGCAGTGCATGCATATACAGGTGCAAGGCAGGCTGAGGCGGGTCAATGGCTTGTGGCGCCCGGAGATGAGCCCTCTACCTACTGTCTAACCAATTCTGTGACTTATATGGTCCATGACCAAGAGAAAAAGTATACTCATAGATACATATGCATAGAAAATCATATTGCCAAGTAATGTGAGGCTGAGGCATCCATCAGGGTCACACCAAGTAGCTGCGGTTTTAACTAAAAGTGCACTCAAGCAGCTAGCTGCCGATGATGGATATTTTTTTGCATCCACTGCCCCATCACAAAAAGGAATCTAACTAAGCTAGCTAATTAGACAGGAACGTCCACACATGAACAAGACATGTCAGAAACTGCCCCGAGGACACGCACCGGAGATCGACATGGATGTTTAGTTAGTTCTTCCTTTGCTTTAATTGATTGATTTGTGCGTCGAAACTACTGCCTTGCAAATCTAAATGAATTGATTGCATAGCATTGATATTAGTTTGAATTAGTTAAGCTTGATCAATTACAGTACCATGAGTCCTAGCCTCCTAGCATCAAGTTGAATCTGGTTAACCATGGATTAGCTAGATAGATTGATGAACATAGTGCTTCTTTTGCCTTGATTTTCTTGCTGGGTCGTCAGTGATAGTGTGGAGAAATTCTAGAAGATTAATAAGGTAACTTTCTCCACATTGACAAGCTAGAGCTTGAGCGCTACCCGTCCTTGTCCAACTCCAACTAACTCATTTTTATAGTATTATACCGTTTGCATGCTATCATATATATGCATGCATGTCCCCTGTTGGTTAATTTCAGTAGTACTAGTAGTGATGTGTGTCTGCTAGTCAATTCTCATCCAACAAGTAACCTCGTTCTGACTGAGAAGACCCCACACAAAGGAATTAATCAAAGCTAGCTATATCTATTTTTCAAGCAAATATTCTAAATTTTCTTGAAGCTATATACTCCCTCCGTTCCAAAATATAAATCTTTCTAAAGATTCCAACAGATGACTACATACGGAGCAAAATGAGTGAATCTACACTCTAAAATATGTCTACATACATCCGTATGTTGTAACCCATTTGAAATGTCTAAAAAGACTTATATTTCGGAACGGAGGGAGTATTACGCATGCAGTTGTCTTTCTTAGTTAGAACATATGGTTTAATTAAAGCATGAGAGTAAACTTATCTTCTAGTATATACGTACCATACCCTAATGCAAAATGGAAGGCCCACGGTGTAGAATATATCTTCTCGAATTAGATAATTAAAATACAGTAGTCCATATGATGCAAATTTGACTAGGTAGCCATACAATTATTGTCGCAAAGTACATACGGGAGATTGATCATTGTGAAGACTAATGTTGGACTCACAAGACCGACATCGTGGGATTAAAATATAATCACAATCCAATAAAATGACGACCTGAGTTTAGCTTCTTCACGCAAGAGAAAATTCAAACAAATTAACTAAACCGTGCGTCATTATGCAAGACTCAAGAAATAAAGACGATGATTATATAGTCACACTTGCACACACATACTTTGCTGTCTGGAAAAAAGAAGGTGCTTTCAATTTATGTCACAGGCTAGTTATTACATATATTCCCCACCTCATAAAAAAGGAAACAACAAAGAAACTAATTAAACAAAAATGAACATTAATTGCTGTGAGTGTGTACATATATGTATATCCTTCTGTTCTTCTTTTGTACATGACTAAAAGTGTGGACTAAACCACCTTGTTCCCCTATCAACAAAACAAACTAAACATCTTCGGTATTGATCAACCGAAAAGTGCGTCCAATCCAACAATTAATAGTCTCAATCTCCTTCCTGATTATTTTTGGCACTCTTGATCATATCTCTTCTATCTACCCATCACAGCTCACTTGAGTTCAGCCATGACATTTGCCTGCATAAAAATAAATAAGAGAATTAATCATTTCAGCTAAGTATTGTGTCAATTAATCTCCTGGTAAAATGACCTAGCTAGTTGAACTATATAAATTAATTTAGGATTAAGGAAAAGGCACAGATAATATTTAAGAATATATGAGCCAAATTATTTGGGTGGATGGAAAAGAGACATGCATGCATGGGTGTTTTTTTTTCTTCTTTTTGATAGAAAGTTGATGGAATGGGAGCAGGTACTCACTCTAGCAAATCCTTCCAGCTACCGTCCGTGTTGAGGTCATCCATCAGGTTCAGGCTCTCCAGCCCGTCGAACGGGCTCGACGCCGGCGTCTGCTCGCACGACACACCGCCGCCGCCATTGTTGTTGCACTCCTGGTCGTTGGCCACCATTGGGCGCGGTGGCGCCACCGCGTCCACGGTCACGTTGCTCCCGCTCGCCCCGCCGTGGCACCCGAGCTCCGTCGAGCTCAGCCCGTCGCCGGCGCCGAAGCCATCGAACATGCCGCTGATGTTGTGCATGCCACTCGCCGGCGCGGAGTTGGTCAGCGCCGGTAGGTTATTCATGCCGTCCCACTGGCACTGTTGTAGCAGCATGCTCTGGTCAACGCCGTGCTGCCCACCGTTATTCATGCCACTCTGCCCACCGCTGCTGGCGGCGAGGAGTGCCATGAGGTTGTCCATGCCAGGTGCGGGCGCGGGCACCGCGGCGGTGGTGAGCGCGCGCACGAGCCCCTGAAGCAGCTGGAACTTGGCGGCGTCGGCCTGCAGCCTGAGCGCGTTCATGTCCCAGGCGCCCGTGGCCGAGCCGGCGCCGCCGAAGTTACCGGCGGCGGCGAGGAGGCCCGGGAGCCCGGCGAGCAGGCTGAGGTCGGTGCGGGGGCGGTGCGTGACGGGGTCGATGCCCATGCCGAGCAGCTTCTTGCGCAGGTGAGTGTTCCAGTAGTTCTTGATCTCGTTGTCCGTCCTCCTCGGCAGCTTCGTAGCAATCGACGACCACCTGAACCAACCAATCCCAATCCATCAGTCACCGGCGCCGGAGTTGGAGAAGAAGAGACAAACAATAGATACATGACTTACTTGTTGCCGAGGAGGGAGTGGAGGTGGATGATGAGCTTCTCCTCGTCGTCGGTGAAGCGGCCGCGCTTTATGTCGGGGCGGAGGTAGTTGGTCCAGCGGAGGCGGCAGCTCTTGCCGCAGCGGTTGAGGCCGGCGAGCTTGGGCAGGCGACGCCAGCTGCCGTGGCCCTTCTCCTGGATGTAGTCCACCAGCAGCTTGTCCTCCTCGGGCGTCCACGGGCCCTTCTTCACGCCGGCCTCCCCGTCGCAGCACGGCGACCGCCCCATCGCTCCGCCACCGACTAGCTAGTAGCTGGCTTCTTTTTCTTTGTCTGCGAGGCTTATTAGCTTGGTGGAGAGAGGTGTAGCTAGCAATGGCCGGCGGAGGAGTTGGGTTTTTGAGGTTTCGTTGGGGTGGATAGGAGGGGGTTTTATAGGGAAGGGTTTAGAGGGGGAGGGGCCGGGAGGGAGGTGGACGATGATGTGTGCATGGCGGCATGGAATGCTAAAAGGTAGTGTTTGTGTGCGGGAGACGCAGCCTCCTCTCTCTACCCTCTCTGTTTCTCACTCTCTTTCTCTCTCTAGCGACCTCTCTGTTTCTCTCTCTAAATCTCTCTCTCTCTCTCCGTCTGTCTCTCTCTGACTTTTTTGGCTATGGACCGAATCAGCAGTTTGCTTAAGCAGGTACGTTGTTTAGTTAGATATATGCTGGCGTACGTGTGTGATGTCTTGTTGCCTCTTGTTGTTTTCCGTGCATGAGCAAGCGGATGGATCAACTATACGTATTGCGTATATGCATGCATAGCATAATATGTATGCACAATATGCATGAGCAAGTGAACTAGAATTAGTTGTTTATCGGCCGTATGAGAATCACATAAGTGTATACGTTATGCTTTAAATGAATATCTTGATGTCGAATATTCCATATCGATCAAATGTAAGGAACCTGCATTTTTTAACATGTTCACATGCCGAGGAGCTGAGCGGCGGGATGAATACAAGAGGAGGAAGGAGCGAGGACGAAAGTATAAGGAAAAAAGATGGAGGAACAAGGAGGGGGTGGTCGAGCAGGGTAGAGGATTATTGTGAGACGTAGAGCGTGGAGGCGAAAGGGGCATTGTCGACAACAATGGGGCAGGTGTGTGGAGGAAGAAGATCGATGATGACCGTGGCCCTAGGCCCACAGTGCAGCTAGCCGGCGCGATATGTGTGTGTGTGCGTGCGCGCGTGGCGCAAGCATCGTACGGGGCGAAGTTTAATTCTTCGTCGCATGATTTGGAGAAAAATCTGGTTGCAAGAGATCATGGTACATGTGACAACCTCCGTGGTGTTTTGATGTATCCTTTTCTTTTATGAAAGATGTTTGTGGTTCGTACATGTGTTGTTTCAGTTTCTTCACTCTAGTGTAAATTTTCTCATTAAGGAATTAAAGCCGGGTCGTTTCAAAAGAAAAAGAAAGGACATGTACTAACATGCATGTTAATTTCTTCTATTAAGAAAGCAAAACATATCGGTTTTTGCACGTACGATATTGATATGAAACGACAGATGATCACCATCATCATGAATATATCCACTGTACACCATATAGAGACATAGAAGTACCGAATATATTTGAAACGACAGGTGCACTGTTAAAAAAAAGAGGCCTTGTGCGTGGGCGGCACGTGTGCAGGAGGCAGAGGGGAGTTAGGTCCGGATGACCTGACACGTGTGGACTTTGGGCTCCAAACAAGGAGCAACCAAGAAGGAACTACCTGCCTGTTCCCCTCCCTTCATTTTTCCTCGTGTCACGTAAATCATTTTGGTGCACCTCATCAGCCGCCGCCTCATCATAGGCCTATTAGGGTGGCCTGGTGGGCCCCATCTTAGCTACCTCTACCAGCAGTGGGACCCACCTTGCAGCCACCTAGCTTGCTGGATGCATGGATGCTGTCTGATGACTGTCAATGGCCCAGCTGGCCTAAGCTTGCGGGGCAATGAGCAGCTAATTAGGTAGTTTATTGGTATTAATTAACTACAAGAACATTCTAGTGGTATGTACATGTGTATGTGAATGGTTGACTTGGGAAATGGATTTGGTGATTTGGTTCATTAGTTTAGCTTCGTATGGATGAGGGTGTTTTGAGTGGACAGTCTAGTGAGCGGTCACATATGTGTCCACAAGGCCAACACATAGAAGAATGGCTTTTTCGTTAAAATTAGCTCAGACGTGGTTGATCCATTTTTTATGATAAAACTCAATTTCTACGTATAATTGATTTGGCTATAAGGGCATCTCCAAGGGCAACCCACAAATTTCCTCCCACGTCCGTGCGCAGACAGGGGGACTAGTCCGCGGACATGGATGCGGAGGTCGACATCCAATGCTAGGCACATAGATTTCAAGCTACTTTTGAACAAACCGGATGAAATTCATGCAAACACGGCTGTATTTCGTACAAACATGACCGATTTCATACAAACACAATAGATTTAACTACATTTCGAACATTTAGAACAAAAAAAAAACCCGCCCCTAAACCTATCCTACGGTGGCCGCACCCGGTGTCCAAGCCTGTGTCACCCTCCTTCCGCTGTCTCCACCAGCACCGTCGATAAGACCGATGAAGTGAAGGCGCGGTCTCCGACGAGGAAGAGTAGAACACGGGAGACGGACCGGCCCACGACAGCTATTCCAGGTGGCGGCAAGGGCGACCATCGCGTGCTTCATCTCCGGCGACAGATTGTCCCACAGTGCTTTCCCATTGGCGATCATGGCGGATGCAGTGCAAGGGAGGAGGATGTGGAGGGCTTGTGTTGGGGTGTGGAGTTAGCTGGGTGTGGCCGCCTTTATATAGTGGATTTCGGTGGGGCGAGGCGTCTAGGTGCGTCAATGCGCGACATCGTAGTGGGTTTCTCGGTTGGCGAGCCTGCTTAATGGCGGCAGACGGACAGACAGCGTGATTGAATGGGCGCAGTAGATATCCATCCCGTCCCGTCCAGTCCAGTCACTCGTCTCTGGCATTGAACAAGCGCGGACACTGGAGACGCATCGCGGGTGGCGCCCTCGGCCGGTGCGCCTCTTCAATGGTAGAGGCAGTGAGAGGTCGCGTCCGCCCTGAGCCGTCTTCAATGTTGAGCGGCGGGCAGCTGGCAACGGGCGGGAGCGTGCGCGGGAGGGGAAGGGTTTTTGGTGGCCCAGGGCGGTCAGAAACGGGCTTGGGATTGGTTCAGACTCCCGC
>NC_041392.1:10650728-10661821 GCF_002162155.2 Triticum dicoccoides
GAAATCGCGTCCTGGCTGTCTTGCAGACCGATACAGTTCGGCGTTGGATGTCTTCCGCGGTCCGGACAGCACGGTCCGGACGGTTGCGAGAGGTATATGGGTCCGCCTTGGAGATGCCCTAAGAAAGTAGGAAGCCAATTGCACACATGAAGTGTTTTTTATATGAAAGCATAGCCTCATGTTGTCATTTGGCACGCAATGTGGAAGAGAAGTGAACATTCACCAACATATTCCGGTCCTTACTTGGAGTGTGCGAATTTTGTAATAAATTGGACAACATGTTTGTGCCTATTTTTTGTTTGTTCGGCCTATTTTCCCCGCTTTTGTTTCAACTTTTGATTATAAAAGAAGCATGTCAGAACACACTTCAACGACTTCAAACTAAGCCTAAATTTGAGACACTTTTGGGTAAGAGCATCTCGAGCACATCCCCATAACTTAATTACCCATATTTGAGACACTTTTGTCCATCTAGCCCATCCTTCAAAACTTATTTCCCCACCCCCATATTTTATTTTGTTGTTTCTTTTTCAAATGCCTGCATACAAACTTAGTCCGAACATACTTTTCATAACATATTAATACGTAACTTAATCCAAGATACAAATCAAATTCAATGTTGCACAATAAAAATGTTTGTTACTGATCTAGGGTACATATTACGAATAACATTTTAGTGCAAGGCTACCATCACTTCTAATTGTCCCTCTATCTAATTGCATAAACCTAGAATGTTATACCTGTAATGGATCCCACAAGAACATGCTGCTGATGCAGAGAGTATGCACCAAATCATAACAACAACCAGAAGTGCAAGGTGCAACGTCTTGAATTTCTTTATCTAGGCATGCATCTCGTTGATTTGGGCTTGCATCTCATTTGATTAGGAATTGCTTCTTGCGTGCGTCTATCAGCGCATCATCTGACTTGTTTCTCATTGATCGCTATAGTAGTCAAGCATCTGGTTAGATAAATATTTATGAGATTGACCCATATCCGGACTCACGAGCACATGTAGCTCGCCACTTTGCTTAATCCAATCTCCATGGATGACAAGGTGGGTGATGTCCCAGAACTGCGCCCAGAAGGCCTGATATTTCCCATGTTTCGGATCATACCCCCCCTTGGAAGAACTCACGATCTGCACTTTGGGGGAGATCAGTAGAGTTTGAGGCAAGCAAAACTTGAGTCAGATTTGCATAACCTTGACATCAAAAATGCATTCAAGAATATATGCCTTACCATCTACAATAACACCGTCTTGCCTATCCTTCAATCATATATGACCTTTTTAAGGTCCTCAGCCAAGCTAGCATTCTCATCCTTCATTAGGTCATGAAGTTTGCTGAGGTCTTGCTAGAGGAGGGCAATCACATCTCAGGCAGCCTGGCTTGCCTCTTACTCTTGCAAAAGTTGGGTGGCTGTCTTCTGGGCTTCTTCCCAGTCAGCCTAGGCCTAATGCTGGCTAGCTCCAAGTTCTGCTTCCAGCATGGCTACCTATTGCTTAGATGTTGCAGGAAGGCGTCGGTGGCAGACATGTTAGGTGAAATGACACGATGTATCAGTGTCAAGTCGTTGGTGGGCGGCTGGTTGGCTTCTCCGATGTGCTCGTCCTCCTCGACTGCAAAGATGAAGGTGAAGTCCGGAGGAGGCGAAGGAGCCTGAGTGACTAGCATGGCCATCAATGCCCCCATCATAGTACACAGGGTGGTGTCGAGACTCGAGAGACACGTTCAGAGAGCCAAGGGGCGCCGGTTAGGTTAGTGTCTAGATCGCTCGACGGTGTGCAGTACAAGACATGTTGAAGAATAAAACCTAAAGGCACCTCAAGTTAGCAGTTCATCTATGAAGATACTTACAAAGTAGCCACATGCTTAATGTAGATATCTCAAGCCGTGGGCAGCAACTCGGAATCCTTCTTCAGCAGAAGAGAAGCTGGGTGGCTAGAGGAGGTCCGAGCAGCCGTGCTGGACACCGAGTCTTGGCGCACCTTTTGGCATTTTTCTTGCCCATCGTCCGAGGAAGGGTCTTGCTCAGCGGTGCGAGAGGGGGAACTCCGATCGCCTTTTACAAGCTTGAAAAGATCAAAGGCGCCTGCTCCGTCCTCCTCTGTCTCGCTGCTTGATTCTCCCATGGCCTCCTCGAGAAGGTCATCGACATCAATCTCCGCCAAGGCCCCCTCGGCATGACTTCTGCGCGTAAAGGTCATAGCAGGACCCTTAGGATAAAGCAAAAATTCAACCTTTTGGCTAGTGATCTTCACGTTTAGGGGCGTGGGAGACGACCTTGGCTGCCCACAAGCGATACGACTACAACATCAAACGAAGGGCTAGTTCAGGTTACCAGACTTGGCAGAAGCTGAGAAACTTGAAGTAAATATACACCTCGACTACAAGCATGTCGGGTGAGAAGTAGGCGTCAGTTGCTTCATTGGGGAAGCCTATCGTCTTTCCCTTGAACATAAGGGAGAGCATCTCTCGCATGGGCTTGTTCTCAAAGAAGCTTCCATGGATTGCTAGGGTCTGGATTGCCAAGGTAGGGTCATTTCCCTGGTGTACTTTCACATTAGGTGCACTTGAGCTTGCAGTAGTTGGATTCCTCGGCTAAGGGTCACTTGCATTACATGAACTAGGGTTTGACCTCTGTCGGACAGCTCGATCACCTTCTGAATCAACTTCTGGGTCGACTTGGACTCCACTTCGTTGTTCTTTGGGCTACAGGAGTGTCGCCTAACTAGGGGAGCTGGGATCAATGGTGTGATGATGCCGGGCAGACGAGGATTTTTGAGATCTACATATCCATGATTTAGAACCACTCACCTGGTAGGTACTGGACACCGGGTTGCCCCCTAATGGCTGCTCCTTCGCACTCATAGGTCTCGTCGATGTTGGTTTGGATCTTGGTCTAGAAGTACTTCCTCCACAGGCCAAAGTGCAGCTCGATGCAGAGGAAGGCCTCATAAAGCATGATAAAGCATGTGATGTGGAGAATGGAGCTGGGGGGAAGATGATAGAGTTGTAGACAGTAGAAGTGCAACAAACCTTGGAAAAGTGATGAATCGGAAACCCCAACTTTCGAATGAGAAAGGGAGCAAAACAAACATGTTTGTTGGGCCTTGGCCGCAGCACCGCCTCGGCTCAAACGTTTCCATTGCTAGTCATGGTGACGGGTGAACACGTGAAGGCGACCGCCGACCTTGGAAGGTATTTGGTGTTGGAGAGGCGGTCCAGCTGACCACACATAGCTGTGGAGGATATCCACTTTCCCTTCGGCCTGGAGGCACCTTATCCTTCGCCGAGGATGTTCTTGCCATTGATGGGCTCTCCACCCATCATAAGTCAGCGTCCGGAGGCGCGACCCATTGTGATGTTGTGGAGCGGTCGAGGAGCGCTACTACAGTGTTGCGGCGGAGCATTAGTGAGCAACGAATGCGCTAGGGCAGCAGAGCTCTGTGCATCAGGAATAAGAAGATGTGGGCGAGGAGAATGAGTGTGTAAAGCTCTCTCTTTCTGCGCCCTCTCCCTTATATAGGGCAAGGGAAATGCGAAATGGCGACATCTTACCCCTACCGCATGGCAGCAAATCGTTTTGCATCTCGACATCGGTGTTAATTGCGTGCGTGGACCAAGGGGACCCTAATTAACCTTGGGCGGGGATTGAGGCACACATCCACTATGGATGGGATGTGACATAGGTGGGTCGTCAGCTCGCTCCCACACGTCATGTTTACTATCGGGTCACGTCTGACACGTGGTCTGGTAGGACCACTTGATGAGACCGGCTTGGCTAGTTAGGGCCAAGCAGATTGAACCTTTGAAGACACGATACTTGAATTTGACCCGTGTAGAGCTGACTACACGGGAAATATTTTCTGCGTAGGTCGGCTATCTCCTTTGATGAGACAAGGCTGAGGAGGTTTGCACCACTTTGGAGGCAGCCCAGCAGCCGGAGGTTGGCTGCATGAAGGCACCATTGGGGAAGCTTCATTGAATCCATTTCAATCTCGATGACCGAAGACGACATGAAACTCGGACATGACAGAGATGCATCCAAGCTTGGAGACTGATTTAGGGGCTACTAACGGTGTCCCGACCCAAGGGTGTCTCACTATGTCGGTTCCCTGCTTGGTGGGCCGACCAAGGACCCTTAGGTTGGTTACGTCCAGCGCCACATTGGGTGGCCTATGACGATTATATAGAAGATTCTGGAAGACTTGCTGAACAAGCCAAAGATACCAGGGGCATGGAGGACTCTACCTCCACTGATGTGACGGAATAGGGTCTTTATCCCTAGAACCCAAGTATGTTATATAAGCCGGGGGGGGGGGGGCTCATTGATATCATGCACATAATACCTTTGTATTCATCTGTACATTGTACACGAGCAAGAGTTGTGCATTACCTTGACTGTGAGGGCCTGAACTTGGGTAAATCCTTGAATCCTATTACCATCCAACCTAATTTCCTAGGTGGGATACCGTACCGATGGATCCAGAATCGTATCAGACATTTTGTGCAAAGGCGTTCCTTGGTTTTCCAAGGCGTTGAGGTTTACTTCCTATTCGGTAGTCTCAGTCGCTTCGTATTAGGTGTGTCGACTCCTATTACCTTGCTCGACTTTAAGTTGGTGGCATTTTAGGTACTCTTTCTGATATCTTATTTTATTTGACATATTAGGATTTCCTCACCACTTTGCATTGGTTCAACAGTTTGGGCTTTATTTATAAAGCGGGGGAAAGCCTGTTTCAAAAGTTGCCACTTGCACACATTCATGAACATATTTCAAAGCCTTCCTCTTTACGTTCCAATTTTGTGAGAACATTTGTAGTCTATTTTATTTATAAGGCAAGAAAAGGAATCCATATTATAGTAGCAATCTATGAATGCTGAATGGCTTACAATATTCGACATGGAGATTGCAATTGCATGTTGTAGTGTGTTGTCGTGAGAAGAAGTTGCTTAGATGTGTCGATCTTGGAGTTGATATTCCTTGATCCCACCATGCGTGCGTGCATCTTTTTGGCCCACACGTTTACCCACTCATGCATGCATGACACAACTGAACTTTTCAGACATAATTGCCTAGCTAATCCCACTCACTTATTAAATTACTCAGTATGGATCCCTGTCAAGGGTTGATTAGACAGTACCTGGACACAACACATTTTACAATTGTCAAGTGCATGTCACTGGATTATCTAAACCATACGTGCATGCCCATGTACAGTGGGGTCCATTTATAACTTGCTGAAACTCTTAGTTAATCTCCTGTGTTGAGCCAAGGTGTACTACTTGTGGGCACTAATCAAAGCCATTTGAGGATAGTAATTGTGCAACTAGTTGGAATTAATGATCTTGTGGTCCTAGGATTACATAAAAGGTGTATCTATATGCTGTCGGCACTGGCAAAAATACAGAAGCAGAAAAGGTATATCTATGTTGATATGTAGGTCATGTGCACATCACATCACTGTTTATTACTGTGAAATGCAAGACACCCTTATGTGCAAGCAATGAAGAGAGTATGAAGGGCAGGGCATTGATTGCATGAAAGTGTGGTTTCTGCAATCCAGTGGCCCCCGCTTTGACAGGTATATATGCTTAATTATGTGGGTCAATGCATGCTTAGTTAATTAATTAACCATATCTAACTAAATGGTTAATTCTGTCTACAGAAGAATTACAGAATTACATTGAGTGTGTTCTGGTGGTTTAGTTGCAGTGCATGAAGGATGCTTAATTTATCCAAGTCGTCTACTGAAGAAGCTAGTAGAATAAATTATATAATAATGGGGGTGCAATGCAATTCAAACAGTTGGTTAAACTTTTACCAAACATGCAACCACCTTGATCTCTCACATCACACAGAGCAGAGACGTTCCTGTAAAATGGGGCTCTTTGATGTTTGAACTGTGATATAATAGCTATCACACCTTGCTCATTGGAAGCTTCCTGTCAATCCTTGATTGCTACTGTCATCACTGACAAATGCAGGCACACAAATCCAATATCCATATGTGTCTCCCAGAAAAGATGAGTAGTTAGTTCCATTGGTTGTCCATTCAGACATATAGTTCAACACTCTTGTCGGTTCTGTCAGGTCATTTATTCTCTTTTCTTTCTTAATGTTGTACTGCACAGATATTTAATTTGCAGGTTCAATAAATACTTAATACTTAATTTGCAGGTTTATTAAATAAGAAAAATCAAAGATAAAAAGCGAAAAAAACACACTCTGATAAGGCATGACATGTGTTATTATAACTCTGAACTGCAAGCAAGACAGGAGAACAAAATTAACAAGATACATCTATGTCTATTTTACATCTTAATTTCACTTCTACAAATTAGTAGCATGCTTAGAGTCTAATTAACACTAATACTGGCATCGATAGATTCATAGGTTATTTCTATTATATGGGAGTATGCACCTTCACCATCATCAGCCACCCAATATTGTTAACCAAATCGGTTATGGTGGGTGGATCAACACCCACACGCACGCTCTTATGTAGAAGCTTCAGGTTGATCTTATTGCAGCCTGCAGGTTTCAGTCAGTATGAATCAGCCATGCATACTTAAATCACAATGTGCTCTAAATTCGATGCCCTCACGACACAACCACTGTTAGAGGGCTCATTAAACTAGTCTCCGTTCAGCAGACTAGCTTATTGGTCAATTAATTAGACATTCCCCTTCAGCAAACCCGGTTTGTAGAATTGCTTTCTCTGCATTAAACAAACCCAGTAGTTAATAAGATTCAGTCTATTCCTAAAAAAAAGATCTGGTCCGGTGCAATCACTGAACTGAACTTGTGGAACTGGTAAGAATTTCGCACTCTGGTGTCCGATGAAGAGGAAAACTACTATGTCCGTATTGGTTATTGGCATTATATGCTCATGTGAGTAGATATGAGTACAATTTGAGTGTGTTCAATAATGTGAGTAGATATGACAGTAAGAAAGAACTTTGTTTTCATTCTGATAACTTCTGCAAGTACTCTATCTAGTGGATGAATTGGCAAGCATCCCACAGTAGAATTTGGATATATTAATACCTGCCTAGGCATCTAGCTACTAGTACAATAGACAATTACTGGCTGTTTTGTGCTTGTTAGTAGCATTGAGACGCCAATACACTGTTATCTGCAGCTTTGATTTAGAGTATGAGGGTGACATGATGAATTTGAATGCTATTGGGCAGTTAAAATAATCCGTCAGATTGTTGGATGTAGTATATGTCAGTGTACACTCTAGAAAATATTACTGAACATTTCTGATTGGCAATGCCATGTCCTCCTACAGAATGGTGAACAGTTCATACAAATTATGTATATTTGCACTAATCAGATTTCTGACGCGTGTGACAGCCACAAACGAAGAGTAACTCATTGTGATAAGAAACCTGATATGGACATCTTATATAACTATGTGCTTATTTTAGGAGGCAATCCTTTTCAGCCCATCATTTTTGTGTATCACTGGAAGCAACAGCGTTGCAAATATGACAGAGTCGCTTCCAATTATGTATGTCACACGCTGAGTTAATAATTTCTGTCATTATCTGAAGAATGCAATTCCCATCTTCTGGCTGTTTGCTTCTGTTCTATATTTCGGAAATTAACTTATTTTATGGTTTGTTCCAAATCATAACCAAATGTACACATGCATAATAGAGAAAGATATATATGTTCTCAATTTTTTTTTTTTTTGCTGTCATTCTGAAGAAGATATATGTAACATACTTACTAAGGAGTACTCGATCACATATGGAGCTTGAATATGGCAGGCAAAGAATTTTACTCTCACCTTTAATTTATTTTCTTCAGTTGCAGTAATATAAGCAACTCAAACTTCACATGCTGTTCAGTTGATGAATAAAGTAAGGATCTGGACGGATAAGTCAAGCTTAAATGTTTACACAGTCAGACAGCCTTGTGGGGTCTTTAGGTTAATATTAGGGTCTCAACTTAGTCTAATGCAACCTTAAAATGCATGAAGCTACTTGTTCTCATGTCTTTCATTCATCATAGGATACTGCATTGCTTAAGAATTTTCTAAATCAACAAGGATTAACAACATGATCTGCCGTGCCATGCCCTGGACTGCATCTGTTAAAGAGTATAGTTAGTAAACAGAATCGGATAAAGAAATAGAACCAAATCTTTGCCTGATCCATTTGCTCATCGCATGTCACTGTTAAGCCTGTAGTTGTTACAGTTTGGTGAGGATTGTGTTCACGTTTGTACTACTTCACTTGTATCTCCGCACTTATACTAGATGCTATATTAACAACCTATACTAGGACTGTTCGCAATTTGGGCATCAATCTAAGTAAGATTAATTAAATGTGGCATTTTACTTGCAAGACAAGGTACTGTTAATCAATGCTAAGCTAGGCTTATTGGCCTAGGCATTCTCAAGTCAATAGGTTCACTGTCCTAATCGCAGACGTGCAGAAAGGCTCCATTGGTATGATATGGTGATAATTTGAGTGAGTTGACAAAGACTATATCAAGGTTGAATTTGATGCTCCGGGCCTCGACCGATTTGCACTTCTTGTTGACGTCATCAGTTACATAAACAGGAAGTTTTGGTACTCGGATGTGAGGAAAAAGCATATCTGTAATTGTATTTTCTCAAAAAATATATATCTAGAGTTACCATGGGTTTCAGATAGTATATGTCAGGTTAATAAATAAAATTAAATAAATCCATTTGTGTAAATAAGAACATATTTCAATGCATACGTGGTGTCCGTGGTGTCATGCCGTGGCAATAAACCCGACAACAGCCGCGTCTCGGAAACTTGTGCAATCTTAGTTTGTTGCATTAATCTAATCCAGTTAGTTAGGAGAAAGCAGACCATGTTGCAGTATAGCATCTGTTTGACTTTGCTGCTGAGATTGACTCCTTCTTGTTAACCAATTTGTCTCAGAGCATGTCTGTGCTATTGGCAGCAGGAGTTGTTTATAAATACTCCTAGCATGGAAGGAATTCAACCCTGAACCTGTGTGTCTGTGTCTGCACCTGAAAAACAGGCACAAGCTATCGCCTGCTGTCCAAAGATGGCCAACAAGCAACAATGTATGAAACTGAATCAGTTCTTAGATCTTCAGTTATTCATCTGTCTTGTAATTATCTGTCGTTAAAAAAGTACTATTAACTACTTGCTTAAACTTGAGTACAGTAAATTACGGAGTTGAAACTTCAACTGCTACTAGCTTACGCACGGTTAATTGTTTGCTAGACTCAGCTCGCTGGAACCTAGTGTAGTGTTCCTACTGTCGACAGACTTTTATCAACTGAATGTGCTGCACTAGACCTCAGCAATACTAGCGTGTGCGCATGACACGGATGTGACCCGCGGGTCACAAAATGTAGTGTACAGAACAAATCCTGTTCTTTGCCCTAATTTATATTTAAAGACAATAGGCATGTAGCCACAATTGTTTGTAAACATGTAGCCAGTTTAGCAAGCATCAACTTGGCGCAATTGTTTGTGGATTGGGGGTCAAATGCATGGTTGAGAAATGAGAAGCATGGGAAAGCCAGAAAACAGTGGCATGATAGTGATGCATATCCATGGCTGACTAGCAACAGTAGTGCCTGTTGGTTCTTGTCTGAACCTCTGGAAAAAAAAGTTCTTGTCTGAAAGAAAAGTCAGTCCTCAGGTTGAGTGGTAAGCCGGTTTGTGTTGTGATCCAATCCAACACATGGATGATGTGATTAGTTTATTTAACAGCTAGCTAGGTGGCTAGGCAGGGCTGTGGCTTGCAAGGGAAGTTTAACTTTGGATGTAGACTGAAGTGACTCATGGTAGTAGGACTGCTGCTGGGAAAGTAGCAACTACAGCAGGGCAGAGGATTGACAAGTTACTCTTCTTCCTTCTGTTATGTGTCATTGACTAATACAGTCTGTGATGAATGTGTTGAATACTACTAATAATAATGCCAATGATTAGTTTGTTCTTTCTCCAGGAATCTCCAAAAATGACAGGAGAAAATGGAAAGGGGAGATTTACTTTGCTGAGGACGGAAACATATGGTAAAATGCATAGAATTTTGGTAAAGGAAAGGTATACATTATATGCAAGAAACATAAATGCGCCATTTTTGGGGATCAAACCCAGGTCACTGGCGTGGCAGGCGGGAATACTTACCACTAAATTACAACGTCATCTTAATTGCATCTAGCTACATAATTTCAAATACAAAGCCCTTGTATTAACCACTAACAATGTTTTTCCAAGAGAATTCCAATCTATTCAACTGTCAAGGCAATACAAAGAACATACAAAATAACATAAATTACATAAAGGTCCATAGACCACCTAGTGACGACAACAAGCACTGGAGCGAGCCGAATGCGTGGCGCGGTGCCATCTTCGCCCCTGCCTCATCGGGCCGGGCAAACCATGTTGTAGTAGATAGTTGGGATGTCGTTGTGTTAAGGTCCCACAAGACCAGCGGACAAGAACAACAACTATCCCCGATGAAGTGAGTCATAAATTGGAATGATCCAACCTATAGACACCCGAACAAGACGAACGAAGACCAGATCCAAATTGAGCTACCGAGACAAAGACAGACTGAAACCCGCAAGATCCGTCGGAGACACACCTCCACACACCCTTCGGCGATGCTAGATGCACTGCCGAGACGGGGAGAACTATATTCCATGTCCTGGGAGCCGCCGCCGCCTCACACTCCTGAGTAGGACCCAAACCTTAACCAAACTAAAAAACACCTAAAAGCGAAGTCCTCTTGCCAACAGAGGCCGGGATCCATTGCGCCTCAATGACCATAAGGCTACAGAAAACGAGGCAGATCAGTGATGGCGCCCACGAGAGCAGGAAGCCCTATTTCCTGTGTGTGTCGTGACTCATGAGCGAAGGGGTACAATTGCTGGATGTCTCTCTAACAACGTTCTCTTCTCTAAGTGAAGGGGTAGACTTCTTTTTTCGCCCCAGAAAATTTCACTTGGCTTATTAGAGACCAAAGTATCCAATCAACGGTTTCTTGGCTAAGATCTCTTAAGAAGATTTTGGACAGACCTCACTTCAAGTAATAATTGTACCTCCTACAAATTGGAC
>NC_041392.1:10661999-10663324 GCF_002162155.2 Triticum dicoccoides
CACACACATATTTGTGTTACTAACAAGCTCATTTCGCATTGAGTACATACGTATGAAAGGACTCGGTGTTGAACAAATTATCCGTAGTCCATTTTTCATCTGCCATGAATGCATGCATGGTCATGTCAAAATCTCACCTGACAAGAAACCGATATCGACAGGCCCGGCCTGTTGCTTAGCTAGAAAGAGAAAAGGAAACTGTTCAAACTGTCACGAGAAAAGGAAGGACATTGCCAGAAAAAAACAGGTTTGAGTACTCTAACCACTATGTCAAACCGAAAAAGCCCGCGGGCTTTTCGAGGATAAAGCAAGCTTAGCTGCTAATCAAAAGGGCCGCTATGTGCTAATTAAACTAGGTTGTGAGCATAGAGGACAGACCAGTCAGAGCAGTGCATACAAACGTGATACGTAGCTGCGGCAGTCAATGGCTTGTGGTACCCGGAAATGAGCCCTTTACCTACTGTCTAATCAATTTTGTGACTTACATGGTCCAGGACCAAGAAAAAAACATATATATTGTCAAGTTACGTGAGGCAGGCATCAGGGTCACACCAAGTGGATATGCTTGCATCCACTGCCCCATATATATATATCACAAAAAGGAATCTAATTAAGCTAGCTTATTAGACAGGAACGTACACACATGAACAAGACATGTCGATCGAAAGTGCCCCAAAGATTGAAATGGATATTTAGTAGCTCTTCATTTGCTTTATTTAGTACGCTCTTCATTTGCTTAACGAAATTGCACGTCAAAATTACAATATAAGTCTACTCAATTATGTTAATATTAGTTATTAATTAGTTAAGCTTGATTAATTAGAGTACCATAAGTCGTAGTATCGAGTTGAGGTGGTGTTTGGTTCTCTAGTCCTAGGATTTTTTCTAGTCCCAATTAAAAAGTCTCTAGTCCCTAAAAAGTCCCTCCCCGTTTGTTTTCAGAGACTAAAAAGTCCCTAGTCCCTTTCTAGAGGTCATTAAATGACCATGTTGCCCCTAGTATATAGAAAAATAACAATCAAACAACACCATGGGATGGCGGGGCAATGGGTGCATGGAGGGGCATTATTAGAAAAGTCCCAAAAAGTCCCAAAAAACTCTCCTTGAGAGTCTTCTTCATTTAGTCCCAAATGCCTAGTTTAGTCCCTAAAAGATCCCACCCCCCACCCCCGTTTGGTAGTCCCTACACAAAAAAGTCTCTGGAAACAAACACTCTTTGAATCTGATACTACCATAAGTCTTAGTTATGAATCTGTGTGTTAAGTTAATATTGGTTAACCAGGTACGTATTAGCTAGATAGTTTGATGAAGATATAGTGTTTTTT
>NC_041392.1:10663831-10704955 GCF_002162155.2 Triticum dicoccoides
CCCCCTGCTGGTTAATTAGTACAAGTGATGCGTGTCTGCTAGTCAATTCTCCTCCAACGAGTAACCTCGTTCTGACTGAGAAGACCCCACATAAACAGGTATCATCGAAGCTAGCTATGTCTACTTTTCAAGCAGACGATGTCAAATAATTTGAAGCTATATTATGCATCTAACTATTTTTAATTTCCTTTTATATATACTAGCAAAAGAACCCGTGCGTTGCAACGGGAGAGAAAACATAACACACGCTCTTAACTCAACAACCATCACTCAAGACCACAATAGGTCCATCTCCTTTATTTTTAGGAGGCATCATATTTGTGTTGCCGCTTATCCTCCTTCTCACCCTCGCCGAGGATAGCCTCGGTGTTCACACAAAACAACAAAAAATGTGTGTTTTTTCGATAAAGAGTGCTCTTTATTGACTCATAGTGTAGCATCAAGCGATACAATAATAATGAGTACACACCCGGCCTCTGCATAACTAAGATGCACACAGCCAATGCAACACACACACACACACAAACAAACAATCACGCCGGCAAAAAGCAAAGTCTTACAAGACCGAAGCTATGCCTAAACGGATGGAGAAAAAGAAAACCCTGAAGCAAAAAACACAACTATCGACGAAACACAGCAGTGACCATCGGGCGCCAACCAATTCTTGACAACACAAGAACTACGAGAAAGTTTCTTCAAAAGCAACGCCTCTAGAAAGGGAACGACACGCAAACGCCGCCGTCGCCGGTCCAACCACCAAAGGTCAGAACATGGGTTTTCACCCTGAAGATCAAATCCGAGCAAAACTCCGAGCAATGCCTTCACCAGGGTAACGACGCAAACAACGACGCCATTGCTAGGTATAACCAATCAAGGTCAGACCTAGGGTTCTCACCCCGGAACTCGAGCGTGTGTTGAATATGGTTAATCCTAAAACGTCTCTCTCTTCCTCTCTCTCTCTCTCTCTCGCCCTCTCTCCCTCTGGCGCGCGCGCGATGAGAAATCTGTTGTTTTCCCCCGCGACATTTTTCAGAGGTATGCATGTGTAGTTATCGATATTTTCTTTTTCCTGTATGGTTATAGTGGGGTGTTTATTTGCAATCTGGATCGCCGCCGGTATGAAAAAACCGGATCTTGCGCTATAAATTACAATTTTGCTTCCATAACAATATTTAAAAAATATTTAACAGGTAAAATTAACATTATATTTAGATTCCACACATTTTTCTAATAAAATTTCATATATAATATGTTAAAATCAAAGTTACGGTTTAAAAGATACAGATAATTTAGAAAATCATTTGGTTTGACTCAAATATATTCAAAAATAATATTTAAAAATACTTAACAGGTAAAATAATCTCATATTCATATTCTACATATTTTTCTAATCAAATTTCATATATAACATGTTCAAATCGGAGTTACGGTTTAAAAGATATTGATGATTTTAAAAAGCATTTGTTTGACTTAAATATGATCCGCGGATGAATTACCTAAAACATCAGGTTTTTTTTTGAAAAATGTGAAATAACGGTTTGAGTGTGACTTAAATCCGGACGGCGGGTTGATTTTAAAAAAAGACAGGGACTTTTGTATAAAATACGAAAATAACGATTCGTTTTAACTTAAAACATAACTGTGGGTTGAATTCTCTGAATAGAGGGACTTTTTTGAAAAATGCCATGACAGACGAAAGAAACCTAATTTGCTTTATTATTATAGGTAAAGATGAACATAAAATTGCATGAAACATTTTCTTAAATAGAGCATAAAATCTATTTTTTCATTATATTACACACCCTAATGTGAAATGGAAAACCAACATTGTATATTATACCTCCTCTAGTTAGATAATAAAAATATGATGCAATTAGCCTACTAACCATGCATATGTACGTAGCCATACCATTATTGTCGCAAAGTACATGTGGGAGATTGATTAAAGTGAAGACTAATGCTGGACACAAGGCCAACATCGTGGAAAAAAAAATGACAATCCAATCAAATGATGACCTGAGTTGAGCTTCTTCACGCAAGAGAAAGTTCAAACTAACTAATTAAATCATGTGCCATAATGCAAGCGTCAAGAAATAATATGATGAGTATATAGTCACACTCACACCGTCACGCACGTACTTTGTTGTCCGAAAAGAGAAGTGCTTTTATGTCACAAGCTAATTATTACATATATTCCCCTCATAAAAAAGAAAACAACAATTAACTAATTAACGAAAATGAACTTTAATTGCAGTGAGTGTGTACATACATATGTTCTTCTGTTCTTTTTCTGTACATGTCTAAAAGTGTGGACTCAACCACCTTTTCCCCTATCAACAAACAAACTTCACATCTTCGGTATTGATCAACCGAAATGTGCATCCAATCCAACAATTAGTAGTCTAGTCTCCATCTCCTTCCTGATTATTTTTGGCATTCTTGATCTTATCTCTTCTATCTACCCATCACAGCTCACTTGAGTTCAGCCATGACATTTGCCTGCATAGAAATAAATATAAGAATTAATCATGTCAGCTATGCATTGTGTGAATTAATTTCCTGATAAAAAGATCTAGCTAGTTGAACTAGAAGTTAGGATTAATGAAAAATCATAGAGAATAGTTAAGAATATACTATGAGCCAAACAATTTGGGTGGATGTGGAAAAGAGACGTGCAGACATGCATGTGTTTTTTCCTTCTTCTTTCTGATAGAAAGTTGATGGAATAGGAGCAGGTACTCACTCTAGCAAATCCTTCCAACCACCGTCCGTGTTGAGCTCATCCATCAGGTTCAGGCTCTCCAGCCCGCCGAACGGGCTCGACGCCGGCGTTTGCTCGCACGACACACCGCCGCCGCCATTGTTGTTGCACTCCTGGTCGCTGGCCACCATTCGATCAACGGTCACGTTGCTCCCGCTCGCTCCGCCATGGTCCCCGAGCTCCGTTGAGCTCAGACCGTCGCCGGCGCTGAAGCCGTTGAACATGCCGCTGATGTTGTGCATGCCGCTCGTCGGCGCAGAGCTGGTCAGCACCGGCAGGTTGTTCATGTCGTTCCACTGGCATTGCTGGAGCAGCATGTTCTGGTCGACTCCGCCGTGATGCCCGCCGTTGCTGACGGCGAGGAGCGCCATGAGGTTGTCCATGCCGAGCGCGGGCGCGGGCGCGGGAGCCGCCGCGGTGGTGAGCGCAGGCACAAGGCCCTGCAGCAGCTGGAACTTGGCGGCGTCGACCTGGAGCTTGAGCGCGTTCATGTCCCAGGCGGCCGTGGCCGCGCCAGAGCCGCCGAAGATACCGGCTGCCGCAAGGAGTCCCGGAAGCCCGGCGAGCAGGCTGAGGTCGGTGCGCGGGCGGTGCGTGACGGGGTCGATGCCCATGCCGAGCAGCTTCTTGCGCAGGTGCGTGTTCCAGTAGTTCTTGATCTCGTTGTCCGTCCTCCCCGGCAGCTTCGTAGCAATCGACGACCACCTGAACCAACCAATCAATCCCAATCCATCAGTCACCGGCGCCGGAGTCGGAGAAGAAGACACAAACAATAGATACGAGCGTGACTTACTTGTTGCCGAGGAGGGAGTGGAGGTGGACGATGAGCTTCTCCTCGTCGTCGGTGAAGAGGCCGCGCTTGATGTCGGGGCGGAGGTAGTTGGTCCAGCGCAGGCGGCAGCTCTTGCCGCAGCGGTTGAGGCCGGCGAGCTTGGGCAGACGACGCCAGCTGCCGTGGCCCTTCTCCTGGATGTAGTCCACCAGCAGCTTGTCCTCCTCGGGCGTCCACGGGCCCTTCTTCACGCCGGCCTCCCCGTCGCAGCACGGCGACCGCCCCATCGCTCCACTAAACGACTAGCTAAGCTAGTAGCTAGCTTCTTCTTTTTCTTTGTCTGCGAGGCTTAGCTTGCCGGCGGAGGAGTTGGGTTTTTGAGGTTTCGTTGGGGTGGATACGAGCGGGTTTTATAGAGAAGGGTTTAGAGGGGCCGGGAGGGAGGTGGACGATGATGCGTGCATGGCGGCATGGAATGCTAAAAGGAAGTCTTTGTGTGCGGGAGACGCAGCCTCCTCTCTCTCACCTCTCTCTACCCTCTCTGTTTCTCACTCTCTCTTTCTCTCTCTAGCGACCTCTCTGTTTCTCCCTCTCTCTCTAGGGACCTCTCTGTTTCTCTCTCTAAATCTCTCTCTCCGTC
Source organism: Triticum dicoccoides (assembly GCF_002162155.2). Lineage (NCBI taxonomy): Eukaryota > Viridiplantae > Streptophyta > Magnoliopsida > Poales > Poaceae > Triticum > Triticum dicoccoides. Next base: position 10,668,005 of record NC_041392.1, read on the forward strand.
TCTCTCTGGCCGAAATCACTATTCTGACCTTGTCAGAAAATTTTCGCACAAAATGAACTCGAAGCAGAACTATTTCACAATCTGACTTTTTTAGAAACGCCACAGCCCGTGACGTTGCTTCTCCATATGAAAACGCCAAACCAGCTCGCGTTGCTGCAACACATGAAAACGCTGAGCTAGCTCGCGTTGCTGATCTGGCCCACCATCAGGCCTTGCTGACGTGGCAGAGCAGGAAACGCCACAGGTGATGGCGTTTCTATTGCTTACACCATCGCCAAAGTACCTGGCGTTTGATGCGAAAGCTTACTCCCTATCTTGTTTATTTTATTCCGATGACATGACACATGCCGGCGTTTCCACTGCTCACTACAGCGCCAAAGTGTCTGGGGTTTGATGTGTACAAAGCTTACTTTGATGTGTCCTACATGGGGACCTTCTAGTGATTGTCTCCTCTCTTCTTCAGGTTTATTCTATTTCTTTTATTCCACCAGCCCCACCACATTCAGCATGCACGTATTTTTGCTCCTTTCACATATAGATAGAAGACCTAAGAGCATCTACAACCGGATCCTGAAACCCATCTCAAATGTCCAGACAGGCCGATCGAACGTTGTCCGACCACGAAATTTGGACCCAGACCCGCATCACTTCATGGATATAAGAATCTAGTATGAGATGTCCGGATGCAAGAAGTGAAATTTGAGGCGTTTCTGGTCACTGCCCGCAGACATTTGAGGGGCCGAATTTACCATATGTGGCTGTATATGCTCTAATGCATGCGTTCACGCCCATCCTCCATTTGCATCAAATAAGATTCATTTTGAATATGTTTTAATGAATTTTGAAAATAAATTTTAAATTTCAACTATTGAAACATAGTATTCCGTATGAGCGATCGATAAAATCATGAGTGTTGTGCTTACAAACAACAAAAAATTGTATCAAAATTTATCTATGAAACTTAGTAAGAGCGAGTGAAAAAATCGCAAGTTTCAGATAAAAAGTCGTAAGTTTCAATGACTGAAACTTAATATTTATTTATGGCCCCGTGCAAGACTTGACAACTTTGTGAATTGCGAGGCAATCAAGCGGCCGGGCAGGTCTTGACGTTTGCGTGCCACCGTGAATTTTTGCACTGTACAATTGAACATTCCCTGAATGTGTCTCTTTTATATAAAACCTAGCAAAATATTATATTTTTCTGCCCATTACACTATTCATCTATCATGATGTTTTATGCTCTGCACTCGTATTTCTATGTTGAAAAGGTTCGTGACATGATATTGCATTCGAGGCTACCAGTGCAAAGGATGGATGTGAGTGTGCGCATGTGTGAGGCTACCAGTGCAAAGGATTCAATTTCTCCTATCTCTGGGAATGGATCAAAAAGTACGCGCATGCTGCATGTTGTGGGGCTAGTGGAAAAGAAATAAAATAAACAAGGTAGAGAGTAAGCTTTGACATCAAACGCCGGGTATGTTGTCGTTGGAGTAAGCAGTGGAAACGCCATTACTTGTGGCGTTTCTTGATCTACCACGTCAGCGAGGCCTGGCACTGGACGGGTTAGCAACGCGAGCTATCTCGGTGTTTCATGTGATGCAGCAACGCTAGCTAGCTTGGCGTTTTTATGTGGAGCAGCAATGTCACTGGCTGTGGCGTTTCTAAAAAGATTAGATTGTAAAATAGTTTCGTTTCGAGTTCATTTTGTGCGAAGGTTCCCTGATAAGGTTAGAACAGTGATTTCGGCCTCTGTCTTTCTCTCACTTTTTTGGCTATGGACCGAATCAGCAGTTTGCTTAAGCAGGTACGTTGTTTAGTTAGATATATGATGGCGTACGTGTGTGCTGTCTTGTTGCCTCTTGTTGTCTTGTTGCCTCTTGTTTAGTTAGATATATGATGGATCAACTATACGTAGTGCGTATATGCATGCATAGCATAATATGCATGCGTGATGCATGCATAATATGCATGAGCAAGTGAACTGGAATTAGTTGTATATCGTCCGTATGAGAATCACATAGTGTATACGTTATGCTCTAAATGAATATCTTGATGTCGAATATTCCGCATCGATCAAATATATATAAGGAAACTACAATTTTTAACATCTTCACATGCGGAGGAGCTGAGCGGCGGGATGAATACGAGAGGAGCAAAAAGGAGCGAGAAAGAAAGTATAAGGAAAAAAAGGAGGAACAAGGAGGGGGTGGGCGAGCGGGGTAAAGGATTATTGTGAGACGTAGAGCGTGGAGGCGAAAGGGGCATGGTCGACAACAATGGGGCGAGTGTGTGAAGGAAGAAGATCAACGATGACCATGGCCCTAGGCCTACAGTGCAGCTAGCCGGCATGATATGTGTGTGTGTGTGTGTGTGTGCGCACGCGTGCGCGAGCGCGTACGGGGTGAAGTTTAATTCTCCGTCGCATGATTTGGAGAAAAGTCCGGTTGCAAGAGATCACGGTACATGTGACAACCTCCGTGGTGTTTTAATGTAACCTTTTCTTTTACGAAAGATGTTTGTGGTCCGTACGTGTGTGTTTCAGTTTCTTCGCTTTAGTGTAAATTTTCTCATTATGGAATTAAAGCCGGGTCGCTTCAAAAGGAAAAAAAGACATGTACTAACGTGCATGTTAATTTCTTCTATTAAGAAAGCAAAAGATATCGGTTTTTGCACGTACGATATTGATATGAAACGACAGATGATCACCATCATCATGAATATATCCACTGTACACCATATAGACACATAGAAGTACCAAATATATTTGAAATGGCAGGTGCACTGTTAAAAAAAGAGGCCTTGTGTGTGGACGGCACGTGTGCAGGAGGCAGAGGGGAGTTAGGTCCGGATGACCTGACACGTGTGGACTTGGGCTCCAAACAAAGAGCAACCAAGAAGGAACCACCTGCCTATTCGCCTCCCCTCATTTTCCCTCGTGTCACGTAAATCAATTTGGTGCACCTCATCAAGTCATCAGCCGCCGCCTCATAATAGGCTTATCAGGGTGGCCTGGTGGGCCCCATCTTAGCTACCTCCACAGGCAGTGGGACCCACCTTGCAGCCATCTAGCTGGATGGATGGATACTGTCTGATGACTGGCAATGACCCAGCTGGCCTAAGCTTGCCGGGCGATGAGCAGCTAATTAGGTACTTTACTGGAATTAATTAATTAGAAGAACATTCTAGTGGTATGTACACGTGTATGTGAATGGTTGACTTGGGAAATGGATTTGGTGATTTGGTTCATTAGTTTAGCTTCGTATGGATGAGGGTGTGTTGAGTGAACAGTCTAGTGAGAGGTCACATGTGTGTCCACACAAGGCCAACACATAGAAGAATGGCTTTTCCGTTAAAATTAGCTCAGATGCCGTTGATCCATTTTCTACGATAAAACTCAATTTCTACATATAACTAGCGGGGTTACCCGTGCATTTGCGTGGCTAGATTTTTTGTATATTGCTATGTCATGTTCTTTTCTTTACCTATTTTATTTCATTTTATTGGTATTAAATTTTGATACATCTGTGTTCCTCTTATTCTAGCCCCTGATATTTTTTCACAATTTCTTTTATTGTGTTTATAAAACATGTAATATTCACGGCCTATAACTGAACCTTGTTGTCCATTAATACTATATCGTACAGTATCCACATGTTTTGATGTCTTCCCATCTTACTCTAATCCTCTATTGTTTCCAATCCAATATACATAATTATTGGTAAATTGTATCAAAACTGATAAAATCTTTTGTTCTATGCACTTCATAACTTGCTACTTTATTATTGTGCCCACAATATTACTTTCTTTACCAGTATATTCCCTGGAATCCAAATGTTATCCGAGTTATTTTTTCTATCAAAGTAGCAATCAAATATCATAAATTATGGAAGAAAATAATTATTCAATATACTGGAACCTTACATATAAAAGTGTGCCATGTTCGTTATCCACGCACAAAAGATTTGTCTACAGTTATAGTTACGTGTCATGTTATGTGTAACTTTTTTATCTTTTATCCCGAACCATTATAGTTAGAATCAACATATCAGTTTTGGTTATGCATTCATCTGATGAGTTATCTGTCTTTTGATATTTGAATTTATGAATCAGCTCTTGCATTTGTTTATTTACATTTCATGGTAAACAGATCAGTTTTGGTTATACTTTCATCTTATGAGTTATCTGTCTTTTGATATTTGAATTTATGAATCAGGTATTGTATTTGTTTATTTACATTTCATGGTACATAGTTTATGTGTATTGAACACCATGTATACCCTATGTTTTTCACACTGTTATATATTTTAGGTATCTCCAATTTTTCAGCCATATTTTTCTCGGTTGACGTTCTACTGCATGTTTCTAATCCATCAAAGCAATAATAAATTATGTGTTAAATAGAACTCCTTAGAAAAAAGCCATGATGCTTGTAGCTATATTGAGAAAAGATAAGATTGATGCTTGAAATTTTCGTGACATTAATGGCCTAGAAAAATCGGACTTCTAGACTCATCATGTGCCAATACATGCAGTCTGGTACACTTCCTTGCAGGTCTAACCCATTGGTTTTTTACTTGTTCATTATTCTTTCTCAATGTTATGCATGTCAGCTTCTTATTTGTAACCGGATACTTTCAGACCGCTTTGAGGTATGATATACTAAAAAGGTACTCCCTCTATTCGCAAAACACTGACCATAAATCGTCTTATATTTGTGAACAAAGGGTGCACATAGTTTATTCTTGTTATTTATTGTAGTAGTTTAAATTTAGTCAGTCTGCATGGTACATTTATAATTTGAATGGACCAAACTAATTTGGCTCATACTTAAAGTTTGGAAACTAATATGTTACCTGTGTGCAAAAGTTTATCCTGTCCGTGTACGTGTGCCTGATCAGAACGTAATATTACATTTTTTTTTTGCAAGAAGAACGTAATATTACATGCATCTGTTTTAAATCTCGATGATTAAAATACAAGATTAGTAGATCATATATAAAGGCTTGCCCCACAAATATGCATGGTTAAAATATATGATTACTGAAATCACATGGAAGCTTGACCCACAAATATGGTCCAACTGGTACAGGAAAAAACATGTAAAATTCGGCTGATGGGAATACCATTTTTTTTTTCAAGGGAAAGGCAATACCTTTTATCAGCGCTTATGATGAGTTCATGTAGAAAAGCACATATGTTGAGTTATAAAGGAAACACACATATACATATTGAGTCTAGACTCTAGCTTTTCTTTTATCCATCCTGTTTTGCTTGTCCCGCCCGATTCCTTTTTTATCACTTGTCTGGCCCATTCCAATACACGTATAGTATTGTGTCCGGACTCTAGCTATTGCTTTTACTCTGGCCGGAAACATATGAGACAACGAAAAGGCAGCTACTTCTTTATTGCAAACCACAGCCGTCCTTTTGAACTCTATTTCTATTGTTAGATCTGTGCCGTTCCTTTTCTATCGTTTTAAGTATATATAATAGATAGAAGATAGATAGATAGATTGATTTGGCTATAAGGCCATCTCTAACGGCAAACCATAAATTTCCTCCCACACCCGTCCGCAGACAGGGGGACCAGTCTACGGACATGGATGCGGAGATCGACATCCAATGCTAGCCGCATATATTTTAAGCTATTTTCAACAAACCGGATGAAATTCATGTTGAGGAACATAGTATTTAAAAAAATTCCTACGATCACGCAAAATCTATCTAGGAGAAGCATAACAACGAGCGGGGAGAGTGTGTCTACGTACCCTCATAGACCGAAAGCGGAAGCGTTAAGTAACGCGGTTCATGTAGTCGAACGTCTTTGCGATCCAACCAATCAAGTACCGAACGTAAGGCACCTCCGCGATCTGCACACGTACAGCTCGGTGACGTCCCTTGAACTCTTAATACAACTGAGACCGAGGGAGAGTTTCGTCAGCAAGACGACGTGGTGACGGTGATGATGAAGTTACCGATGCAGGGCTTCGCCTAAGCACTGCAACGATATGACCGAGGTGTGTTTCTGTGGAGGGGGGCACCGCACACGGCTAAGAGAAACTTTGGTGTGTCTTTAGGGTACCCCCTCCCACGTATATAAAGGGGGGAGGGAGGAGGAGGCCGAACCAGGGGGAGGAGGCGCGCCATGGAGGGGGAGGGGGCAATCCTACTCCAAGTAGGATTCGCCCCCCCCCCTTTCCTATTCCAACAAGGAGAAGGGGGAAGGAGAGGGAGGAGAGAAGGAAAGGGGGCCCGCCCCCCTTAGTCCAATTCGGTTTGGGCTAGGGGGATCGCGCGCCACAGCTTGGCCTGCCTCCTCTCTTCTACCAATAGGCCCATGAGGCCCAATAACCCCCCGGGGGTTCTGGTAACCCCCGGTACTGCAGAAAATATCTGATACACCTTGGAACTATTCCGGTGTCCGAATATAGTCTTTCAATATATCAATCTTTATGTCTTGACCATTTCGAGACTCCTCGTCATGTCCGTGATCTCATCCGGGACTCCAAACTACCTTCGGTACATCAAAACACATAAACTCAGAATACCGATCGTCATTGAGCGTTTAAGCGTGCGGACCCTACGGGTTCGAGAAATATGTAGACATGACCGAGAGTCATTTCGAGTCAATAACCAATAGCGGAACCTGGATGCTCATATTGGCTCCCACATATTCTACGAAGATCTTTATCGGTCAAACCGCATAACAACGTACGTTGTTCCCTTTGTCATCGGTATGTTATTTGCCCGAGATTCGATCGTCGGTATCACTATACCTAGTTCAATCTCGTTACCGGCAAGTCTCTTTACTCGTTCCGTAATGCATCATCCCGCAACTAACTTATTAGTCACATTGCTTGCAAGGTTTATAGTGACGTGCATTACTGAGAGGGCCCAGAGATACCTCTCCGACAATCGAAGTGACAAATCCTAATCTCGATCTATGCCAACTCAACAAACACCATCGGAGACACCTGTAGAGCATCTTTATAATCACCCAGTTACATTGTGACGTTTAATAGCACACTAAGTGTTTTTCCGGTATTCGAGAGTTGCATAATCTCATAGTCATAGGAACATGTATAAGTCATGGAGAAAGCAATAGCAATAAACTAAACGATCATAGTGCTAAGCTAACGGATGGGTCTTGTCCATCACATCATTTTCTAATGATGTGATCCCGTTCATCAAATGACAACACATGTCTATGGTCAGGAAACATAACCATCTTTGATTAACGAGCTAGTCAAGTAGAGACATACTAGGGACACTCTGTTTTGTCTATGTATTCACACATGTACAAAATTTTTGGTTAATATAATTCTAGTATGAATAATAAGCATTTATCAATGATATAAGGAAATATAAATAACAACTTTTGCCTCTCGGGCATATTATCCAGCAATCCCCTCGCGAGCTGCCCGCGTCCCTCGTACGCCCACAGTACGCGTCTTTCGGCTTCCTTCGACGACAGCTGAAACCCTGGCCCAGCGATTCCCCTGCTCTGCCAGTCTCAATCCACTGCACCCCGCGCAAGCTCCCCGTAGCCGTCACGATGGAGGCGTCGCTGGTGGCCCCAGCATCCGGTAACCTCTGCTAGACGAGCACACGACGAATTACATAAGGCCAAGATCCTCTTCTCCACATGCCGCTCATCCTGGCCGGTTCCCGCCTGCACATGTCCAGCAGGCAGCAGCCAGCAGCTGTTTCATACTTTGGGTAATCGGATAGCAAGGGCACCAGGGAGCTCGGGAAGAGAAGGAAAAAAAGAGGAGCTCACCGTGAATAGAAAAATAGAAATACAGACAATATAAAATGAGGAGCACAGATACGAGGCCATGGACGACGTTGGCGGACGACGGATCACACAGTCACAGAAAACGTTGACGGACGAAAAGAGTAGGCCGGGAGAGGTGGCAGCATCAAGTGTCCGCGGGCAACATTGCGCAGGCCATGCAACTGTGTTTTTTTAGGGGTACGACGCAGCTGCGAGAGGAAGAAGCTGCTCGCCAATCGCCATGCAGCTACAGCCGGTTCAGGGATGAGCTGCTACGTAGGGCCAGGCTATAGCTCAATAACGGAAGCCCAGGTTTCTTTCCTATTCCATTATATCCTTTTTTCTTTTTATTTTTTAATCAAACAACTTTTGAACTGTCTGAATATTCAATTATATGTCAAACAATTGTAATTTTTATGAGGCTTAGATGGATTATTAAATATACAAGTAAAATATTTACATAGTATACTTAGCTTATATCTTCCCGTTGAACATACAAACTTAATTTAAATTCAACTAGAGGTTCTAACTACAAGTATATTATTTGATTTTCCCAAATTTGATGAACTTCTACAGTACTGCCTATTATCATTTTAGAAGTATTAAAAAATATAAGACATTTCATAATGCGAAATCTACTCATTTTAATAGATCTTTGATCCATTTTAATTGCATTTACTGTTAAAGAAAATATTTAAAGGGTTTTCCATCCAAAATTCTTTTTTAATAGATCTTTGATGCATTTTAATTGCATTTACCGTTAAAGAAAATATTTAAAGGGTTGTCCATCCAAAATTCTTTTAAATTTACATTGAGACTTTTCAGAAGCTCTGAAGGGAATTTACTTCAACATTCCTATTTTAAATGGATTTTCCGAGGTCTCAAATTCTCCTCATTTTACATGCGCCCATGTCTAATTTTGAATTTTTATGGCGTTTTATTTGAGGCAAATCCCTATGTTTATGAATTGCAAATTTTTGGAACAAAGCTAAACATGTTGATTTTGGGGATAGAGACGATGCCATCAACGCATCTGTAAAAGTGAGAGTTACTTTTTCTAGAAAAGAAGAATTACCTCCAGCCTCTGCATCAGTCGATGCATGCAGCCATAAAAATGAGAGTTACTAGAAGGAGAAAGGGGAAAAAGATGGATGTGGGCCACACACGGCTGCTGCGGTTGAAAAAGATTGAACCAAGGGGCAACGATGGTGGGGCAAGGCTGCATGGATGTGAGCGTGGGAAAGCCATCAGAGGAGCTAGAGGAAGAGCTTTTTTTCTAGAAGAAAAGGGCTCTGGCCTCGGTTCCATTTCCATCAGAAAACGAAACCACAATAGTATCCTTATTACAGCTCGCGGGAGAGGATTCGAGGAAGAGCTATTAAGACGGTTACATCAATTGGATTAGCCGACACATTCGGTGGTTCCTCCTATGAGGTTGAGCAGGTATCTAGGGTCCCGTACAGCTTTCAACATTATTTTTACATCTATTTTTATTCTCCTTTCCCTATCTCTTTTTTGACTTCCAAGTTTTTATTTATTTTAGAATTTAATTCGTAAATTAAAAATTCTGAAAAAAACGTTCAGAACTAAAAAAAATAAATTTTGGAAAATGTTGGGAATACCAAAAATTTGTTGCTATTTTGAAAAATATTCAGAACTTGCAAAAAGTTGCCCATATTTTTTTAAAAATTATTGTTTTCCAAAATTATTTGGATTTCTAAAAAGAAAATGTTATTTCAAAAAATACGCCGAAGTTGAAAAATATTCGTGTACAAAAGATACACATTTTATAAAAATAATGTTTGTGTATAAAAGATACACATCTTCTAAAAATCTTATGAATTTTCAACACATATTCCCGTTTTGAAAAAAAATCACAAATTCGAATACTGTTCATGTTTTTATAAAATAAAGTTGCTGTTTTCAGAAAATGTTTGTGAATTTTAAAAGATATTCCCTTTCATATTTTGTTCGTGTTATTTTGAAAGTGTACATAATTTTCGAAAAAATGTTCAGGATTTTAAAAATTGATCATGTTTCCAAGAATATTCAGAAACTTCATACCTTAAAATCCCCTTGATTGAAAGGATTGAAAGGAAGAGGAGACCGAATAACTCGTGGGCCTTCTCCGGCATACGGTTCCTTCACCTGCGGCGAATCCGACCAGCTAAATATTCTTTTTCATGTGCACACAGGGTTTTGCTTGCACATATAATTCTCACTCACTCGTGGGCCCGAATGAGCACATGAGGTGTGGGGAACAGGGGCCGCGTTGGAGTTCTCCAGATCCGATTAGCATGATGGCCTCGACCCTAATGTGGGGGGAGGGCACATGCAACGGAGTTGGAGGTGTAGGGAGCAAACCATCCATGCGGCCGAGGCTGCTATTAGATTGGAGCATACCTGGCCATGGGAAGCCCGGCCCGGCCAGCCCGGCCCAAAAAAGCCCAACTCGGCCCGACCCGATGCTGCTCCCGGGCCGGGCTCGGGCCTAGATTTTGAGCCTGATGGCCGGGCCTGGCTGGGCCCGGGCCCGTCGTTTTTACACTTTTCTGAAGGTCGGGTCGGGCCGGCCCAGAGCCCGGTGGGCTTTTTCGTGTTCGGGCCGGGCTCGGGCTCAAAAAACAGGCCCGATGGCCGGGCCGGGCCCGGGCCTGGGTTTTTTGCGTCGGGCTTGGCTAGGCCCGGCCCGAAGCCCAGCCCGGCCCGAGGTATGGCCAGGTATAGATTGGAGAGGAAGATACGGACTAGAAGCTGTTGTTGCTCTACGTGTTAGCACAAATTTAATTCATGGCTAATGTTTATTGTTTATAAAAAATCAAGATAACATATCTGCATTCTTCCAGAGTTTTAAAAATATAGCTCAAAACTATTTCTTCAAGTATTTGTTGTAGTAACATGTGTGTTACCACCCACTTACTACAATTAATCATCGGGTCTTAGTAATTTTTTTGTAGTCATGAGGGTCACCTTACTTTGTAAATATTGAACGGGTTCAAAAAATTGAAGTAATTCTATTCTTCGAGATTAGTTTTTTTCGTGGAGACCGAATTAGTTTGTTAGCATCTAGATCGAGTAATAAAGTTTTAATCAGTTTTTATATGAATGTTTTCTATTTTGTGTTTTGTATCTTGTGAAAACTGTATAGCTCAGTTGTACATACATATCCAAATTGTTTTAATTTTTATCCTTTGAGTAGCGTTGCATCTTGATAGTTCCATGCTGGTTGACCAACACCACATCAAAGTGAAGATAAGGCCAGGCAGAAGTGGTGAATTAAGAACTACAACTCAGTAGTGCACCATGACAGGTAAACTCTCGAATACCACGTGAAATCTTTAATTTATTTTGTGTTTGTTGAAATACATGCATATGCTATATATATTTTGGTTAATTTGAATTTACAAATATTTATTTTATATCCCGGTGCAACGCACGGGCATATATGCTGCAAGGCCATCTCCAACAACAAACCACAAATTTCCTCCCACATCCGTCCGCAGACAGGGGGACCAGTCCGCGGACATGGATGCGGAGATCGACATCCAATGCTAGCCGCATATATTTTAAACTATTTTTGAACAAACTGGATGAAATTCATGTTGGGGAACGTAGTATTTCAAAAAATTTCCTACGATCACGCAAGATGTATCTAGGAGAAGCATAGCAACAAGCGGGGAGAGTGTGTCTACGTACCCTCGTAGACCGAAAGTGGAAGCGTTAAGTAACGCGATTCATGTAGTCGAACGTCTTCGCAATCCAACCAATCAAGTACCGAACGCAAGGCACCTCCGCGATCTGCACACGTACAGCTCGGTGACATCCCTCAAACTCTTAATCCAGTTGAGACCGAGAGAGAGTTTTATCAACACGACGGCGTGGTGACGGTGTTGATGAAGTTACCGGTGCAGGGCTTCGCCTAAGCAGTGCAATGATATGACCGAGGTGTGTTTCTGTGGAGGGGGGCACCGCACATGGCTAAGAGAAACTTTGGTGTGTCTTTGGGGTACCCCCTCCCATGTATATAAAGGGGGGAGGGAGGAGGAGGCCGGCTAGGGGGAGCAGGCGCGCCATGGGCGGGGCAATCCTACTCCAAGTAGGATTCGCCCCCCTTTCCTATTCCAACAAGGAGAAGGGGGAAGGAGAGGAAGGAGAGAAGGAAAGGGGGCCCGCCCCCCTTAGTCCACTTCGGTTTGGGCTAGGGGGGCCGCGCGCCACACCTTGGCCTGCCTCCTCTCTTCTACCAATAGGTCCATGAGGCCCAGTAACCCCCCGGGGGGTTCCGGTAACCCCCCGGTTCTCCAGAAAATACCCGATACACTTTGGAACTATTCCGATGTCCGAATATAGTCTTCCAATATATCAATCTTTATGTCTCGACCATTTCGAGACTCCTCGTCATGTCTGTGATCTCATCCGGGACTCCAAACTACCTTTGGTGCATCAAAACACATAAACTCATAATACCGATCGTCATCGAACGTTTAAGCGTGCGGACCCTACGGGTTCGAGAAATATGTAGACATGACCGAGACTCATTTCCAATCAATAACCAATAGCGGAACCTGGATGCTCATATTGGCTCCCACATATTCTACGAAGATCTTTATCGGTTAAACCGCATAACAACATACGTTGTTCCCTTTGTCATCGGTATGTTACTTGCCCGAGATTCGATCGTCGGTATCACTATACCTAGTTCAATCTCGTTACTAGCAAGTCTCTTTACTCGTTCCGTAATGCATCATCTTGCAACTAACTCATTAATCACATTGCTTGCAAGGCTTATAGTGATGTGCATATCTGAGAGGGCCAAGAGATACCTCTCCGACAATCGGAGTGACAAATCCTAATATCGATCTATGCCAACTCAACAAACTCCATCGGAGACACCTGTAGAGCATCTTTATAATCACCCAGTTACGTTGTGACGTTTGATAGCACACTAAGTGTTCTTCTGGTATTCGCGAGTTGCATAATCTCATAGTCATAGGAACATGTATAAGTCATGGAGAAAGCAATAGCAATAAACTAAACGATCATAGTGCTAAGCTAACGGATGGGTCTTGTCCATCACATCATTTTCTAATGATGTGATCTCGTTCATCAAATGACAACACATGTCTATGGTCAGGAAACATAACCATCTTTGATTAACGAGCTAGTCAAGTAGAGGCATACTAGGTACACTCTGTTTTGTCTATGTATTCACACATGTACTAAGTTTTCGGTTAATATAATTCTAGCATGAATAATAAACATTTATCAATGATATAAGGAAATATAAATAACAACTTTATTATTGCCTCTAGTGCATATTTCCTTCAGTCTCCCACTTGCACTAGAGTCAATAATCTAGTTCATATCGCCATGTGATTTAACATCAATAGTTCACATCACCATGTGATTAGTTCACATCGCCATGTGAATAATACCCAAAGGGTTTTACTAGAGTCAATAATATAGTTCACATTGCTACGTGATTAACACCCAAAGAGTACTAAGGTGTGATCATGTTTTGCTTGTGAGAGAAGCTTAGTTAATAGGTCTGTCACATTGAGAGCCATATGTATTTTGCAAATTTTCTATGTCTACAATGCTCTGCATGGAGCTACTCGAGCTAATTGCTCCCACTTTCAATATGTATCCAGATTGAGACTCAGAGTCATCCGGATCGGTGTAAAATCTTGTATTGGCGTAACTCTTTACGACGAACTCTTTATCAACTCCATAACCGAGAAATATCTCCTTTGTCTTCTAAGGATAATTTTGACCGCTGTCAAGTGATCCACTCCTGGATCAATATCGTATCCCCTTGCCAAACTCATGGCAAGGTACACAATAGGTTTGGTACACATCATAGCATACTTTATAGAACCTATGGCTGAGGCATATGGAATGACTTCATTCTCTTTCTATTTTCTGCCGTGGTCGTGTTTTGAGTCTTACTCGACTTTACACCTTGCAATACAGGCAATGACTCCTTGTTTGACTGTTCCATTTTGAACTACTTCAAAAATCTTGTCAAGGTATGTACTCATTGAAAAATCTTATCAAGCGTCTTGATCTATCTCTATAGATCTTGATGCCCAATATGTAAGCAGCTTCACTAAGGTCTTTCTTTGAAAAACTCCTTTCAAACACTCCTTTATGCTTTCCAGAAAATTCTACATCATTTCCGATCAACAATATGTCATTCACATATACTTATAAGAAAGGCTATAGCGCTCCCACTCACTTTCTTGTAAATATAGGCTTCACCGCAAGTTTGTATAAAACTATATGCTTTGATCAACTTATCAAAGCATATATTCCAACTCCGAGATGCTTGCACTAGTCCATAGATGGATCACTGGAGCTTGCACATTTCGTTATCACCTTTAGGATTGACAAAACCTTCTGGTTGCATCATATACAACTCTTCATTAAGAAATCCATTATGGAATGTAGTTTTGATATCCATTTGCCAGATTTCATAAAATGTGGCAATTTGCTAACATGATTCGGACCGACTTAAGCATCGCTATGAATGAGAAAATCTCATCGTATTCAACACGTTGAACTTGTCAAAAACTGTTTTTCGACAATTCGAGCTTTGTAGATAGTAACACTACTATCAGCGTCCTCTTCCTCTTGAAGATCCATTTATTCTCTATGGCTTGCTGATCATTGGGAAAATCCACCAAAGTCCATACTTTGTTCTCATACATGGATCCCATCTCAGATTTCATGGCCTCAAGACATTTTGCGGAATCTGGGCTCATCATCGCTTCCTCATAGTTCGTAAGTTCATCATGGTCTAGTAACATGACTTCCAGTACAGGATTATCATACCACTCTGGTGCGGATCGTGCTCTGGTTGACCTACGAAGTTCTGTAGTAACTTGATTCGAAGTTTCATGATCATCATCATTAACTTCCTCTCTAGTTGGTGTAGGCATCACGGGAACAGATTTCTCTGATGAACTAGTTTCCAATTTGATAGAAGGTACAATTACTTCATCAAGTTCTACTTTCCTTCCACTCACTTCTTTCGAGAGAAACTCATTCTCTATAAAGGATCCATTCTTAGCAACGAAAATCTTGCCTTCAGATCTGTGATAGAAGGTGTACCCAACAATTTCCTTTGGGTATCCTATGAAGACGCATTTCTCCGATTTGGGTTCGAGCTTATCAGGTTGAAGCCCCAAACTTTAAGAAACGACAGCTTAGGTTTCTTGCTAAACCATAGTTCATATGGTGTCATCTCAACGGATTTAGATGGTGCCCTATTTAACGTGAATGCATTTGTCTCTAATGCATAACCCCAAAACGATAGTGGTAAATCGGTGAAGTTTCAGGACTTTTGGAGCTATGTAGAATAGGTCTCTAATATTTGCTCCTTTTCCAGCCCAGAATCCCAGCTGCCGGCATTCTCCCTCTTTATGTAAACCTTGTAAAATAAGAGAGAATAGGCATAAGTATTGTGACATAATGTGTAATAACAACCCATAATGCAATAAATATCGATATAAAAACATGATGCAAAATGGACGTATCACTTGGCGGCAGCTCCGTATCGTAAAACACGATAAATCCTTCTCCTTGATTTTTTTCTCCCCGAACATGAGTATATCGAGTTGGAGTTGAGGTCGGTGGAGCGTCAAGGGGCCCACGAGGCAGGGGGCGCGCCCAGGCAGGTAGGCGCGCCCCCACCCTCGTGGACAGGGTGTGGGCCCCCTGCCATGGATTCTTGTTTCAGTATTTTTTATATGTTCCAAAAATAGTCTCTGTTGATTTTCAGGTCATTCCGAGAACTTTTATTTCTGCACAAAAGTAACACCATGGCAATTCTGCTGAAAACATCGTCAGTCCGGGTTAGTTCCATTCAAATCATGCAAGTTAGAGTCCAAAACAAGGGCAAAAGTGTTTTGAAAAGTAGATACGGCAGAGACGTATCAACTCCCCAAAGCTTAAACCTTTGCTTGTCCTCAAGCAATTCAGTTGATAAACTGAAACTGATAAAGAAAAACTTTTACAAACTCTGTTTGCTCTTGTTGTTGTAAATATGTAAAGCCAGCATTCAAGTTTTCAACAAAGATTATGAACTAACAATATTCACAATAACATTTAGGTCTCATGTTTACTCATATCAATGGCATAATCAGCTAGCGAGCAATAATAAAAAATCTCGGATGACAACACTTTGTCAAAACAATCATGATATGATATAACAAGATGGTATCTCGCTAGCCCTTTCTGAGACCGCAAAACATAAATGCAGAGCACCTTTAAGGATCAAGGACTGACTAGACATTGTAATTCATCGTAAAAGAGATCCAGTCACAGTCATACTCAATGTAAACTAACAGTAATGGATGCAAATGATAGAGGTGCTCTCCAACTGGTGCTTTTTAATAAGAGGATGATGACTCAACACAAAAGTAAATAGATAGGCCCTTCGCAGAGGGAAGCGGGGATTTGTAGAGGTGCCAGAGCTCGGTTTTGAAATAAATATGAATAATATTTTGAGCGGTATACTTTCATTGTCAACAAAACAACCGAGAGATCTCGATATCTTCCATGCTACACACATTATAGGCGGTCCCAAATAGAATGGTAAAGTTTATACTCCCCTCCACCAACAAGCATCAATCCATGGCTTTCTCGAATCAACGAGTGCCTCCAACTAACAAGAGTCCCGAGGGAGTTTTGTTTGCAATTATTTTGATTTGATTTGCATAAAGCATGGGACTGGGCATCCCGATGACCAGCCTTTTTCTCGTGAGTGAGGAGCGGAGTCCACTCCTCTTGAGAATAACCTACCTAGCATGGAGGATACAGACAACCCTAGTTGATACATGAGCTATTCGAGCATACAAAACAGAATGTTTATTTGAAGGTTTAGAGTTTGGGACTTACAAATTTACTTGGAACGGCAGGTAGATACCGTATATAGGTAGCTATGGTGGACTCATATGGAACAACTTTGGGGTTTATGGAGTTGGATGCACAAGCAGTATTCCCTCTTAGTACAAGTGAAGGCTAGAAAAAGACTGGGAAGCGACCAGCTAGAGAGCGACAACAGTCATGAACATGCATTAAAATTAATCAACACCGAATGCAAGCATGAGTAGGATATAATGCACCATGAACATAAATATCGTAGAGGCTATGTTGATTTTGTTTCAACTACGTGCGTGAACATGTGCCAAGTCAAGCCACTCAAATCGTTCAAAGGAGGATACCACCCTATCATACCACATCACAACCATTTTAATAGCATGTTGGCACGCAAGGTAAACCATTATAAGCTCCTAGCTAATTAAGCATGGCATAAGCAACTACAATCTCTAATTGTCATTGCAAATATGTTTCTTTCATAATAGGCTCAATCAGCAACGATGAACTAATCATATTTATAAAAACAAGAGAGGTCGAGTTCACACCAACTTTTCTCATCTCAATAAGTTCATCATATAATCATCATTATTGCCTTTCACTTGCACGACCGAATAGTGTGGATAATAATAATAGTGCACGTGCATTGGACTAAACTGGAATCTGCAAGCATTCAATTCAAGGGAGAAGACAAGGTAATATGGGTTCTTTGTTAGACCAACAATAATTCATATGAGAGGCACTCAACATTTTCATTATGGTCTTCTCCTCTCGACCCCCAAAGAAAAGAAATAAAACAAACTATTTACACGGGAAAGCTCCCAACAAGCAAAAGAAGAACGAGAAATCTTTTTGGGTTTTCTTTTTAATTACTACTACTACATGCATGGAAAGTAAACTAGCTAAAAGCTACAACTATTTTTTTGGTTTTTCTTAAGGTTTTTCAAACACACAAGAAGAAAACGAGGAAATGAAAATAAACTAGCATGGATGTTACAATGAAAGAGTTTGAGCACCGACAACTGGCATGAGTGTGTGAACATGAATGTAATGTTGGTGAGAGATACGTATTCCCCCAAGATTAGGCTTTTTGCCTAAGTTGGTCTATGCCCATGGATGGCCTGGTGGATATCCAAAGTTGAAGCTAGGGTCGTACTGAGATGCATCAGCTACTGCCTGAAGAGCTGCAGCATGGAGGCGGGCTGCCTCCGCCCTCCTCTCCTACTCAGTCGCCTCCTCCCTGGTTATAACATATCTCCCTTTTGCCCGAAAGTCAAAGAAAGTAGGAGCAGGGAGAGCGATGTGATAGGTGCGTCGTCTGTCAAAGATTAGTCGGTACTGGAGGAACGGATTGTTCCTCTCAACAAACCGATGACGAACCATGGCACTATAATCTAAATAAGCGGGAGGCAACTCAATATCATCTCCACGTATGGGTATCTCAAGAAAATCAGCTAAACGGGTTGTGTAAATTCCACCAAGAAAATCTCCATTAATTTTGTTACTATGCAACCTGCGTGCAACAATGGCCCCCAAGTTATATTGTCTATCTCCTATGGTTCTTCATCTTGCATCAACGTTCTTTTGTTTGCCCACAATTTAAGTGCTACTTTCATCTTTGGGGCCATGGTGGCCCAGATTGGGAGAAAGAGTTTCGTCTTTGGCAAGTTGAATGCCAGGAGGAATGGACTCTAGTCAGTCCCTCCAAGCGTCGAGCACGCCTTGGTCTTGAGGCCATGAAACATGCACCGACCAAATCCTCTTTGCGTTCAGCTAAACATGCTGTTAAAAAATCCCTACGTTTTGCCACCTTCCTGAATTATGATGCTTGCAAGGGTTATCGTTATCCGGCCACTGCCGAGGATATCAATATTGTTACTCTAGATGCTGGTTATTCAGTTGATCCTCAGGAGTATGTTAATCTCCCTCGGGTTGATTTGCTATCGCCGCCGGCGCCTCCTCTGGTTAGCTCGCCGGTGAGGGTTTTGCTCTCTCCGGATGTCACGTTTGGATCGATATCTCCCCACGATCTTCTCCCGGAGTTTTCGGGTTCGGGTACGTCACGTGGTTTGATCTTTTCCCATGCAAGTCATGTTGGGCCTATGTCCAGCCCGCAGCCCAATCTATTGGGATCGACCCATAATCCATTGGAGCTTTCAGATGATGATTCAGACCAAGGAATAAATTCTATTATCCGCACGCCGGAGTTGGCAATGCCTAAGGACTCACCGCCTAAATCCCCAGTTGAGTTAGTGTGTGACTTGCACGGACTTGATCTTGTCGTGGAAGAGATGGCTGCTAGTTTTTGGGATTGTTCAAACTGCCTTGGCATGGGACATAGTTTGGAACGTTGCACTAATTTGGTTAGATGCCGTAAGTGCTTCCGGTCGGGTCATGTTAAAAAGGACTGCACCCGGTCTCCTCCGAATATTAAACACTGGGTTCCCAAAACCAGAGCGCCTAGCATCGAGCCTCGCGCCTTCAACAGGAAACTTGACGCTTCAAGCTCCACCACCTCCTCTGCCAACTCTGACAGATCCCCACAAAAATCTCCAGCCTCCTCCGCTTCCCCAACAAAACCACCATCCACATCGCCGCCGCGTAGCTCAACGCCAAGTACGCCATCGATTCTAGCTCCATCGCTGCTTCCATCCATGGAAGTTTATGAGCTTGAT
This sequence comes from Triticum dicoccoides, assembly GCF_002162155.2. Classification (NCBI taxonomy): domain Eukaryota; kingdom Viridiplantae; phylum Streptophyta; class Magnoliopsida; order Poales; family Poaceae; genus Triticum; species Triticum dicoccoides. The sequence continues at coordinate 10,687,337 of NC_041392.1, forward strand.
CCCCGGCGTTTCCTCCCGGCGGGCCACGACATCGTCGACGGTGGGCCTTTCCGCATCCCGAGGATGTTCTACATGCCGGCCCAAGCTCCTCCCCGGCACCATGAATCCTTCATGGTCGGCATTGTCGACTCGCCTCCGCCACCTGAGGATGTTGCTATTCGTCGGCAGCAGGTCCAGGCCTTCATCACCAACCAGCTTGAGCTTCCGGTACGATCTACACAGACTTGGTTTCATGGAGTAGGTCTGTATGAGATGCAGGATCCTGTCATTTGCGCTGCTTTAATTTCTCACCCTCCTTGGCCACTTGGATTAGATCAGCATGGCAATGAGTTGTTTGTCAGATTTATTAGGCATGATGATGGAGAGGGTTTTTGTGCTTTGCAAGGGCATAGAACTGGCTGGCTTATGTTTGTTGGAGTTCCTTTGGATTATCGTAATGAGGTCAATTTAGCTGAGGTAGTGGGCATGTTTGGTCAGTTTCATTATTGGAACCATCAAGATGATAGACTTGTCAGATCCCTCATTTACGCCTCTTTCCCTGACAATCAGTTAGTTCCACGGGATGTGGTTTTTCATCAGTTTGCAAATATTGGTGGAGCAGTGGTCTCATGGACTGCATCGGTTACAATTCTGACTGCTGATTTTCCTGACCAATTACCACCCGATGAGGATGTTATGCCATTCGATGGAAACCCACATCCAATGCCAGGTGAGCTGCAACCACCCGAGAATTTTTGGGTTCTGCCACCGTACCCTGCTCTTGGGTGGAATGATGTCCCTCAACCAGCTGAACCAGAGGAATAGCCACAGCCTAATCCATAGGACTTACATGGCTGGGAGCAGGACAACAACGAGGAGGAGGTTCAACAAGTGCAACCACAGGTCCAGGAGGCCAATTCTATGGTTTTAAACCCTTCTATGGGTTCAAATGAGTCAGGTGATGCTTTGGGCCCATTGGATCCTATTAACCTGGTGGATGGGCCAAACAATGCAGTGGTGGACGGCCCTTTGCTAGTTCAGGATAATGTCATGGAAGGAATCCAACAAGAGCAGATCCATCAGGATCTCCAAGACCAACCAGAGCTGCAGATTCATATTGAGGACCTTGACAATGTTGTTATGCCAGTTGATGTGCATGATCCAGGTCAAAATAATCTTGCAATAGTTCCATATAATCCCATTGTGGTTCAGGCACCCCCACTGCATGTTGGGCTTGTGATAATTGTCATGGGACCGGCTTTGCCACCTGATTTCATCTAGAGGATGTCTTTCAAGTCACTCATGCCTACTTTCCTGTCTGCCCAGATCCCTAAGGACATGCCTCCACCTGGCTTGCCTCAGCATACGAGATCTTGGACTATGGCTTTTGATCCGACGCTGCCCTTCTGCTTTCCAGCTCCTGACCAGCAACTCCCTCAACGCACTGCTAGGAGACTGCTTTTGGAGAGCACCTGTAGTAAGTCTGCAACACCAGAGCCAGATGACAGTGTACCTTACCCTACAGCAACTACTTAGGTGGATGATGTTTCAGATAGTACGACCTGCACCTTTTCCTCCACAGTACAGCCAGCTAGGAAATCCCATGCCAGAAAGCCCAAATCTGTAGTTGTTCAGGTTGCCTCTGACTTTTCTGACAGAAGGATGACCAGGAGTGCAGCCAAGTCAGGGTTTTAAACCTATATCTCCTCTGTCACCCAAGCCCAAGCCCCTCAGGCGGCCCAGAGCCAAGAAGTTGAAGGTTGACAATCTTGCTTCCACTCCAAACAGGCAGGCCCAACCAGAGAATGATGATACTCAGGACCAGGCTCCCCCTCCAACTCCAATTGCCACACTTCAGATGATTGGAGCAGCTCTTGGTGTCCCTGCTGAGAAGATGACTGTGGAGAAGCTTATGGCTTCTTCAGACACTGCCCCCAAGCCTGCAGTTTCCCATGACGATTAAGTCTTTTAATTGCTATACAGGGAGGCATGTCCCTTGTCATGCCAGTTGTCTGAACCTTATTTCTCTTTTGTCTATTGCCTGCACTTTGATCTGCACTTTGGTTTGTGTGGATGGTTTTATCTATGGGATTTTGTTTCACTTTTATGCAGTGAGCTATTACCTCTGCCTCATTTTATTGTTTCCTCATGAATACACAACAAACTAGAGATTGGAAGGTTCTCTGTTGGAATGTGAGAGGTTTAAACTCTGAAGATAGGCCGAGAAGTGTTAGGGTGAAAATTGAGGAAAGCCAGTGCTCTATCATTTGTTTGCAAGAAACTAAATGTGATTTCTTTGATCAGCGTGCGATTAGAAAGTTTTGCCCAAGAAGATTTGATAACTTTGTTTATTCACCCTCTGTTGGTGCCTCTAGTGGAATCCTTGTGCTGTGGTGCTCTAACATGTTCACTGGCACTTTAGTGGATATTAAACCGTTTGGTATCATAGTCTCCTTCCTGTCTGCCCATAATGCAAGTCGATGGACCTTGGTCAATGTTTATGGGCCTTGTCAAGGGCAGCCTAGAGATGATTTTGTTCAGTGGTTGTATGATCTGGATATTCCAACAGATGATAGGTGGCTCCTTGTGGGAGATTTTAACTTCATAGATCTCCTGAGAACAGAAACTTGCTAGGAGGAGATATAAATGATATCTTTCTCTTCAACGAGGTTATTGGCCACCTTGGTCTTCTTGAGTTGCCATTAAAAGGAAGATCATACACATGGTCTAATATGCAAGAAAATCCGTTGCTGGAACAATTGGACTGGTTCTTCACTTCCTCCACTTGGATAAATGACTATCCTAACACGATGGTCTTTCCTTTAGCACGAACAGCCTCGGATCATGTACCTTGTGTTGTCTCCATTGCAACAACTATTCCCAAGTCAAAGATCTTTCGGTTTGAAAATTATTGGGTGGATTGTCCAGGTTTCTTTGACTGTGTCGAACAATCTTGGAATGCTCCAACCAAAAGAACAAATTCTGCAACTCGTTTGACTGAAAAATTCAAGAGGCTTCGAAATGCTCTTAAACACTGGTACATCAGCCTGTCTAAACTTAAGAAAGCCATTGAAGCTTGTAACAAGGTGGTCATCTTTTTTGATAATCTTGAGGAGTTAAGGCCTTTAACAAGACCTGAATTTAATTTCAGGAAAATTGTTAAACATCACATTGAGGAAATACTCCACCTGCAGTTTCTATACTGGAAGGAGAGATGTACCATTCGGTGGATAAAAGTTGGGGAGGAGAACTCTAAGTTTTTCCAAGCAATGGCAACTGAACGTTTCAGGAGGAACTCAATTTCCTCTCTACAGAATGAAAATGGTAATGTTGTCTCTGACCACCAACAAATGGCTGGTATGTTATGGGGCACTTTCAAGGGTAGAATGGGTGTCTCTGAGGGGACTTATATGAAGTTTGACTTAGCCTCATTGATTGACAAAGTGGATGGTCTGGATAATTTGTCTGCTCCTTTTTCTGAGGAGGAAATAAATGAGGTTCTGAAGTCTCTGCCTACTGATAGGGCCCCTGGCCCTGATGGTTTTACCGGTTTGTTTGTCAAACGGTGCTGGCACATCATTAAGGATGATTTTTTTTTCAGTTATGTCAAGTTTTTTTTATGATGGAAAGGTCACTATTAGCAGCATCAATGGGTCTTTAATCACCTTAATTCCCAAGAAACTCTCGCCTGAGAGTCCTAATGATTTCAGGCCTATTTCCTTGACTAATACTTGTCTGAAGTTTCTAACTAAACTGCTGGCTAATAGATTGCAGAGGGTTATCCTAAAGTGCATTCATAAAAATCAATATGGGTTCCTTAAGTGTAGGTCTATCCAAGATTGTATTGCTTGGACTCTAGAATATATACATTAGTGTCACAAGTCCAAGAAGCCTATCTTGATTCTTAAGTTGGATTTTGCCAAAGCCTTTGATACTGTTGAGCATGACCTAATCCTCAGACTACTGCATCACAAAGGTTTTGATAGCAAGTGGATTGGTTGGATTAGAGAGATACTATCCTCTGGTACTTCTTCTGTCATTCTAAATGGTGTGCCTGGAAAACAATTCACCTACAGAAGGGGAGTAAGGCATGGGGACCCACTGTCACCCCTCTTGTTTGTTCTTGCAGCTAATCTGCTACAAACTTTGGTAAACAATATGCTCAGAAATGGAGTGATTTCCCTACCTATTGAATCTCATGATACTGATTTCCCTATAGTGCAATATGCTGATGACACTCTTCTCATTATGCCTGCTATGGACTCGCAACTATTAGCTCCCAAGGAGATGCTGCAAGATTTCCATGCCTCCACAGGTCTTAGGGTAAACTTCCATAAATCATGCATATTGCCTATCAATGTGGATGAGGCAGAAACTGCCAGGTTAGCCTCTATGTTTGGCTGCCAAGTTGGGACTCTCCCCTTTACCTATCTGGGGCTCCCTGTGGGAACAACTAAACCCAGGATCCAAGATTTATTTCCTGTGGTTGATAGAGTTGAACGAAGGTTGGCTGCCAGTTCCAGCCTTCTCAATCAGGGGGCTAGGTTGCAATTACTCCAGTCAGTACTGTCCTCTTTGCCCATCTATTTTCTCTGCAGTTTATGTTTGCCAGCTGGTATTAGAAAGCAACTAGAAAGGATTATGAGGCAGTGCTTATGGAGAGGAAATTCTGATACTCCTAGGCAATCACTTGCAGCTTGGCCTCTTTTGTGTAGACCCAAAGATAAAGGTGGCATGGGGATAGTCAATCTAAACATCCAAAACAAAGCTCTCCTATCCAAGCACCTATCCAAGTTTTATAACAAAGCAGATATTCCTTGGGTTTCTCTCATCTGGAACACCTACTATGATGGTGTTGTTCCTCATGGCACAGTTTTATGTGGTTCTTATTGGTGGAGAGACATCCTCAAGCTCAATGAAGTCTTCAGACTCTACTCTAAGGTTACCATCAACATGGGGGACTCTGTTCTTTTTTGGTTTGATGCTTGGGTGTTCCTAGGCTCATTTGTTCCCCTCAGAGACCGATTTCCTAGGTTGTTCTCTTTTGCCATTGATGACAAGGTGTCTTTACGAGAGGTCATTAACACAACTGATATGTCTGAACTATTTCATCTGCCCTTGTCACTAGAAGCAATGGATGAGATGAACACTGTCCAGTCTGGTCTCCTTCACCTTCATGCTGATGAAGGGATTCCTGATTCGTGGTCATGGACACCTGGCAAAGGTTTTTTCTCTGCAAAGAGTTATTATACAGTGATGCATGCTCACATGGCCACTTACACTCCAGCCAAATGGATTTGGGAAAGTAAGGCGACAATGAAGATAAAGGTGTTTGCATGGTTGATGCTAAATGATAGGCTCAATACCAGAGATATGCTAGTGAGGAGGCACTGGCGATCAACTCAGGATGACAACACCTGCCCATTATGCATTCCCATGCCCATGAGGATAGAGATCATCTCTTCTTCACATGTCAATTCAGTACAAGAGTATGGAACTACTTGAACATCCAATGGTTAGCTGGTTTAACCCTAGCTCAGTGCTTATTTGCTGCAAGGAAGAGCTTTGGGCAACCTTTCTTCAGAGAGGTCGTTTATCTAGCAGCTTGGAATATTTGGCTCCTCAGAAATGGCAGCATTTTCAGACATGAAAGGCCAACTTTTGCTTCTTGGAAGAGAAACTTCATTCATGATGTTACTCTGCACTCTCACAGATTCAAGCCTAGTCTAAAGCCATTGTTGTAAATAGCTTAATACGTAAGTAGGCCTCTACCTCTATAGTTAGCCTTTCTTTTCAGAACCTCTTTGTCTGTTTGGTGGTTGAGTTTTAATAAAGTGCCGTGGGGCTGTTGCCTCACAGTTTCCACTCAAAAAAATACATCACTCTTGAGAACACTAAGGTCTGGCACACACATGTGACATGCCTCATCCTTACCATTTATGCATCTACCTATAAAGAGAGCAAAATAATGTATAGCAGGAAAATGAATGCTCCCTATGGTAGCTTGCATGATTTCCCTAGATTCCCCCACAATTATACTAGCAAGAAAGTCTCTATATTCAGATTTGCGAGGTTCACTACCATTACCCCACTGTGGGAGTTTACAAGCAGTGTTAAAGTCTTCTAAGTCCATGGTATAAGATTTATCATAAAGATCAAACATGACAGTTTGAGAATTGCGCGATGATGAAAATTCAAACCTTCTCACAAAGGAATCAATGAGGTAGTGATACTGACGGCACTTATCTGCCACGAAGCTCTCAAGATCGGCTTTACGCACATATGCGTCAAATTCCTCCTTGATTCCTGCTTGGACCATGAAATCTTCTGATGGCCATTCACAAGGCCGCACTTGAGCGTCCCTCGGTGGTTCATCATCCGGCTCACGCATTGCGGGCCTGGGTCCTTGCTTCCTTGAAGAACCACCTTGGTACATTTTCCTAAGAATATTTCCTCCTTTGAAAAATTTCTGAAATTTTTAGTAACTTCAAAATAGAAGTGAACGAAACTCAACAAAATTGATAGCAACTACTCCTACAAGTGCCTAGAGGCCATATCATGCATTAAAACTACTTTTGACCACATAAATTTGACATGCAAGCTCAAGAACAGGGTCACCTAAGCAGCAAAAATTTGCAAAAAATAAAGCACTAGAACAAAAACTAATTGGACCATTGGAGGAGTCACATACCGAAGAACAATCCCCCAAAGCAGTTTTGTGAATGGAGCTTTGAGCTAGGAGATTGAAAATGGCAGCAAGATGAGCTAGAACTCGTGCTTGAGCTGGTTGGTGATTTTTTTGGGAGGAAGAAGGAGTGTGTGGTGGCTGGAATAAGTGGAGGGGGGCCACCAGGGGCCCACGAGGTAGGGGCGCGCCTTGGACCCTCGTGGCCAGGTGCTGGCTCCCCCTAATGTGTTTTGAGTGCCAGATATTCTCAAATATTCTAGAAAAAATCATATTAAAATTTCAGGGCATTTGGAGAACTTTTATTTTCGAGGTATTTTTTATTGCAAGGATAATTCAGAAAACAGATAGAAAATACTACTTTTGCTTTATTTAAACTAAATAACAGAAAGTAAAAGGAGGTTACACAGAGTTGTGTTTTCTAACTTCATCCATCTCATGCTCATCAAAAGGAATCCACTAACAAGGTTGATCAGGTCTTGTTAACAAACTCATTTTGAATAACATGAAACCGGAGAATTTTCGAATGACACTATGTTACCTCAACGGGGATATGCACATCCCCAACAATAAGAATATCATATTTCTTCTTGACAGTAGGAAGAGGAAATTCAAAACCTCCAATAGTGATTGATGAAATTTTTCCAACAGAATTGATACTGTGGACTTGAGGTTGTTTCCTCGAAAAGTGTACCATATGCTCATTACCATTAACATGAAAAGTGACATTGCCTTTGGTGCAATCAATAACAGCCCCTGCAGTATTCAAAAAGGGTCTTCCAAGAATAATAGACATACTATCGTCCTTGGGAATATCAAGAATAACAAAGTCCGTTAAAATAGTAACATTTGCAACCATAACAGGCACATCCTCACAAATATCGACAGGTATAGTAGTTGATTTGTCAGCCATTTGCAAAGATATTTCAGTAGGTGTCAACTTATTCAAATCAAGTCTATGGTATAAAGAGAGAGGCATAACACTAACACCGGCTCCAAGATCACATAAAGCAGTTTTAACATAGTTTCTTTTAATGGAGCATGGTATAGTTGGTACTCCTGGATCTCCAAGTTTCTTTGGTATTCCACCCTTAAAAGTATAATTAGCAAGCATGGTGGAAATTTCAGCTTCCGGTATCTTTCTCTTATTTGTAACAATATCCTTCATATACTTAGCATAAGGATTCATTTTAAGCATATCGGTCAAACGCATACGCAAAAAGATAGGTCTAATCATTTCAGCAAAGCGCTCAAAATCCTCATCATCCTTCTTCTTGGATGGTTTAGGAGGAAAGGGCATGGGTTTCTGAACCCATGGTTCTCTTTCCTTACCGTGCTTCCTAGCAACAAAGTCTCTCTTATCATAACATTGATTCTTTGATTGTGGGTTATTAAGATCAACAGCAGGTTCAATTTCTACATCATTATTATTGCTAGGTTGAGCATCAACATGAACATCATCATTAACATTATCACTAAGTTCATGTTTATTACTAGATTGTGTTTCAGCATCAGAAATAGAAATATCATTGGGATTCTCAGGTGTGTCTACAACAGGTTCACTAGAAGCATGCAAAGTCCTATCATTTTTATTTTTCTTCCTCTTAGAAGGACTAGGTGCATCAACATTATTTCTCTGAGAATCCCGCTCAATTCTCTTAGGATGGCCCTCAGGATACAAAGGTTCCTGAGTCATTTTACCACCTCTAGTCATAACTCTAACATGATTATCATTATTCTTACTATTCAATTCATTGAGAAAATCATTCGGAGCTTTAAGCACTTGTTCTACTTGAGTGGTAACCATAGAAGCATGTATACTAATAAGTTTAAGTTCACCTTTAACACTAGCCATATAATCACTCAAGTATTCAATCATATAAGCATTGCGTTTCAATTGTCTACCAAAATAAGCATTGAAATATTCTTGCTTAACAATAAAATTATCAAACTCCTCTAAGCATTGGCTAGCAGACTTATTACGAGGAATATCACCTTCATCAAATCTATAGAGAGAATTTACCTTTACTACCTATGTCGGGTTATCAAGACCATGTATTTCTTTAACAGGCGGCAAATTGAGACCATTATTTCTTCAATAGGTGGTAAATTCTTAACATCCTCAGCTTTTATACCTTTTTCTTTCATAGATTTCTTTGCCTCTTGCATATCTTCAGGACTAAGAAATAGAATACCCCTTTTCTTCGGAGTTGGCTTAGGAGTTGGTTCAGGAAGTGTCCAATTATTTTCATTAGTCAACATATTATTCAATAGCAACTCAGCTTGATCAACGGTTCTTTCGCTGAAAACACAACTAGCACAACTATCCAGGTGGTCTCTGGAAGCATCAGTTAGTCCATTATAAAAGATATCAAGTATTTCATTTTTCTTGAGAGGATGATCAGGCAAGGCATTAAGTAATTGGAGAAGTCTCCCCAAGCTTGCGGGAGACTCTCTTCTTTAATTTGCACAAAATTATATATTTCCCTTAAAGCAGCTTGTTTCTTATGAGCAGGGAAATATTTAGCAGAGAAGTAGTAAATCATATCCTGGGGACTACGCACACAACCAGGATCACGAGAATTAAACCATATCTTAGCATCACCCTTTAATGAGAACGGAAATAATTTAAGGATATAATAGTAGCGAGTTTTCTCATCATTAGTGAACAGGGTAGCTATATCATTTAATTTAGAAAGATGTGCCACAACAGTTTCAGATTCATAGCCATAGAAAGGATTAGATTCAACCAAAGTAATTATATCGGGATCAACTGAGAATTCATAATCCTTATCAGTAATAAAGATAGGTGAAGTAGCATAAGCAGGATCATATTTCATTCTAGCATTCAGATATTTTTCTTTCAGCTTAGCTAATAGTTTCTTAAGATCACTTCTATCATTGCAGGCAAGAAAGTCTCTAGCAGTTTCTTCATCCATAACATAACCCTCAAGAACAACAGGCAATTCATATCTAGGGGGAGAATCTTCATCATCAATTTCATCAATATTATTAGTTTCAATAATTTCATTCTCTCTAGCCCTAACAAGTTGTTCATCAAGAAATTCACCAAGTGGCACAGTAGTATCAAGCATAGAAGTAGTTTCATCATAAGTATCATGCAAAGCAGAAGTGGCATCATCAATAACGTGCGACATATCAGAATGAATAGCATGTGTAGGTGTCGCAAGTTTACTCAAAACAGAAGGTGAATCAAGTGCAAAGCTAGATGGAAGTTCCTTACCTCTCCTCGTAGTTGAGGGATAGATTTTGGTTCTTTGATCTTTCAAGTTCTTCATAGTGATAAGAAGATATAAATCCCAAGTGACTCAAAGAATAGAGCTATGCTCCCCGGCAACGACGCCAGAAAATGTTCTTGATAACCCACAAGTATAGGGGATCACAACATTTTTCTAGGGTAGAGTATTCGACCCAAATTTATTGATTCGACACAAGGGGAGACAAAGAATATTCTCAAGTATTAGCAGCTAAGTTGTCAATTTAACCACACCTAAAAACTTAATATTTACAACAAAGTGTTTAGTAGCAAAGTAATATGATAGTAGTGGTAACGGTAGCAAAAGTAATATTTTTAGGTTTGTTAGTGATTGTAACAATAGCAATGGAAAAGTAAATAAGCGAAGAACAATATAGGAAAAGCTTGTAGGCATTGGATCGGTGATGGAGAATTATGTCGGATGCGATCGATCATGCAACAGTTATAACATAGGGTGACACAGAACTAGCTCCAGTTCATCAATGCAATGTAGGCATGTATTCCGAATATAGTCATACGTGCTTATGGAAAAGAACTTGCATGACATCTTTTGTCCTACCCTCCCGTGGCAGCGGGGTCCTATTGGAAACTAAGGGATATTAAGGCCTCCTTTTAATAGAGTGCCGGACCAAAGCATTAACACATAGTGAATACATGAACTCCTCAAACTACGGTCATCACTGGGAGTGGTCCCGATTATTGTCACTTCGGGGTTGCCGGATCATAACACATAGCAGGTGATTACAGAATTGCAAGATAGGATCAATAACTCAATATATTCATGAAAACATAATAGGTTCAGATCTGAAATCATGGCACTCGGGGCCTAGTGACAAGCATTAAGCATAGCAAAGTCATAGCAACATCAATCTCAGAACATAGTGGATACTAGGGATCAAACCCTAACAAAACTAACTCGATTACATGATAAATCTCATCCAACCCATCACCTTCTAGCAAGCCTACGATGGAATTACTGACACACAACGGTGAGCATCATGGAATTGGTGATGGAGGGAGGTTGATGATGACGATGGCGACGGATTCCCCTCTCCGGAGCCCCGAACGGACTCCAGATCAACCCTCCCGAGAGAGTTTAGGGCTTGGCGGCGGCTCCGTATCGTAAAACGCGATGAATCCTTCTCCCTGATTTTTTTCTCCCCGAACACGAATATATGGAGTTGGAGTTGAGGTCGATGGAGTGTCAGGGGGCCCACGAGGCAGGGGGCGCGCCCGGGGGGGGGGGGGGGTAGGCGCGCCCCCACCCTCGTGGACAGGGTGTGGGCCCCCTGACGTGGATTATTCTTCCAGTATTTTTTATATATTCCAAAAATAATCTCCGTTGATTTTCAGGTCATTCCGAGAACTTTTATTTCTGCACAAAAATAACACCATGGCAATTCTGCTAAAAACATCGTCAATCCGGGTTAGTTCCATTCAAATCATGCAAGTTAGAGTCCAAAACAAGGGAGAGTTTGGAAAAGTAGATACGACGAAGACGTATCAGGTGGCTGTATTTCGGGCTTCTTCCTAGGAAGCCTAGGCCTAGTGTTGGCTAGCTCCAAGTTCTGGTTCCAACTTGGCTACCTATTGCTTCGATGTTGCAGGAAGGCGTCGGTGGTAGACATGTCAGGTGAAATGACGCCATGTATCTGTGTCAAGTTGTTGGTGGGCGGCTGGTTGGCTTCTCCGATGTGCTCCTCCTCCTCGGCTACAAAGATGAAGGTGAAGTCCGAAGGAGGCAAAGGATCCTGAGTGACCGACATGATCATCAATCCCCCATCATAGTACACATGGTGGTGTCGAGACTCGAGATACACGTCCAGGGAGCCAAGGGGTGCCGGTCAGGTCAACGTCTAGATCGCGCGACGATGTGTAGTACAAGACATGTTAAAGAATAAAACATAAAGGCACTTGAAGTTAGCAGTTCATCTATGAAGATACTTATAGAGTAGCCACAGGCTTAATGTAGACCTTTCAAGCCATGGGAAGCAACTCGGAAGCCTTCTTCATCAGATGAGAAGCTGGGTGACTGGAGGAGGGCCGGGCAGCCGGGCTGGACGCCGAGTCTTGGTGCACCTTCTGGCGTTTTTCTTGCCTATCGTAAGGATCTTGCTCAGCGGTGTGAGAGGGGGAACTCCCACCACCTTTTAGAAGTTTGAAAAAATCAACGGTGCATGTGTCCTCCTCCTCTATCTCTCTGCTTGATTCTCCCATGGCCTCCTTGAGAAAGTCATCATCATCAATCTCCACTAGGGCCCCCTCGGCATGAGTTCTACGCGTAAAGGTCCTAGCAGGATCCTTAAGTTAGAGAAAAATCCAATCTTCGCGTTTAGGGGTGTGGGATATGACCTTGTCTGCCCACCAGCGATACGGCTACAACATCAAACAAAGGGTCAGTTCAAGTTACCAGACTTGGCATAAGCTGAGAAACCTGAAGTAAATACATACCTCGACTACAAGCATGTCGGCTGAGAAGTAGGCATCGATTTCTTCATTGGGGAAGCCTATCGTCTTTCCCTTGAACATAAGGGAGAGCATCTCTCCCATGGGCTTGTTCTCAAAGAAGCCTCCATGGATTTCCAGGGTAGAGTCATTTTCCTCGGTGTACACTAGTAGAAAACAAGGCTTTGGTCCAGGCCGGGTCAGCCCATTAGTCCCGGTTCAGTCTAGAACCGGGACCAATGGGGGCATTGGAACCAGTTCGTGAGACCAGGGGGCCGGTCGGGCCACGTGGGCCATTGGTCCCGGTTCATCTGGACCTTTTGGTCCCGGTTGGTGGGACGAACCGGGACCAATGGGCCTCTCTCCTGGCCCACCACCATTGGTCCCAGTTGGTGGCTTGAACCGGGACCAAAGGCTCCCCTTTAGTCCCAGTTCATGCCACCAACCAGGACCAATGAGGTGCCTATATATACCCCTCGCGTAAGAGCAGAGCACACTGCTCTGTTTTTTTCTGGCCGAGGGGGAGAGGGCTTGGTGTTGCTCTAGCTCACCTCCTATGCACACAAGGTGTTCGATGGAATGCCTGAGCCACACTACTTAAGCTTTCTCCTCTCCAAGCTCGACCTCCAAGCTCCATTTTCCTCAATATTTGTCTAGGTTTAGCGGTCCGTCACGCCCCGTCCCCGTCTTCGCCGCCGTCGATCACCCGCGCCGAGCTCATCGCCAGCACCACCGTGGTGAGCCTCTTGTTCTTATCTTCTTTCTGAAAGGAAAAATATTCTTACTTGTATGTTTACATAGATACTTGTATTATTTTCTTACTTTTATTATTGCATCTTATATAGTGCGATGGTTTTGGTATCCGCCCCCGTCGGCCCTCGTCCTGTCTATGATTCATATGTGGTATATATATTATCTTTATAACTATTGGTTCATTTATTGTTTATGAAAATTATGCTGACTAACGTGACATAGATTTTATTTATGTAGAATGTATGTGAATCGGAAATGCTAACCGACCCTATTGTGGAGAGGTTAAATTTAGTTGAAGAAGAAAACAATTTGTTGAAGGAAAAAATAAAAAAAATTGAGGAGAAGATGATATTGGAGTTGCATGTTGCGGATGTCGTCGATGATCACAAGATTAAGATGGATGCAATGCGCTTGAAGATTAGAAAGATTAGAAAATATGCCATTCATACCGAGGCTTGGTATCATTATGCCGTTGGATCAATTGTTACCTTGGTTGCGATTATGATCGCATTTTTTTCGCATTGAAATGTTTTACATAGTTTCAATGTATGGTTTAATTAATTAGATGCTCTGGAGAGCTATATGTTGTTACATGAGAACTATGTATGCACTTTGGTTTTAATGTGATGATGAACTTCTATTAATTTGGACACTTAATTATATATAATGCACGCCGATGAACCGGCAATGGATGTACGGTGACAGGCACACCTCCGAGTACATTAAGGGCGTGCATGAGTTTCTCGATGCGGCTGAGGCAAACAAGCAGAATGGTTTTATGTGTTGTCCATGCACTGAATGTGGGAATACGAGGTCTTACTCTAACCGGAAAATCATTCACTCCCACCTGCTTTACAAGGGTTTCATGCCACACTATAATGTTTGGACGAGGCACGGAGAAATATGGGTTATGATGGAAGACGGTGAAGAAGAAGAGTACGATGACAACTATGTGCCCCCTGAATACGGTGATGTTGCAACGGGGGGAGCTGGTGAAGATGAAGAGGAACCAGACGATGTGCCCAATGATGCTGCAACGGGTGAAGCTGCTGAAGATCAAGAGGAACGAGACGATGTGCCCAATGATGATGATCTCCGCCGGGTCATTGTCGATGCAAGGACGCAATGCGAAAGTCAAAAGGAGAAGCTGAAGTTCGATCGCATGTTAGAGGATCACAAAAAAGGGTTGTACCCCAATTGCGAAGATGGCAACACAAAGCTCGGTACCATACTGGAATTGCTGCAGTGGAAGGCAGAGAATGCTGTGGCTGACAAAGGATTTGAGAAGCTACTGAAAATATTGAAGAAGAAGCTTCCAAAGGATAACAAATTGCCCGACAGTACATACGCAGCAAAGAAGGTCGTATGCCCTCTAGGATTGGAGGTGGAGAAGATACATGCATGCCCTAATGACTGCATCCTCTACCACGGTGCATACAAAGATCTGAACGCATGCCCGGTATGCGGTGCATTGCGGTATAAGATCAGACGAGATGACCTTGGTGATGTTGACGGCGAGCCCCCAAGGAAGAGGGTTCCTGCGAAGGTGATGTGGTATGCTCCTATAATACCACGGTTGAAACATCTGTTCAGAAACGAAGAGCATGCCAAGTTGATGCGATGGCACAGTGAGGACCGGAAGAAGGACGAGAAGTTCAGAGCACCCGCTGACGGGTCGCAGTGGAGAAAAATTGAGAGAAAGTACTGGGATGAGTTTGCAAAGGACCCAAGGAATGTATGGTTTGCTTTAAGCGCGGATGACATTAATCCTTTCGGGAAGCAGAGCAGTAATCACAGCACCTGGCCCGTGACTCTATGTATGTATAACCTTCCTCCTTGGATGTGCATGAAACGGAAGTTCATTATGATGCCAGTTCTCATCCAAGGCCCTAAGCAACCCGGCAATGACATTGATGTGTACCTAAGGCCATTAGTTGAAGAATTTTTACAGCTGTGGAATGGAAACGGTGTACGTACGTGGGATGAGCACATACATGAGGAATTTAACCTAAAGGCGTTGCTATTTGTGACCATCAACGATTGGCCCGCTCTCAGTAACCTTTCAGGACAGACAAACAAAGGTTACCATGCATGCACGCACTGTTTAGATGACACTGAAGTATATACCTGGACAAATGCAGGAAGAAAGTGTACCTGGGCCATCGTCGATTTCTTCTGACCAACCATTAATGTCGAAAGAAAGGCAAGCATTTCAAAGGCGAGGCAGATCACCGGAAGAAGCCTGCCATGCGTATCGGTGATCACGTACTTGCTATGGTCAATGATTTACACGTAATCTTTGGAAAGGGTCCCGGCGGACTAGCTGTTCCGAATGACGCTGAGGGACATGCTCCCATGTGGAAGAAGAAATCTATATTTTGGGACCTACCCTACTGGAAATACCTAGAGGTCCGCTCTTCAATCGACGTGATGCACATGATGAAGAACCTTTGCGTGAACCTACTAGGCTTCTTGGGCGTGTATGGGAAGACAAAAGATACACCTGAGGCACGGGAGGACCTGCAACGTTTGCATGAAAAAGACGGCATGCCTCCGAAGCAGTATAAAGGTCCTGCCAGCTACACTCTTACGAAAGAAGAGAAAGAAATCTTCTTTGAATGCCTGCTCAGTATGAAGGTCACGACTGGCTTCTCGTCGAATATAAAGGGAATAATAAATATGCCAGAGAAAAAGATTCAGAACCTAAAGTCTCATGACTGCCACATGATTATGACGCAACTTCTTCCGGTTGCATTGAGGGGGCTTCTACCAGAAAACGTCCGATTAGCCATTGTGAAGCTATGTGCATTCCTCAATGCAATCTCTCAGAAGGTGATCGATCCAGAAATCGTACCAAGGCTAAGGAGTGATGTGGCGCAATGTCTTGTCAGTTTCGAGCTGGTGTTCCCATCATCCTTCTTTAATATCATGATGCACGTCCTAGTTCATCTAGTCGACGAGATTGTCATCCTGGGGCCCGTATTTCTACACAATATGTTCCCCTTTGAGAGGTTCATGGGAGTCCTAAAGAAATATGTCCGTAACCGCGCTAGGCCAGAAGGAAGCATCTGCATGGGCCATCAAACAGAGGATGTTATCGGGTTTTGTGTTGACTTCATTCCTGGCCTTAAGAAGATAGGTCTCCCTGAATCGTGGTATGAGGGGAGACTGACTGGAAAAGGCACTCTTGGAAGTGACTCAATAATATGCAGGGACGGATATTCTTGGTCTCAAGCACACTACACAGTTCTACAGAACTCCACCTTGGTGACCCCGTATGTCGATGAACACAAGAATAGTCTGCGCTCCAAACACCCGGAGTAGTGTGATGACTGTATTACATGTGAACACATCAGGACTTTCAGCAGTTGGTTGGAAACACGTCTCAGAGGTGACAACACTGTTTGTGATGAGTTGTACTTGTTGTCCAGGGGACCATCTTTGAATGTATTGACTTACAAAGGATACGAGATAAATGGGAATACATTTTACACGATCGCCCAAGATCAAAAGAGCACCAACCAAAACAGCGGTGTCCGCTTTGATGCAGCAACCGAGAGCAGAAAGGACACATATTATGGTTACATAGTGGACATATGGGAACTTGACTACGGACATGATTTTAAGGTCCCTTTGTTTAAGTGCAAATGGGTCAATCTATCAGGAGGCGGGGTACAGGTATACCCATAATACGGAATGACAACAGTGGATCTGAAAAATCTTGGGTACACTGACAAACCGTTCGTCCTAGCCAATGATGTGGCACAGGTTATCTATGTGAAGGACATGTCTACCAAACCGAGAAAAAGAAAAGATAAGGAAGCGAATACATCATATGATGAGCCAAAGCGCCACATAGTTCTTTCAGGAAAAAGGGATATCCTGGGAGTGGACGGCAAGACAGACATGTCTGAAGATTATGAAAAGTTTCATGAAATTCCTCCATTCAATGTCAAGGCTGACCCAAGCATCCTGATAAACGATGAAGATTATCCATGGTTACGGCGCAATAAGAAAATGACACAAGCGAAGAAAAAGTGAAGACTTTCTCCAGCAACTATTATGATGATACCATGCCAACTTTGTAACACACGAGTATGCTATGCCAACTTTTTCAGAGTTCATTTGAAAACTATGAATTTAGGTCGAATTTTCTCTATAGGTGCATCTATGTTCATTTTTTAGTAAAGTTAATCACAAACTTGTGATTCACACAAATTTCAAAGAATTCAAATTTTAACTATTCAAATTTGAAAACTAATGGTACTAACAGAAAGTTTATATTTTTTCTAAAACTAATGGCACTAACAGAAAGTTTATAATTTTGCTGACCTAAAAGCAAAAAGAATTAAAAAATAAAGCAAAAAACAAAACAAAATAAATAATACAGAAAACAAAACAAAAAAACAGAAAAAAAAACAACAATAAGTATTTTGTTGTAAGTAGAAACAAAATAAAATAAAGAAAGAAACAAAGAAAA
>NC_041392.1:10705250-10705912 GCF_002162155.2 Triticum dicoccoides
ACAAAGAAAACAAAAAAAACTAAATAAGTGTTTTGAAATTTGAAAACTAATGGCACTAATAGAAAGTTTATAATTTTTCTAAAACTAAAAGCAAAAATAATTAAAAAATATAGCAAAAAATAAAAGAAAATAAATAATGCAGAAAACAAAACAAAAAAAGGAAAAAATGGGCACTAAAAGCAAAAAAAACTAAAAAAGTGTTTTCAAATTTGAAAACTAATGGCACTAACAGAAAGTTTATAACTTTTCTAAAACTAAAAGTAAAAGAATTAAAAAATAAAGCAAAAAACAAAAGAAAATAAATAATGCAGAAAACAAAACAAAAAAACTGGAAAAAAAAAATTAAAAATAGCAACAATAAGTAAAGAAAACAAAAAAACAAAAAAGGTGCCTCCTACTAAGCCCCCACGGCCTGAATACGACTGGAAACTCTACCATGGGCCAGGATTCAGGCCCGCAGGAGACCCAGTAGGCCCACATGCACAGACAGTGGATTTAGGCCCGTAAGCCTGCAGTAGAGAGGAGATCGAAGTGGTCGGCTCGGCAGAGCTTATAAACCACTCCAAGCCTCTCTCGGCTAGCGAGGTGGGACTAAACATCCCACCGCACTGCGCCAGTTCTAGCACACAACCTTTGGTCCCAGTTGATGCCACCAACCGGGA
>NC_041392.1:10705970-10707347 GCF_002162155.2 Triticum dicoccoides
GAGAGGATGAAGAGGATAAAAAAAGAAGAGGAAGAAGAAAAAAAAGAGGAGAAGCAAGAATAGAGGAGTTCTTCTCCTCTCTTTTTTTCTTCTTCTTCCTCATTTTTTTATTGGGAATGAGGGTCGTCGAGGGACGCCGACTGGTAGAGGATGAAGAGGATAAAAAAAGAAGAGGAAGAAGAAAAAAAAGAGGACTTCTCCTCTGTTTTTTCTTGTTCTTCCTCTTTTTTTATCGGGATCGAGGGTCGTTGAGGGGTCGAGGGTCGAGAGGGTGTCAACGGTCGCCAAGGGGTCAAGGGTCGAGAGGGGGTCTAGGGTAGCCGAGGGGTTGAGGGTCGTCGAACATTAGAGGATGAAGAGGATAAAAAAAGAAGAGGAAGAAGAAAAAAAGAGGAGAAGAAAGAATAGAGGAGTCTTCTCCTCTATTCTTTCTTCTCCTCTGTTTTTTCTTCTTTTTCCTCTTTTTTTATCGGGAACGAGGGTCGTCGAGGGTCGCCGAGCGGTATAGGAAGAAGAGGATAAAAAAAGAACAGGAAGAAGAAAAAAAGGACTTCTCCTATTTTTTTTTCTTCTTCCTCATTTTTTATCGGGAACAAGGGTCGTCGAGGGTAGCCGAGGGGTCAAGGGTCGAGAGGGGGTCGACGAACGCTGAGGGTTCGTGGGTCGAGAGGGGGTCTAGGGTCGCCGAGGGGTCGAGGGTCGTCGAACATGAGAGGATGAAGAGGATAAAAAAGAAGAGGACTCCTCTATTCTTTCTTCTCCTCTTTTTTTCTTCTTCTTCCTCTTTTTTTTATCGGGAACGAGGGTCGGCGAGGGTCGCCGTGCGGTAGAGGAAACCCTAAATAGCAAGTATCGTCGGTGTGAGATACATGTGGCCGTCGGTGTCGGATAAAAAAAGAAGAGGAAGAAGAAAAAAAAGAGGAGTAAAAGAGGATAAAAAAAGAAGAGGAAGAAGAAAAAAAAGAGGAGAAGAAAGAATAGTGGAGTTCTTCTCCTCTATTCTTTCTTCTCCTCTTTTTTTTCTTCTTCTTCCTCTTTTTTTTATCGGGAACGACGATCGTCGAGGCTCGCCGAGGGGTCGAGGGTTGAGAGGGGGTCGACGGTCACCGAGGCGTCGAGGGTCGAGAGGGGGTCTAGCGTCACCGACGGGTCGAGGGTCGTCGAACATGTGAGGATGAAGAGGATAAAAAAAGAAGAGGAAGAAGAAAAAAAGAGGAGAAGAAAGAATAGAGGAGTTCTTCTCCTCTATTTTTTCTTCTCCTCTTTTTTTCTTCTTCTTCCTCTTTTTTTATCGGGAACGAGGGTCGGCGAGGGTCGGCGAGTGGTAGAGGAAGAAGAAAAAAAGGACGTTTTTTTTCTTCTTCTTCCCTTTTTTAT
>NC_041392.1:10707357-10708053 GCF_002162155.2 Triticum dicoccoides
CCGCTCCTCGTCGCCGTCGCCCTGCCCCTGCCCCGCCTGCCCCCGCGCTGTGAGCCGCCGCCCGGCTCTGTTTTTTATTAGTTTAATTTTTTTCATATATATATAATGTATATGTGTATGTATGTGGATATATGTTTTTGTTCATATGTTGCTATATGTTTTTTATTTTTATTAGTTTAATTTTTGTTCATTCGAGGGGGTCGACGGTCGCCGAGGTGTCGAGGGTCGAGAGGGGGTCTAGGGTCACCGAGGGGTCGAGGGTCGAGAGGTGGTCGACGGTCGCTGAGGGGTCGTGGGTCGTCGAACATGAGAGGAAGAAGAGGATAAAAAAAAGAAAAGGAAGAAAAAAAAGAGGAGAAGAAAGAATAGAGGAGATCTCCTCTATTCTTTCTTCTCCTCTTTTTTTCTTCTTCTTCCTCTTTTTTTTATCGGGAACGAGGGTCGTCGAGGGTCGCCGAACATGAGAGGAAGAAGAGGATAAAAAAAGAAGAGGAAGAAGAAAAAAAAGAGGAGAAGAAAGAATAGAGGAGTTCTTCTCCTCTATTCTTTCTTCCCCTCTTTTTTTTCTTCTTCTTCCTCTTTTTTTATCGGGAACGAGGGTCGCCGAGGGTCGTTGAGGGGTCGAGGGTCGAGAGGGGGTCGACGGTCGCCGAGGGGTCGAGGGTCGAGAGGGGGTCTAGGGTCGCCGAGGGGTCG
>NC_041392.1:10710144-10722304 GCF_002162155.2 Triticum dicoccoides
GTCGGTGTCGGACACTACATCCACGTCCCACAAGTGACGCGGGCGTCACTTGTGGGACGTGGATGTAGTGTCCGACACCGACGGCCACATGTATCTCACACCCACGATACTTGCTATTTAGGGTTTCCTCTACCGCTCGGCGACCCTCGACGACCCTCGTTCCCGATAAAAAAAAGAGGAAGAAGAAGAAAAAAAGAGGAGAAGAAAGAATAGAGGAGTCTTACTCCTCTATTCTTTCTTCTCCTCTTTTTTTTCTTCTTCCTCTTCTTTTTTGATCCTTGAAGCGTTGTCGAGGCCACCCCAAACCCTAGAGAAGCAGCGTCGAGGCCACTAATTAATATTAGTTCTACGTTTGCCACTAATATATCCATCTGTCATGTTTGAATAATAATTGCCATGTTGTAAATATTTGTAGAAACTATGGACACCGCCCGAGACGAAGTACAAGAAGAGTTGTTGGGGGA
Source organism: Triticum dicoccoides (assembly GCF_002162155.2). Lineage (NCBI taxonomy): Eukaryota > Viridiplantae > Streptophyta > Magnoliopsida > Poales > Poaceae > Triticum > Triticum dicoccoides. The sequence goes on from NC_041392.1 coordinate 10,710,609, forward strand.
CATAATCGCATGAGGAAGTGATGCCGTCTGCTCGTTGTTTCTCAACGACACCGATGGTCTAGAAGCAGCTGGCTATGATTATGATGGCTCCGGTGACCTAATGCCGGTGCAAGAAGGAGACCGTGAGGACGGCTCCGGTGACCCAATGCCGGTGCAAGAAGGAGACCGTGGTGACGTCTCCGGTGACCGAACCAAGTCCGGCCAGGTATATATATTAGTTAAGCTTGTGCTGGCTAGCTAATTGATGCATTCATTGTTTTGGTATGTACACATATTAATTAAGTCTTTGTTCTTTTTTCTAGCCCTCCGGATCGAGCACAACTTCGGTAAAGAGACGAGGCCCAAAGAAAAAGTTGAGCTCAGATGAAAAGTTTGAGATCATAGCAATCGCGCCCGACGGCCAACCGATCGAACCCCTCCGGACAAAGAGCGCATTTGTTGCTCAGTGCAGGGTTCTGGTTAGGGACAAGATCCCGATCAGCATCCAACAATGGTTAAAGCTGGCTGTAGAAGACCCTGAGGTGTCTTATGTCAATGATATGCAGAAAAATGATCTTTGGACTGAGCTGAAGTCAAATTTCACCCTACCGCAAGACGATGATCCGGAGGAGCCAGTTAAAGAGCAATAAATCAAGTATTTTGCTCTTAAGAGGATGGCAGAACTATTCAGGAGGTGGAAGAAAGAGCTGAATAAGTTTGTCGAAAATAAAGAGACACCAGAATTCAAGGGCAGGTATGAGAAGATCACAGATCACTGGACCGCATTTGTGGCCCACAAGACATCAGAAAAGAGTAAGAAGATGTCGGCGACAAACAAGCAAAATGTCGCGAAGAAGAAGCATCACCATCGCACGGGGTCAGGTGGCTACCTCGTAGCCCGGCCTAAGTGGGCCAAGACTGAGAATGATCTGGTTGATAAAGGGATCGAACCAGAGACAATTAACTAGCTAGACCGTTGCCGGACTTGGTTCTTCGGGGCTGGCGGAACCTTGGACCCTGTATCAGGGAAGTGCATTTGGACAAACGATCAAATGGACATACCAGTCAAGAAGCTTCAGCAGTATATCGAAGCAGCGCAGCAAGGGACGTTCGTTCTAGACAGAGAGAACGACGAGCTCACAATGGCCCTCGGGAATCCTGAGCACCCTGGACGGACACGAGGCATGCCAGGCTCCATTCCGTGGAAGGTTAGGTTTCCGGACGCAGGCGGTTACAAATGCCAGGAGAGGAGGAAAAAAGTGCAGCAGACCCAAATGCAGGCGCTGCAAGCAAGGGTACAAGTGATAGAGGAACGAGAAGCAAATCGCAGCAAACGAACTGCCGAAGCTTCCCCCGAAGCTACCCCGCCATCTCAGCAGAGAAGCAGCGTGGCTTCCACCGAGCTGCTTCAGCCGGAGCATGTCTTGACGGCTCCTGCCAGCTATCCCGTGGATGCTATCACAGAGTCTCAAAATTGCCACCTTATGACGCAATGGATTAATATGAAGGAAAGGCGGCTGTTGGCTCTGTTTTTCCTACTGAACCCGGCGCAACTTTTCACTGCCGGCCGATTCCAGAAGGATATGCTAGGGTGATGGTGGATGAAATAACGGAGGGATCTGAGGACCTCCAGCTTGACCACCCTACCGGTGAAGGGGAGACTCGGCTGGGTTCTGCTCTGAAGACTCCATGCCTATGGCGGAAGGAGCTCATCAACCTTCCGAACTGGACGCCTCCGCCTCTTCCTCCTCCTCCGGCGAGTCAGGGCACTCCGCCTCCTCCACCGCCTCCTCCTCCGGCGAGTGACGATCAGGGCACTCGGCCGGCTCCTTCTCCGGCGTGTGGCGGCACTCCGCCTCCTTCTCCACCTGCGCCGGCGCGCCCGAGCAGCCAGCCTCCTCCTTCTCCGCCTCGTCAGCAAGGGCGGAAGAGACCTGCCGCCGCTCCGGCTGCTCCGGCGCGTCGTAGTCCTTCTCCTCCGCCTCGTAAGCAAGTAAAGAAGACAACTGCTCCGTCTGATCTGCCAGCGTCTAGTAGTACAGCCAGAGGCGGGAGGACATACAGATTCGGTCCTTCTCTGAAGACTCCAGAGAAGTTACCATACGAGAGGACCCCAGAGGAGAACACCGAGATCGCGCGAGAAGAAGTGAGGAACTTCTTTAAAGGGGTGAAAGCAAAGAAACATCCACCTCTGGAGGAGAAGGTAGATCCGGTGAAAGCGAAGCGCACTCTGGCTGCCCTGACAAAACCACCCAAGTCTCCGCCAAAAGGAAACTATGAGCGCATTATTGGAAAGGAATTTGCTGAAGCGGAGCGGTCGGGAAGTACTGTCAGTGATCAAAGGCTGAAAGAACGACGAGTTGGGAAACAAATTGCCCAGCTCGGCGAACAAGCGAAGCAATCGTGCCCCCGCTCAAGGTGCCTAGCGACATCGTCGCTAATGATCCGAGGACGGTGCCCGGTTATAGCAATCTTGGCGATTACCTGCCCGACGATGTACATTATGATTTCATGGAGGTGCATATACAAAGATACGAGTACGGGAAGCCTCTCATCAAAGATGAAAGATCTCTATCAATGATGATGCGAAGATTGCATGATTGGTACTTGAAAATCTGCAGAGAGTTTGGGGGGAGGAGTACTTTGTAAGTGAGAGTTAAAAAGGAGCATGACCTCGTTGGAATTGAACTGTTGCCTGTACCATTTGAGGAGTTCTTTCAGTTTTTCAATCAATTGGCCCTCGATAAAGCAATGGTCACCTGCTACTGTCTGTAAGTAGTACTACTTCTGTCATTAAGTCTCTCTATATAGCTCAGCTCTTTCATTGCATGTATTTATAATTATCCTCACTATATTATGCAGATTGAAGATCGCCGAATTGAAGAAAAGACAAGTCGGTGATATTGGGTTCATTAACACATATCTCATAGATGCAACTGAGGTTAAATTTCATGCCGCAGATACCGAGGCCAACTTGCTACGATCGTTGGTAATAAATGAAAACAAAGATATAATACTCTTTCCTTACAACTTCAAGTGAGTGTTACTGTCTTGTGCGTATTCGGTTTCCCTTATATATATTAGTCAAGGTTATAGTAATGTAATTGATGAGTTATGCATGCGTGTGCAGTTTCCACTATATTCTCCTAGATTTTAAGCTTGAGTAGGGACTAGTAACCGTCTTAGACTCAAGACGAAAAGATCCCTAGGACTATGCGGACATGACTCAAATGCTCGAGAAGTAAGTTAAATCGATCATTATCCACCATATCATGAACTTTGTTCATTTCTTGATATATGAAGTAATTGTTTTCTTTGTCTGGAAGGGTTTGGAAAAATTCACCAAAAAAGCTCCAGGACTCCCGAAGAAGCTGCAATTTAGACACCCGAAAGTAAGTACTATAGTAGCATGTTCCGCGCATCTCCTATTGATTCAAGCGCTAGTTTCATCAATACCATTTGGCATTCTTGCTTATCAGTTTGATTGACCTCTATTTCTTGTAAAGTGGTTGTGGCAGGAACAAGGGAATGATTTCTGTGGATACTACGTTTGCGAGTCCATCCGCCACACGACCTGTGAGCGGGGCTACTCTGATGAACAATATGAAGTACGTAAATAACAACATTCACAATTTTATTTTATTACCATCATTTGTGTTGAGTTTCATTCATTCATATATATATATATGTATTGACCCCCTTCTTCAAATTAGATGTTTCGAAAGCGGGATGAACTCCTAGCACCAGCTCGCATGCGAGCAATTCAAGAGGAATTAGCGGCATTCTTTCTTGACCACGTGATCGCTGAAGACGGAGAATACTATGTGGACCATGAGTCTGCATGTTAGGAGATTATATTTGTAAGAGATAATTATTGTATATATGTAGCCGATAGTGTCGGATAGATATACGAGAACTTGTTGTTCGACCAATCTCTCGGAGAAGGAGAGGTGGTTGATATCACTTCTCTCTGTATGCATATATGTTCATGACGATCTTCTATTTCCTTCGTTTGCTTACTAGCTAGCTAGCGTGTCTAGTCCTCTCTATATGTATGTATAGTACGTAGCATCGACCAAGCACAAACATAAGAGAGGACACTTCTCTCTATTAATTATAGCTAGCTAACACAATATATGAAACACCTAAATTAACCCCCCAAAACCCCCAACCCCCCCCTCCCCCTTTCAAAAAAACAAAAACCCTAGCCAAAGAAATGCTGACGCGTGGATGCCTATTGGTCCCGGTTGGTGCCACCAACCGGGACCAAAGGCCCTCCTGCCTGGGCTCCGTGCACAGGCCACGTGGAGGCCCATCTGTCCCGGTTCTGGATAGAACCGGGACTAAAGGGACAGGGCATTAGTACCGACCCTTTAGTCCCGGTTCAGGAACCGGGACAAAAGGCCCTTACGAACCGGGACAATAGGCCCTTTTTCTACTAGTGGTACTTTCACATCGGGTGCACTTGAGCTTGCATCTATTGGATTCCTTAGCTAAGGGCCACATGCATTACGTCCACTAGGGTTTAACCTCTGTCGAACATCTCGATCACCTTCAGGATCAACTTCTGGGTCGACTTGGACTACACTTTGTTTTTCTTTAGGCTACAGGAGTGTTGCCTGATCAGGGGAGTTAGGATCAATGGTGTGATGATGCTAGTCAGAGGAGGTTTTTTGAGATCGTCAACCATGATTTAGAACCACTCACTTGGTAGGTACTGGACGCTGGGTTGCCTGCTGATGGCCGCTCCATCGCACTTGCAGGTCTTGTTGATGTTGGTTTGGATCTTGGTCTAGATGTACTTCCTCCATAGGCCAAAGTGCGACTCGATGCGGAGGAAGCCCTCATAAAGCATGATTAAGCATGCGATGTGGAGAATGGAGTTGGGGGGAAGATGATGGAGTTGTAGACAGTAGAAGTGCAACAAGCCTTGGAAAAATGATGAATCAGGAACCCCTACTTTCGAATGAGAAAGGGAACGAAATAGACATGTTTGTTGGGCCTTGTTTGCGGCACCGCCTCGGCCCAAATGTCGTCGTTGCTAGTCATGGTGACGGGTGAACATGTGAAGGAAACCGCTAACCTTAGAAGGTATCCGGTGTTGGAGAGGCGGTCCAGCTGACCACAAATAGCCGTGGAGGACATTTTCTTTACCTTCGGCCTTGACGCATGAGGGAGTCCTGTATTAGGGGGTCTCCGGACAGCCGGACTATATCCTTTGGCCGAACTGTTGGACTATGAAGATGCAGGATTGAAGACTTCGTCCCGTGTCCGGATGGGACTCTCCTTGGCGTGGAAGGCAAGCTAGGCAATACGGATATGTAGATCTCCTCCTATGTAACCGACCTTGTGTAGCCCTAGCCCCCTCCGGTGTCTATATAAACCGGAGGGTTTAGTCCGTAGGACAACATACAATCATACCATAGGCTAGCTTCTAGGGTTTAGCCTCTACGATATCGTGGTAGATCAACTCTTGTAATACTCATATCATCAAGAACAATCAAGCAGGACGTAGGGTATTACCTCCTTCAAGAGGGCCCGAACCTGGGTAAACATGGTGTCCCTTGTCTCCTGTTACCATCCGCCTTAGACGCACAGTTCGGGACCACCTACCCGAGATCCGCCGGTTTTTACACCGACATTGGTTCTTTCATTGAGAGTTCCACTGTGTCGTCATCATAACGGGGGATGGCTCGTCTCATTGTCAAGGACAACATCACTTCTGGGGGAGCCCTGGCTGTAGGCCAAACTCTCCGACTAGGCAGCTTCGTCATGACCGCCCGCTCGGCCGCTGCGCCAATGATGACTTCTCAGGTCATCAAAAATAGCCTCCACATCGGCTCAAAATTCGCCGAGCAGATGGATCCAATGGAGCTTTCCTCTTGGAACGAGCTCTTGGATCGCATCGCCGCTCTGGGAGTCGCTACGGACTACGATCGGACCGGGCTTAAAACCGACGAATGAGAGATTAACTCTCCGCCGGTCACCCATCAAATAGCGGTGGTGGAGGAGCAATGCGGTGGTTCTCCCTCTATCCTGAGGACGAACTATGTCCGGATCCCCGAGCTCTCCGAGCCGGATACCCGCTCACGGGAGGACATCGCCCTAACCCCGAACCTAGAATCAGGTCGCATACCGAACCCGCGGAGCAACATCCTAGAGCTTGAACTTCCAAGATCGGAAACTCCCCTGCCCCGGGATCTCAGATTGGGTCAAGGTCTAGACTTAAATCCACCCACCCACCCAGATACAAAGATCTTTCCCACATTAGGCAAGCGCCCCAAGAGATAGTACATCACTATTGGGCCAGATTCCTCCTTGTGATGAACAAGGTCAAGGACTGTCGCGAGGAAGACACAATTTCGTTCTTTTGCAACAATTGCACAGACAAGGGAATCCTCAACGCCATAAGTCGCCGTGACATTGCACACTTCGCCGACTTGGCGGCCATAGTACGGAAATACTGTGCGATGGAAAGCGCCTGGAAAACCCAAACACAATTTTGGGATAATCCGGCTCTGACAAAACCCCCAGTCCGAACTAAAAGGGTGCACTCTCATAAGTCGCCCGACTAAATTATAAAGAAGCCAAAGGCCACTAGAGGGCGTGGAACCGTATTGGAGGGATGGCTTAACGGGCCCTGCAAAATTCATAGTACAACAGATACCATACCAAGACACAGCATTAGAGCATGTTGGGTACTCTGGCAGGTGGCCAAGAGCGGTGAGGATTTCCTCATCCAAATCACCCCAGAGAACCTTCCCATGGATAACAATACAGTATTGATAGTCTTCGAGACCTTCGCCTCAAATAATAGGCGTAAGCGAACGCTCCGCAGCCTGGCCGAAGTCTGCCACGTGGTAGCAATAAATCCATGGAGCGACACGGCTATCACTTTCAATGCTAGTGACGAACCTAAATTCCGAACAGCTCGAGCACCAGCCGCTTTGGTCCTCAGTCCAATTGTGGACGGCTTTCGGCTCACCAAAGTACTCATGGACGGCGGCAGCGGATTAAACCTCATTTATGAGGAGACTCTTCAAAAAATGGAAATAGACAACAACCGTATTGAGCAAAGCAGCACGACATTCCGATGTATCATCCCTAGTCGAGAGGCACGTTGCGTTGGGAAAATCACACTAGATGTGGTATTCGGCACTCTGGAGAATTACAGGTCCGAAGAAATCACATTCCATGTGGCCTCGTTTAGTAGTGGATACCACACCCTTCTAGGGAAGGAGGCATTCACGATTTTTCAAGCCATACCCCATTACGGGTACATGAAGCTCAAAATGCCCGGACCCAATGGAATCATCACTCTAGCTAGTGATCCGGACATATCACTCCGCGTCGAGAACAAAACAGCCGCACTGGCCCTTGAGGCATTATCTGAAGCCCTCGTGGCGGAGGAATTAACTGCACTACGCTCCACAGTGGACAGGGACGACGTGATACTAGACAAAAGATCCAAGTCCACCTCCTTTAAACCAGCGGATGAAATAGTCAAATTCCAAGTCCATCCAACGGACCCCACAAAAACAGCATCCATTGGGGCACAACTAAACCCCGCTGTAGACGCCGCACTATGGGAGTTCCTGCGCGAGAATTGGGACATATTCGCCTGGCATCCTTCAGACATGCCAGGAATCCCACGCAGGCTGGCCGAGCATAGCCTTAACATTCTAAAAGGATTCAAGACAGTCAAGCAGATTCTCCAGCATTTCTCCAAACCTAAGCGACAAGCCATGGGAGAGGAGCTAGCCAAATTACTGGAGGCCATATTCATTAGAGAGATAAAGCATCCAGACTGGCTAGCAAACCTGGTGATGGTGCCAAAGAAGGAAAAATCCTGGCGCCTATGCGTCGACTTCAAGGACCTTAATAAGGCTTGCCCAAAGGATCCCTTCCCCCTCCCTCGCATCGATCAAATTATCGATGCTACCACAGGACACGACTCATTGTGCTTCCTCGACGCATACTCCGGTTACCACCAAATTAAGATGGCGGAGTCCGACCAAGCCGCAACGGCATTTATCACTCCATACGGCCCCTTTTGTTTTAACACAATGCCCTTCGGGCTAAAAAACACCGGCGCAACGTATCAGTGCATGATTCAGACATGTCTGGAAAAGCAGATCGGCAAAACAGTGGAGGCATACACTACTAGGGAAAAGGCTAGCAGTAGTGCGGGTTTTAGGTGTATCAGTAGCGCGGGTACCGGCACTACTAATAAGGCGCTACAGCTAACACGTAGCAGTAGCGCGTGCTCACAACTGCTACTGCTACACAAGTGTAGCAGCAGCGCTCCTAGTGGAAGCTCGCTACTGCTAATAGCTATAGCGTGCTTCTCCTGTGCGCGCTACTGCTACTACCGCGCTGCTGCTAACTTTTCTCCACTCGCTACTACTAATTTTATTAATTTTTTTTCGGCGTATTTGTTTTGAATTTGAACAGGCTTTATAGAAGAATCTTTAGCACATACAAATGTCATCATGATACACATACAAATGCCTGCGAGACCACAAATGTAATCATAGCATATACATACAAATAGTCTCATCATAATCATCATCCAACACAAAGTGGTATCTTGTCATCATCTCGAAAATAGCGATACATGCAAGTCTCGAATACTTGCAACTACAACGTCATCCATCTAAACAAAGGTATACGCAAGAAGAGCTATCACTATGAGTGAGAGCGGAACTATGCAGTACATGAGGTGGCGGTTACGAGTCCTCTCTCGCGCTAGCGTGACCCTCAAGTAACTAGCTTCTCCTTCTTGTCTGCTGTTGAAGTCTTTATGGCTAGCGCCCGAGAACCCATTCACTTGCGCCTGACACTGATGCCACTCGTTGTACACCCCCGGAACCTTCCCTTTGTACACGACATAGCACTTCCATCTCGCCATCAAGAAACTAGGTACCTGTTAGAGATGCATGTTCATGAAGAGGATGTACAATCATATATATGCAACAAAATATACTAGAGTAACACCGAAAAAGAAAGGGTTAGCAACTAGATGCATCATATAGTACGCAAATTAATTAACTTGAGGTACATAGGTCACGCAAACTAACAAAGTAGCATTACACAAGTTCGGCAGGGACCGTGGACATCACAAAGTTTCATCGCTACAAAAAGTATACAAGGTCAACCGACACATATCATCGTCATCGGCATCATAAATCACTAGAAGTTCCATCCTTCCATATCATCGAGGATGGACCCTATCTTCTTGAACGGCGTGAGGTCTAGACGTTGCATGCCTATGCGAGTTCGGACGTCAGCTCGCGATATAGGGACGTGGTGGAACATCCCCTTCTCATCGACGACTTCTTTCTTGATGATCGTCGCAATGTCGCTTTGGATGCGAAAGAAGTCATCTCTAAGTTTATAATCCGCTTCTCCATGAGATTCTAGCCACTTGTGGATATGATCATCATTTCTGCTTCTCATGCGAAGCTTTTGGTGATCCGTGTTGAACTGAATCATGAGATGGACGATGTAGAATCCAGCCTTCTTGCTTGGTTTTGGGACATGGATGCAGGAGAAGTTAGTTTTATGCGTGAAACCCATCTTCTTGTTCCTTTGTTTCCTGATCTGCATGTGGCCACCTCTAATGCTGAAGCCTTGGAGAGCATCATCTAGAATATTCATTATGTGGGTGTAGTCTTTTTTCTCGTAGTCTCTGGAAGGGTCAAAATACACGGCGTGGGAGACTTGCGGGTAAAGAACGATAAGGACGGCGCGCCCGTTGCTGCGGGGAAAAGACACCTCAAATTATTCCCCATAGAGAGAGAAGGAATGATTGAAATGTATGAAAGGGTTGTCCAGAGCTGACTTACTTTGGATGATAAGGCACGAGGACAATTTCCCGGTCCTTATTCTGTACCATGAAGTTTTGGAGGTACTCCCTAGCAGTTCCACGCTCAAAGTCGCCGAGACTCAAGAAAGACTCGTGCATGTAGTACGGATCCGCCACACAGATTTGTGAGACTTCTTCACTCTTCATGACGGAGCTCATATGTAGCGCAAAAAGGCGGACAATTGTAAAATCGAGCCGCCTTGTCAGAAACATCTCAAAGATATGGTCAAACCGCAGGAAGAACACCTCCGCGGGCCATGTCTCAACGTAGCACTTCCCCTCAGGCACACGAGCCGCGTATGTCAGATATCCTGGATCCTTTGAGGCTAGTAGGCTTTTCTCAGTCGACAGCACATGGTCGTGCAGTCTCCTGAGATCCCCTGATAGTGCCTCCAGCGGTTTCGGCGGTAGCATCGGCTCGCCCGTGAGATGGAACATGGCCGCACCTTTCACGGGTACATGCTCTTCAGAATGCATCGTCTGGCTGCTATGTGCTCTGGCTTGTTTGGAGGCAGCTATCTTCCCCGATCTCTTTCTCTCCTTTTTCTTGGGAACACCTTCTAGACCCTTCCTTAATCCCTGCCCCAGTGTTCCCGGGCTAAGTACTGTACGACCCTCGCGCCCGGCTAGTTGAGCCTGTGTTGAGGCGGCATCTTCAGGCGTGTCCTGTGAGGATTTCATGAAGAGAGACTTTTTGCAATCCCTGCTACGACCTTCCTACCCGGGCATATCATCCATATCCTCATTAGCAAGCTGATAGCCTGATTCGTCATATGGTTGGCTCATCAATTCTATGTCACAGTCATACGCGTTTGTATTGAGGAAATCCATAGGGTCGACCTCCGTCTCATCATCCATTCTCTATTCTACAGGACAAATTACATCAGCCAGTACTATTGCACCCCCTTCATCATGTCGTCAACCGCTCTCACCCGGCACTACAGAAGCTGGTTATTGCGTAGGCGGGGTGGTGGTCTCTGCACATGCTTGTTGATGTGTGGTTATTGGTGTGCTCTCGGCCGGCTCCAGATGAATAAGATTCTTCGGCCATAGCAGCACCCAACCCTTGCAGCTTCCAATCCGCGGCGGGGTCTCGTCGTCCGCTCCCACATGCTGTACTGGAGGAGGCAAATCCTCGTGCCCCGATTTCACACTGGACAAGCTAACCCTGAAGTGCCCAGCGAGGATCGACTGGTTGTGGAACATGGGTTGCACAGTCGGTGTCGATGTCGGCGTCAGTACCATCATCGAGGCGGACCTGCAAACCTTGCTTAGCAGTCAAAAAGTCGAGGTAGTCTTGTTCACCCTGATAATCCATCTCGTATGCATCTTGGTCAGAAGGCCCAGTTTCTTCGTTGTTCGACATGTTTCCTATGATTAAGTGTCCTCATTTATTTCTAAAAGTATGAATAAATGAGAAATGACATAAAAAAGAAATCTATGTGCCAGCACTCGATATGCCAACTATGTAGCACAAATCATGCCTTTATTCACGGGAAATTTCGGCATGACCTTTGCTAAAAAATGGACATATCGAGCGCCTAATATTCACCGGAACGGAAATGAATCAACATTCTGGCGTAACATAGGCCACTCGGATCATTTACCAAAACATGACATGTCCAAAACATGACATATCCACATATCACATGTCCAGTTCAAATTTTCATATAAATTCAGCTAATTTTGAAACCTATCTAAATTCATAACTAAATAGATAACCTAATTAACATAACTAAAACCTAAGTAAATTAACTGAAGAACCCTAGCTAGCAGAGAGGGGGGGTGGTTTACAGAGGGTGCAGGGGCGAGGAGGCAGGCCCGACGACGGCCGAGGTTGGGAGGGGAG
>NC_041392.1:10722806-10796780 GCF_002162155.2 Triticum dicoccoides
CGCGCCGGGGTCGGGGGCGAGCAACTGGGTCGGGGGTGAGCGCCTGGGTCGGGGGCGAGGGCTGGGGCCGGGTCGGGCGCGGCGGTGGGACGGGGGGAAGAGAGTGGAGATTTGGGGGAAAAGAGGCGGGATGAAGCAGGGAGAGTGAGGGAGTCCTGGATTAGGGGGCCTCCGGACAGCCGGACTATCTCCATTGGCCGGACTGTTAGACTATGAAGATACAAGATTGAAGACTTCGTCTCGTGTCTGGATGGGACTCTACTGGGCGTGGAAGGCAAGCTAGGCAATACGGGTATGGATATCTCCTCCTTTGTAACCGACCTTGTGTAACCATAACCCTCTCCGGTGTCTATATAAACTGAAGGGTTTTAGTCCGTAGGACAACAACCACAACATACAATCATACCATATGCTAGCTTCTAGGGTTTAGCCTCTCTGATCTCGTGGTAGATCTACTCTTGTACTACCCATATCATCAATATCAATCAAGCAGGACGTAGGGTTTTACCTCCATCAAGAGGGCCCAAACCTGGGTAAAACATCGTGTCCCCTGCCTCCTGTTACCATCCGGCCTAGACGCACAGTTCGGGACCCCCTACCCGAGATCCGCCAGTTTTGACACCGACATTGGTGCTTTCATTGAGAGTTCCTCTGTGTCATCGCCGTTAGTCTTGATGGCTCCTACTATCATCGATAGCGATGCGGTGCAGGGTGAGACTTTTCTCCCCGGACAGATCTTCGTATTCGGCGGCTTTGCACTGTGGGCTAATTCGCTTGGCCATCTGGAGCAGATTGAAAGCTACACCCCTAGCCATCAGGTCAGATTTGGAAGTTTGAACTACACCGCCGACATCTGCGGAGACTTGATCTTCGACGGATTCGAGCCACAGCCGGGCGCGCCGCACTGTCACGATGGGTATGACCTAGCTCTGCCGCCGAACAGTACCCCAGAGGCCGCGCCCGCATCTGCTCCGACCCTTAGCTCGGAGCCAACTGCGCAAATCGAGGATGGGTGGTTAGACACCGCCTCAGGGGCTGCAGTCTCAATGACGGTCGAGCTGAACACCAGCCTAATCCTCTGCGCAGCCCGTGACCCCAAGGTGCCGGACTCTTTTTCTGACTACGAACCGCCCGCGCCCCGGCCAATCGATTGGGCGCCGATCATGGAATTCACCGCCATGGATATCTTTTAGCACTCGCCCTTCGGTGACATTCTGAATTCACTAAGGTCTCTCTCTTTATCAGGAGAGCCCTGGCCGGATTATGGCCAACAGGATTGGGATGCGGACGACGAAGAAATTTGACGCCCACCCACCACCCACTTAATAGCCACTGTCGATGACTCAACCGACATGCTCGACTTCGACTCCGAATACATCGACGGTATGGATGACGATGCGGGAGGCAAAGAGGAACCACCGCCCACAGGGCGCTGGACGTCCACCTCATCATATGACATATACATGGTGGACACACCAAAAGTAGACGACGACGAGGAACAGAAGGACGCTTGTTCCCTCGAGAAGCAGTCAAAGCGGCGGCGCAAGCGCCGCCCCAAATCCCGCCTCGGCAGAAATAACGATCATACAGACCCAGTGTTGGAGCAGGGCGAACAACCGCCGGACCACGGCAATACGGATAATCAAACCGGACAAACCAATTCTGTCAAAGATGATAGTCCGGACGACATAACGCCGGACAAGCACCCGGAGCAGCAGAATGCCTGCCAAAGGCTTGTTGCCACCGCGAGGAGTCTGAAAAAGCAGAAGCAAAGGCTCAAGGCTGCGCAGGACACACTCCAAATCAGATGGAGTAAAGTACTCAACACAGCAGCGAAGTACGGCGGCAATTGCCCCACCAAGAGCTACCCAAAGCGGAAGTTGCTACCTGAATTCGATGAGGAGGCCTCAGACCCCCCACAACCAAAAATTAAAACAGCCATCTGGCCGGATATACGACCTCATGGCCAACTTAAAGCGGCAAGCAACACCGCACATAAGCCAATACACGGTCTACACGAGGGCTCGCATCAAAAGGAGGGTGAAACCAGATCCATCTATGGACCACACAAGCGTGCTCCAGCATACGATGCAACACAACAAACATCCGAACAACGCGGTACACCCAGATATCAGGGTGCTGCACACCGCCTATGTTTCACCGATGAGGTGTTGGACCATGAATTTCCAGAGGGATTCAAACCCGTAAACAAAGAGGCATACGATGGAACAACAGACCGTGGGGTCTGGATTAAGGACTATATCCTCCATATCCACATGGCTCGGGGAGATGATCTCCACGGCATTAAGTATATACCCCTCAAACTCAAAGGGCCAGCTCGACACTGGCTTAAGAGCCTCCCCGAAAGCTCCATTGGAAGTTGGGAAGAGCTCGAAGACGCCTTTCGGGCAAATTTTCAAGGGACTTATGTCCGACCTCCGGACGCGGATGATTTGAGTCATATAACTCAACAGCCCGGAGAGTCAGCCCGAAAGCTTTGGAACAGGTTTCTTACTAAAAAGAACCAAATTGTCGACTGTCCGGACGCCGAAGCCTTGGTAGCGTTTAAGCATAGTGTCCGTGACGAATGGCTTGCCAGACACCTCGGCTAAGAAAAGCTGAGAACAATGGCAATATTAACAAGCCTCATGACCCGCTTTTGCGCGGGCGAGGATAGCTGGCTAGTCAGATGCAACACCAGCGACCCCAGTACATCGAAGTTAGAGATGGAAATAGGAAATCACGGCGCAACAGCAATAACAAACGCCGGAATAAAGAAGACAACCCGAAGGGCACGGCAGTAAACGCCCGATTCAAAAGCTCTCGGCTAGGTCAGCAAAAGCCGCCCTCTAAAGGCGCCAGAGACGAACTGTCCAGCCTAAACAAAATTCTGGACCAAATATGTTAGATCCATAGCACCCCTGGTAAACCCACTAATAATACCCACAGAGAATGTTGGGTCTTCAAGCAGTCCGGCAAGCTCAACGCCGTACACAAGGGGGACGATACACCAAGCGAAGACGAGGATGAGCCTCTCAAGCAAGACACTGGGAAACAAAAGAAATTTCCACCAGAAGTCAAAACAGTAAATGCATTACACGTGATCAAGGGAAGAAACAAAATGGCACTCCCAGAAAAATATGCCCAAGGGCCTATCACCGCGGAGTCCTGCCACTGGTCGTCTCAACCGATCACTTTCGACCATCGTAATTACTCAGTAAGTATCCGGCGTGCAGGATGGGCTGCCCTGGTATTAGACCCAACTAGACCATGATGGCGCGCGTTGCTGCGCCCTTTCATTTGTAAGTTTAGATGATATGATTTTATATAAGTATACTGAGGTAAAAAAGATATAAGTATTTGTAACTTAGGAATTTCAGGAATTTCAATGATAGAGATTGCAATTTAAATGTATCATTTCTGCAGAAAATGTCAAAAATTTGTAGCATACGGACAGCAATATTTAATATACTCCTACTGTAACAAAATATAAGATGTTTTTTTGACAATATGGCAGTGTAAAAAAGTATTATATTAAATTACAGAGGGAGTGTATTATAAGATTTTTCGCCATGCACATCCATTATTTAATCTCAAGATGATATAATGGCTCAGTCTCACGAAGGTGCTCATAGGGGTAGGGTTTGCGTGTGTTTTCATTGGGATGAGTGTATATGCGTATATATGAGCGCCATCTGTATAGTGTTCTGATAAAAACATATATAAGAAGTCAACTAAAAGCGGTTTGTTATTTGCAAGTCCATCATGCTCTCTTAAACAATAGACTACAGAAATTTAGCAGTTAACAAAATATTCATTCAATCAAAGCTTTTTAGAATCATAGTAATCAACCATAATTTTATTGTGAGGTCACATTTATGAGCTATCTTCCATGCAAATTAAGAAATTAACACAGGGAAGTCCTATTATGAGCCCGAGCTGAGATGGTCTCGTTATCCTTCCCGTCCAAGCGCTTCCAGATTTGCATTGCACCAGGTATACGGCAGTGTATTCGAAATAATATATGCATGGCGTGGCCCACCTACCGACCATCATTAATGTGACATCTCCGCTACCCGTCTGCTGGCTTGGACGCTTCTTAACGATACAGGCCGTTACCCTACCGTTCTGAACCAACGGACGCCGTCTTCATCGGCCCATTTACTCCCACCTATTCTTGCCTGTACACATTGGCAAACTCTGGAAGTGTCAAGTGCGGTGTACACAAATAATTCCTCTGCACCCAAATCCAAATTCAGTAACTCCCAGTTCTGCAGCATGAAAAACAGTTTCACTTCACAATTATTTTCCATGCAGACATCGCAAAAGCAGACCAAAATGCGGCAGCACAAACAATCTTCAGTAATCCATAGACCGACCTGCGCACCTCATCACCTCTCAGATTGCCCACACACAGAGATCATGAAAACAAACCACATAGCATTCCCTTGGAGAGTACATGCATAGGAGCTCAATGGTGCAACAACAGCAGATCAATACAACACCAAAACAATACATGTGAAATGGATCATCGTCAGTTACGACTCTAGAAATTGCATCTCGAATTACATAATGAACAGTTCAGATCCGCACTCACAACTTTCCCTTCTCTGCAGTCCAAATCACATTCAGCTACCTCTGCATGTACATTCTGATGTGTCAATACGAGAATGGATTCCTATACATTTGATCCTTATGATAATGGGCCAGGTGTGCTGGCAGTAGGCTTCCTTTGTCCACCTCTTCACTATATGTTTGACTGGAATCTGATTCACACGGATAAAATCGATGGCTTACATTTCAGGAAGAGGACAGTTCATTGATAAAACTGAACAAAGTTTCAAACCATACGGGGACACATTTTCATGGTACTCACCAAGCATCCGCAGACGATATCCTGCATGCAATACGTCCTCTCTACACTCAATCTGCTCTTCCAATACCTTATGCCAAAATCTTTCTCCCATGAATATATGTTGTAAAAATTGTACGCCTCTCCGAGGGAGTCGAAACTTGTATCTACTGTGGTACAATCACATTCTCTGTAGGGTTCTATGCAAAACCCCTCATGGCTTTTAGGCAGTCACGCGTGACAGGCACAGTGTCCTGCAAGGTTGTGCTGCACCTATGATTGTTCAGAAACAAAAGGCAGTCACGTGCGACGGGCATGGTGTCTTTACCCTGCAAGCCAACTGTGTTTTTTTTGGGGAAGCAATAGCTTATATTACTTGACCAACAACAGCAAGTTCATGCTGTATACAATTGTTCAGAGATGCCGGGACCTAGTATAACCGCGCACACTCCGGCAAGGAGCTAGAAGCATGTTTGGCAGTTAAATGTGCAGCTAAATTTAACTCAAGCCTTACAAAGCTGAACTGGAAAATAAAAAAAAAGAACCACTGAGCTCTTGGATTTCAAGGAGAATAGGTAGAACAGAAGCACGATTCTTCTTGTGGCTTTTCCATATCTCAATCAAACCCTCACAATCTGTTTTCAGGTGAACATTTGTTTAATAATCTCTAATGGGTTTAAACTTTTTACTGTCGACTATACTAAAAAAATCATCATTTGACAGAATAAAAACATGACTCAACCGAATAGCATTTTCATAATGTACATGAACAATACTTACTGGAACATTCGAGACTTTCATGGGGATATAAAGCTACTTTTGGTCATCCATCAAGCGGAGCCGAAAGAGAACAGAGATGGCTTCAAATGTTCAAATCCTTGACAGAAGGTGCTCCAAGATTCTTCCTGAACTTGTTGTGGCTATCATTGGGACGCCTCTCCACCTTTAGTAAATAAAAAATATGCATATATATGCAAAGTAAGAAGATGGATTTTGTTCATCGATCTTACCTATAAAGCAATCATCAACATGCAAAACAAAGGCAAATATAGCATGATTTTTTCTAATCACAGGGAGCAATCAGCCTACCAACACAGGCACATATCTATGAATTTTCAAAATGCATACACCAAACATACTACAAACACCAGTACATAATTTAGTAATTTCCTTACTGCAGAGATCAACCAGCCTGAAAACATAGGCTCTCGTATAGTAAAAATTATCTAAATACAGGGAGCAAACAGTCTGCAACCACCAGTACATAAATCAGAAATCTTTTCACTACAGAGAGTAATTAGCCTGCATCCGTACTTCGAGAGACTACAGGCGCCTGAATTTTGTGAATGCAGAGAACAAATCAGTGTGCAAACACAGGCACATACAGCAGGAAATTTATTAATGCAGACAGCAACCCGCACTTGCTCTAACTGCATGATATATTCAGTCATTTCTACTTCCATTTTCTAAGTCACAGAATATCGGATGGAAGGCAAAGTTTCTACTTCACCAACCTTTTGTTCCACCCCGGTGCTTGGGGATTCATCTTCCCCGTCGACAGCTCCGACCTTGGTGGCGAGCTCTCCCTTCTGTTCGCCGCCGCCTCCTTTGCCAAGAAGATTTGTGCTTCGCCGCTGTCCACCGCCGTTGCGCTGCCTCCCGCTCCGCCTGCAATGCCACTTGCAGATCCGCCATGGCAGAGACATCGACAACCACAGGAACCGGCTCCCCTACCTCCTCAAGCAGACTAAATCTGAATCTTGCAACAAATCCATCTCTAGATCAGCTAACAAGAGGGCTACAAAATGGAGGCAGCGTCCCTGGAAAAAGCAAAGATCCATGCACCTACTAATTAGTTGCACCAGAAACTCCATGGCGGCACGCCGGCGACGCCAGTTGCCTCCGTCCCCAGGTCTTCAGCTTCCAAATGACACACGCCGTAGCCGAGAAGAATCTCGGTCCTGCCCTCAATTCGTTTCTGCTGCCATCACTACACGGAAAGCCAATTTCCTGGTCCACGGATCAGACGGGGATGCGGGCTCTGATCCACACGGCTCACCACGTGAGACCGACGGCCGTCCGCACTATCCTCAGATCCGTCAAACCTGCCCCGCAGTAATGGCCCACCACCCAGCGCTGCCGCATACGTATTTCGCTACAGCACTCGATTTTCTCGCGAACCGCCTGCGCGCGTATAGAACTCTGGCACAGATCCACGAGCGCTAACTGACGACGTAGATAACGAGCTCATTTGAGCTCGAGCGCAATTAGTCCGCGTCCATTAACACAAGTGAAAATTGAATAGGCTCTTCGTCTGAATGGAAATCCAAGTCGTTTGCTTTAGAACATAATTTATATCTGATACCATCCATGTATTCTTGGAGTGCAGTAAGAAAAAAAATGCTTCTAAAATCCAATGGCCCAATTGATTTTGTATCATATATAGTGGTAGGATCCAAGTGACCACCAAACTGCCAACCACTACAGGATATCCAATTATCCATACCGAATATCAAAAGTTGATCCAGCAAGTGAAAGGAATTGGAAGTTTAATAATGGTACTCTATCTATTTTTTTTCAGAAACACATATCATCTGAGACAAGAAATTGTTGAAGAATGATAACTGCTAACGAACTGCTGTACATTTTTTTGAAAAAAAGAACTGTTGTAGAGAAACCAACAGATGCACTCACTCAAATATGGAGCAGCTCATCTGCACGGTAAAATTTTAAGCTCTTTATAGTTTATTAACATTCAAATTATGCAATACCTGCAGGAAAGGGCAAATGATTACCTCGAACATGAATGGGGAAATGATGTCGTAAATTATTTCCCATATATATAAATAGCATTAACTCGTTCTTTACTCTGCGGTTTTTCTTTTCCCTTGCTCTGCTAGCTGGGCTTATACTTCAGTTCTGATGAAGAATTTCAGTTTTGAGAATCAATGCATATATACATCAAATAGCATTAAGAGAAAACATCATACCTTCACCCTTACCATTCCTACCAAGTGAGACATCCGCCAAAATTGCCAGACCTGAAAGTTATAGAATTAAAATGACCTTTTTTAGGGGTGAACTAACATGAATTGATTTGTGTAAAGAAAATACATTCAACTCCCATCTGCGCCGTCCTCACGTTGTAGTAAACCACCTAGGCACCTACGAAAAAGGCAATCATCTCCGTCGTTTCTATCTCTATGTATACACCGTTGCCATAGAGCTAGTGTTTCGAGGCTCGTGGTCGTTATCCTTCCCGAATCCACCTTGCCCCCATAGGCCACCATGGCTGATTGGTTGAACAAAAATGCTGCACTTACTGGCATAAGAGGGAGGGACTTGCCTCGTGTGTACCATCTTTTCATGCGTTTGCCTTCTGAAGCGAGCACGATGGTAACTGGCAAGGGTGGAAGGGGGGCTATATAGGAGATTGCAATCGCATGAAGGGAAGCCAGCGTGAAACTCCCACCCAACACCAGGAAAGAGGAGTTTGCGGAGAAGACGGGGTAGTGGGCTCTAGGGTACGGAGGAGAGATAAATAGGCTCGTCAAGGGAGGAGGAGGTGGAAGGGCAGTAACGTACGCCGCAGCACCTCCACAGACATTAAACGCAACACCGCGGCGCTTGAAGCATCGTTGCCTCGCTCGCTCGTTCGATGAAGCCTCTTCATCTCCGTGTAACCTTGGCATCCGAGCGAGTTTTTTTAACCTTGGCCTCCGAACGAGGAGGCCAGTGCCAGTGTTTATTTCCATGGGCAAATGCACCTTCGGTCACACACCACAGTCCATTTGGCCCAAAACCACAGGAGGCATCCGAAGTTGTTTCTAGAGCAGCGGCCCAGTCCCATTAGGCGCTCGGTGCTGAATGTACAAATCCAGTACGAGGGATTTAACGGCCACGAACATCCAAAGCGCAAATCCAACGGTTCGCAACACTAATGGCCTGAGAGGGCTCGATTAGTGCGCATCTTTAATGTTTCTAAATAATTAACGGATACCATTTCACACGAGTTCTGATGGACGGTGGCAGCAGTCTAAACCTGACATACCAGGATACAATCCACGAAATGGGGATAGACCCAACAAAAAATTGCCATAGCAATACTACCTTTAAAGGAGTAACGCCAGGCCCAGGGGCTCATTGCATGGGCTCCCTGCTACTAAAGGTTATATTCGGCTTCCCTGATAACTTCCGTAACGAACATTTAACCTTCCACATCGCTCCGTTCCAAAGTGGCTATCAAGCACTAATCGGACGCGAATCTTTCACTCGCTTTAATGCAATACTGCACTACGCTTCCCTCACACTCAAGATGCCCGGTCCATGTGGCATCATTACAGTGAACGGAAGTATTAAGCGATCTTTGCGCGCCGAAGAGAGTGCGGCTGCCTTGGCAGCCGCACACTAAAAACGGCCTCACCAACTAAAGCATTTAACAGGTCGTCAAGACCTCGGACACGGTTAGACGAGTCCGGCGCAGCTATATGTAATTCATACCAGATCAATGGTCACACCCCTATTACAAATACAAGGGGCTCAACGCGCGCAGACAAGTGGCAATTTTTACTCATCTTGAATTATACATGGTTTCTTTAAAAACTATCTTTTTGCACGACAACTTTTTCACCTAAGTTCCCCTCTTTACAGATGATCATCGTGCTACACCCGTCCAGGATACGGCACAATGGAGACACAGACGCAGACGTGCAGCAGGGACCCGCTCCAAGGATTCTTTTTAGATTAAGACCCTGCGTAAACCTTTTTTACTGTCTCTTGTTGATACACATCCACCGAATTCTCAGCACAGTTGAGAATGATGTTGGCGTCTTGGCATGTGGCCACGTCAGAATAATGCACGTACCTGGACACAAGGGGCTTCTTACAAAGAGCACTATTTATGCCCGGTTTATACCATAAAGACCGAATACCTTAGGGAGTGTTCGGCGTCGCGAGTTTGGCCTTATATGCATCAGCTCCGAATCATTGTCTCTGGTCAAATGTTGGGTTTGTCCGGCTCCTGTGTTTTGGTGCCTTATGTTCCGCTTTATCGGCTAAGGTAGCACCAGGAGAATTACTGCGATTGTGCCCTGGTTCTTCCGGACGAGCACCTCAGTAGAGAAAGCCGAAAACTGACTGTCATGATATAGCGTGAGACTGGTCAACCACTCGATGACCTATCGGAATGTTAGAATTCCTCCGCCTTAACGAAGGGCCGTTTTCCGGCCAGGCATGTACGCACCTCGCGATCGAGAGAGTGCGGAGCCACCAGGGGCTATCTAGTAGCCCCACTGTCAAATTCCTATGTCTAAGTGAAAGTGTTAAAGCATTATAGTCCGGTTGCCTCATTCGCTACGCTATCACCTTCTTAATAGGACCAAGACGTTGGGTTAAGTGTGAACACACGTTTTTCACGAGCACCTCCGCATTATATGCGTGGGGGTTGAAGCCGACAGCTGCAATCTTCCAGGTTGTACACATGTATACATAAACGGCCGCACATGAGGCATCACACTACTTTCAGGCAAAAGTATAAACATAGCCTTATAAAACTTCATAAAAGTATTGTGTTTACAATGAGAATACATATCACTCAAACATAATATTCTTCGAGCACTGGGGCTCTATCAAACGAGCACCCTCGAGAACCTCCTCGAAATAGTGCTCGGCAGCCACTCGGCCTATGGCCGAACCCTGCACCGCAACAGTGGTAGCGTCCATCTCCGCCCAGTATGCTTTAACACGGGCAAGGGCCATCCGCGAGCCTTCTATGCACGCCGACCTCTTCGTCGCATTAATGCGCGACACCGCACCAAGGAACTGCTGCACTAAGCTGAAATAGCTGTTCGGCTTTGGCTTTTCCGGCCATATATGATCCACAACAGACCTCATGGCGAGTCCGGACAACCTATTCAGTTCGGCCCATTCGGCTAGCTGGTCAGTCAATGAAAGCGGACGCTCTGGAACGTTGAATTGCAACCAGAACAGCTTGTCCACTTCACGATCTGTCTGGCCTTGGAAGTACTTGGCCGCATCGGCAGCGCTCGCTGCCAAATCCATATATGCATCTGCCGAACTCCACAGCCGAACCAGAGGGGCATACCGTGGATCTTCGAACTTCCTTCGTAACATGAAGGGTTTCCCAGCCGCAATATCCCCGGCTTCTCGCAGCTCCTCCTTCTTCGCTCTCATAGCAGAACGGGTGTCTTTTCCGCCATCGTGGCCTTCTCAAGGTCCATTGCCTTCGCTCGGTTTTCTTTTTCAAGGACCCGGCAACGGTCGGCAGTGTCTTTTAATTCTATGGCCATCTTGGCCATCTTCTCTTGGCTTTCGCAATGTGCGGCCTTCTCGGCTTTCAACTCTTAGGCCGCCTTCAAAGCAGTCGCATTACTAATCCTCGCTTGTTCCTTGGCTCGGGCAAGTTTTGCCCGCAAGGTTTCCACGGTGGCAGCTCCATCTGCAGTCACAACATATTAAAGATAATGGCATCATGCTGCTCTTACTATGTGGTGTTCACCAGATAATAACACTTACCCCGTGCCTCGTCAAGCCTCTTGTTAACAAGGTCGATGTCGTCGTCTGCCGCATCCAGTTGCCGTTTTAATTTGGCAAACTCACTAGTCCGGCTAGCCACCGCAGCTTCCATCACCTGCACATAGGGGCAGTCTGGTTATTGCCTGGGAATATGATCCTCTGTTCGCCGCCGTTCACGACGACAACCAGAGTCTCAGGGGCTACTATCTACACAGGGCACACCTAACATGTGCAGTACTATCACATATTATCTCACGTACCTCAAAGCCTGTCAGTAGACTCATAAAGGCTTCATGTAATCCGCTTTCGGCATACGAAATTCTCTCCATCACCGTATCCATCAGCGTACGGTGTTCTTCTGAGATGGCCGCTCGCCCCACCAACTCCCTCAGAACGTCCGACCGCATACCAGACGGTGCTGGACTCTTTTGTCTGCTCTCTTCGGGAGCCAGACGCTGGGGACTTTGGGGGTCTATGGGATTATCTTCTGGCCTCACCGATCCGGAGAGGCCCTCCGTGACGACACTTTGGGGTCGCCCACTTCTTGAGCGGAGGAGGCCGGGGGAGGCATTTCGCTCTCCATCATCTCTGGAAGAAGATCCCCCGAAGACGAGCTCAGTTGAGAGGGGCTAAGGCCCGCACTGCAAGATATATGCGGTGTTTATTTTCTCAGAAAAAGATAGCATACCTTTACTATTAAAGTATTTTGGATCACTTACGACTCGTTGGACGGCTGATCCCCCCGCAGACTTTGTGCGGCAAAAGCACCCCCGAGGCAGGACCCTCTGTGGGAGACTTCTTCTCCCGTTTGGAGGCTTCGGCTTCTGGATCCTCGGAAGTAGTCCTTTTCCTCCCCCGGTTATCCTCCTTCATGGAGACGCTCATTCCCTTGGTTGGAATGGGCAGCGATTGGGGCCCGCGTCTGCCCATATTATCCCCCCGTATCTTCCTTCGAGGGCTCCGGGCAAGGTGCGACCTCGAGCATCTTTTCCAATACCAGAATTTCCAAACCCTCAGGGAGGGGGCCAAACACCGAATCATCTTCGCCTTTGTTAGCCAGTCCTAGTCAAAAAGCAAACTCTCAGAAATAACTTCATGACAAATAAAAGATAGTGTGTTCGGCCAGAGGATTTCTTACTTGTTCGGTGGCGCAGTTACTGCTCAGGCCCACGTCCTCGGTAATATCCGGACACTCTACTTGAGGTCTGAAGAATGACTTGTACATCTCCTTGTGCATCAGGCCGAGGAAACTTTGAATGGCACGTGGTCCCTCTGGGTTGAACTCCCACAAGCGAAGGGGCCGGCGTTTGCAAGGCTAGACTTGACGAACCAGCATAACTTGTATTACCACAACCAAATTAAAATCTCCCCCGAAGAGATCTCGGATGCGGCTTTGCAGTATAGGCACGTCCTTGGCTGGACCCCAGCTCAGACCTTTGCTAATCCATGACATCAGTTGTGGTGGGGGGCCTGAGCAG
Source organism: Triticum dicoccoides (assembly GCF_002162155.2). Classification (NCBI taxonomy): domain Eukaryota; kingdom Viridiplantae; phylum Streptophyta; class Magnoliopsida; order Poales; family Poaceae; genus Triticum; species Triticum dicoccoides. Next base: position 10,735,671 of record NC_041392.1, read on the forward strand.
AAAGCGGGGGCAGCCGCCCACTTGGCACTTCTAGGAGCCGTGACGTAAAACCACTCCCGTTGCCATAATACGGACACCTCTGGAAAGGAACCTTTCGGCCATGGAGCTCCTGCCATCTTGCCTATTGATGCACCTCCGCACGCTGCATGTTGCCCCTCGATCATCTTCGGCTTTACTTCAAAAGTCTTGAGCCACAGGCCGAAGTGAGGGGTAACACGGAGGAAGGCCTCACACACGACAATAAATGTTGATATGTGGAGAAAGGAGTCCGGAGCTAGATCATGGAAATCTAGCCCGTAATAGAACATCAAACCCCTGATGAAGGGATCTAGAGTGAGGCCTAGACCTCAGAGGAAGTGGGAGACGAACACGACGCTCTCGTTGGGTTCGGGAGTAGGGACGATCTGCCCTCGAGCAGGCAGCCGATGCGAAACCTCAGCGGTCAGGTGTCTGGCCTCCCTCAACTTCTTAATGTCCTCTTCCGTAACGGAGGAGGGCATCCATCGGCCTTGGAGGCTGGATCCGGACATGATTGAAGATCCGGAGCACCTAACCTGGGCTTTGGGTGTTAGAACTCGAGGCGGGGGAAGGGTTCGATTGAGCACAAGGGGAAAAAAAGCAAAAACCTTGTCCCTTTATAAAGAGGGTGAATATCAAGCGTACTCTCCGTAGCCGTTTAGGACTTGCCTATAATCGAGGAGTCCTAGACACGGTTGGGTTACCCACGACCGCATTAATGAGAATCCCGTAATTGGGGGAACACGATCTCCGCTTCAACAAGACGTGTCAAGAAACCGCCTCGCGTTATGTGTGGAGCTGGTTAAAAGAAACGGTTCGAATAATCACCGGGCCATGACGTAACGTCATGCGGCCAAAACAAGCCAGCAAATTAGATTTGTGAAAATATTATTCTCTCTACGGTGGAATGTGGAACTTATTTTGCAGGGTCGGACACTATCCTCGTATTCAAATTCTTCTGTGATGTATTCGGAGAAGGAACCCGCCTTGCAATGCCGAAGACAATACTGCGCGCCGGACTCATTGTCATTGAGGCCTGGTTCAGGGGCTACTGAGGGAGTCCTGGATTAGGGGGTCTCCGGCCAGCCGGACTATCTCCATTGGCCGGACTGTTAGACTATGAAGATACAAGATTGAAGACTTCGTCTCGTGTCCGGATGGGACTCTACTTGGCGTGGAAGGCAAGCTAGGCAATATAGATATGGATATCTCCTCCTTTGTAACCGACCTTGTGTAATCCTAACCCTCTCCGGTGTCTATATAAACCGAAGGGTTTTAGTCCGTAGGACAACAACCACAACATACAATCATACCATAGGCTAGCTTCTAGGGTTTAGCCTCTCTGATCTCGTGGTAGATCTACTCTTGTACTAACCATATCATCAATATCAATCAAGCCGGACGTAGGGTTTTACCTCCATCAAGAGGGCCCGAACCTGGGTAGAACACCGTGTCCCCTGCCTCCTGTTACCATCCGGCCTAGATGCACAGTTTGGGACCCCCTAGCGGAGATCCGCCGGTTTTGACACCGACAGAGAGTGAGAATTTTGGGTTAAGTGGACGTAGCAGTAGCGCGTTTAGACAAAACGCGCTACTACTATTAAAGGCAGCTATAGCGGTTTTATACAGAAACTGCTACTGCTACCTTGACTCGCTGTAGCTCTTTTTCAGTAAAGCGCTACTGCTATAACCAGTTTCCCTTTTTCTTTTCCTTTATTTTTCTCACTTTTTTTTCCGAGAGCAGCGAACGAAGGGAAGGCGATATATATTGCATCATTTGACGGTTAAATATGTATTCAAAATAGGAACATATATATTACATCATTGGACCCATGCATAATAATGGCTAAGTTTGTATACAAAATAGGAACATATATATATATATACACACACATCATTTGACCGATTCCTCAACGCTGACGTTTTCGTTTTTGAGTCAGCTTCTTTCCCTTCTTGTTCGTCGAAGAATAATTGAGCCCCTCATTGTGACTTTGCCTTTTCCGTGGAGTATGATTTTTCTTAGGTAATGTAGTATTGATTCTTCTTTTGACGTATACTTCATCATCATCGTCATCTTCCCTCACCGGACAGCTTGTTTTTTCCGCGTGCTCCTTCCGATAAATTATGCAATCGTTGATGCATGCATGGTATCTAATGTGTGGCAGATCAAGAGGGCGCACGATCTTCTTGGCCTCATCAACACTACTAGGACATAGATTAACCCGCGGGAAGAACATCCTTTAGGTACTTGAGATGCTCATCGAGGCTAGTGTCGGTCCATTTGTTTTTAGTCTTCGTCTTCAGGAGTTGGAGCGTGAAACTCAAGTGGGTCACCTCAGGATTGCAACCATCATACAATGGAGTGTTCGAGTCTACCACCAGTTGCTCCAGCTTAGCCTCCTCTCTAGAAGCAGCTCTCTCAGTACTCGTCTCCTTGCGAAGCAATGCTTGAACATGAGGGTCCCACACGATTGAACTTAGTACCGACGAACTCTGCTGCGTGGAGTCCATGTCATTCTCTCCGCCGCCATGTCCGGCCCCTTCTCCGCCGCCATGTCCGGCCTCTTCCCCGCCGCCATTATCGATCATCTCTTCGTCTTGCCTCGTGTCATCATTACCTGCCCCCTTGGCATCCTCAACATTGTCACCCTCATCTTCAATTATCCACTGAGTATAGCCATCCATGAAACCAGTCATGAGCAGGTGCGCTTCGACACGACCATCGTCATGGGGTCGAGCCAAACTATTCCTTTGCATTTTCAACACGGACATAAAACCTCTGTCAGGTTATTTTCCTTCATGTCCTGCACCGCCGACCGCAACCACCTGTCCACCATCGTTCCACTGACCATCGTCAACTTTGCACGGTAATAATAAACAAATTGATTATCAAAATGCGTGCATTCTTCAAAGTCATACAAAAATTCGGCACGACCTTCCTTAAAAATGGGACATATATAGATCTAGAGTTTGCCCGGAATTCACTGAAACAGAAATAAATCGACATTTCGGCAAAACATAGGCAACTCAAAAGCACAATTTGGCGTCAACTCATGCCACACACAAAATTTCCATAAACATATCACACACACATAAACATATTTCCATTTTGCAAAAGCATGAAATTTTAATCACCTCTATCTCGAGATCGAGCATACGGTGGAGATGATGTTGTATTGAGATCAAAAGTGCACAAAGCTCTTCTTGACAAAGATAGATCTAGTTAGGGGCAAATAGGTCACTTAACTAAATGCTACATCTACCTAGCTACCTAATTTGGGAGGAGAAAACTTCAACTAGTGGAGGGGGAAGGAAAAAGAGAAAGGAGATGCATTAATGGAGGTGGTGTAGTTATAGCTAGAAGTAATGAAGAGAGAGAAAGGTAGGTAGAAGAGGGAGAGTAATGGGGGGAGAAGTATTGAGGAAGAAGAAGAGTGAGAGAGGGAGGATGTGGGAGGTAGGGGAATGGGAGGAGAGGAGATGGAGAGGGGGAGGTGGAAAAAGGTGGTGGGTGCTGCGTCTTAGCAGTAGCGCCGGAGCAAAAGTGCGCTGCTGCTAAGAGCGTAGCAGCAGCGCGCTTTCCTATCACGCGCTACTACTAAACGGGCCAACAGTGTGGACAATTTCAAAATTAGCAGCAGTGACGTGACTAAAAAGACCGCTACTACTATGGCATTAACAGCAGTGCGCTTCCTGACGCCGCGCTACTGGTAAACTTAGGTCGTTGTGTAATGTCGGTGGATTTTTGTAGCAGCACGGTTTAAACATCACACACTACTGCTAAATTTGCACCAGTAGCGTGCTTTTCGTAACCGCGCTGCTCCTAATTAGCAGAAGTACCTCTTTTTATGCCGCGCTGCTGCTAAGATCTTGTGTATAAGGTTTTCCCTAGTAGTGATACGTCGACGATGTGGTCGTTAAAACCAGACACATAGACTCCTCAATAGACGACTTGAGGCTCACGTTCGACAATCTCCGAACATACGATATTAAGCTCAATCCGGAAAAATGCATTTTCGGCGTACCCGCCGGAAAGCTCCTGGGCTTTATTGTCTCCAGCAGAGGAATCGAAGCAAATCCGGCCAAAATCCGGGCTCTGTCACAGTTGGCTATCCCAACATACCTCAAGCAAATCCAGAAGTTAACTGGATGTGGGGCGGCTTTAAGCCGCTGTATCTCCTGACTAGGAGAAAATGCACTCCCCTTTATCGCCTTCTTCGGCGCACCGAACACTTCGAGTGGACGGACACAGCCACGGCCGGACTGGAAGAAATAAAAGCCATCCTGGCCACCAACCCAATCTTGGCCGCGCCAAATGTTGGCGAACCAATGCTATTATATATAGCGGCAACCCACCTAGTTGTAAGCGCAGTGCTCGCCATCGAACGAGAGATGGACATACATAAATTCCCACTTCAAAAGCTAGTATATTATGTATCCACCGTCCTCACTCCATGCAAATCACGGTACCCACATTATCAAAAGATAGCATACGTGGTATTCATGGCATCCCAGAAATTACGACACTACTTTCAAGAGTGTTCAATTGCGGTGGCCTCCGAAGTACCACTCAATGACATAATAAACAACCACGATGCCATGGGCCGGATTGCCAAATGGGCTATCGAGCTCCTCCCGTTCGACATAACATATAAACCACGGCGAGCCATTAAGTCGCAAGTACTGGCCGACTTCATAGCCGAATGGACGGAAGCCGAACTCCCTAAAGAGTACGACGCATACTCCAATTGGATCATGAACTTCGACGGCTCTAAAATGCTGGCTGGTCTGGGGGCTGGCGTCGTCCTGACGCCCCCCACCGAAGATACAGTGAAATACATACTCCAAATACTATATACAGACTCCAACAACGCAGCCGAATACGAGGCCTTGTTACACGGTCTCCGGATGGCAGTTTCCATGGGCATTCAACGCCTGGAGGTGCGTGGGGACTCGAACCTCACGATATCCCAAATAAATGGAGACTTCGATGCCAAGGATCCGAAAATGGCAGCATATCACAATGCCGTGCTCAAAATATCAGCTCGGTTCAAGGGGCTTGAATTCCACCATGTGGCTCGGCAAACCAACCAGGCGGCGGACATCCTTGCCCATCTCGGCGCTAAACGAGACCTTGTCCCACCTAACATCTTCCTGGAAAAACTGTTTAAACCATCCGTGGTATGGGAAGGGGACACCAGCAACAATAGTCCGGACCAGACCACAACCCCAGATACCGAACACTCTGACACAATCGGAGGCTCTGCCATCGAAATAACACCTTCAGCCCACGTAATAATGGCCGTCATCGCCCCGTGGACAGAACCATTCTTGGCCTACCTAACCAGGCAGGAACTACCCGAGGACCAAAATGAGGCACGCTGGATAGTGCGGCAATCTAAAGCCTACAAGGTCCACGAGGGAGGGCTTTATAAGAAAAGCACTACCGGAGTCCTTCAAAGGTGCATCTCCGAAGAGGAAGGGCGGAAGCTTTTGGCAGAAATCCATGCCGGACTCGGCGGCCATCACACCGCAGCCCGGGCCCTTATAAGCAAGGCCTTCCGTACAGGTTTCTATTGGCCGACGGCCCGGGCAGATGCACAACACCTGGTCCAGCATTGCGTCGGTTGCCAGCTCTTTGCAAACCAAAGCCATATGCCGCCTACCGCTCTCCAAACTATCCCCATTACTTGGCCCTTTGCGGTCTGGGGGCTTGATACGGTTGGACCCCTTAAAGGGGGAACCCATAAGAAAAAATACTTACTGGTCATGGTGGATAAATCCACCAAATGTATAGAAGCCAAACCTGTCAAAACGGCTGAATCCGGACCAGTGATAGACTTCATATCCGGGGTCGTACACCATTATGGCGTCCCCACAGCATCATCACTGACAACGGCACGAACTTCATAGCCGACGAAGTGAAACTTTGGTGCAGCAACATGTGCATCAAGCTCGATTATGCTTCTGTCTATCACCCGCATACTAACGGTCAAGTCGAGCGAGCGAGTGGTCTTATCATGAGCGGCATTAAACCCAGATTAGTGCGGTCCTTAAAGGAATCAAACATGCACTGGGTAGAGGAGCTCGACTCCGTACTACGGGGGCTGCGGACCACGCCGAATCACACTACTGGATACACACCGTTTTTTAGGTGTACGGCGCTGAGGCGGTTCTGCCCTGCGACATAATTCATGACTCACCTCGAGTGCGCATGTACGAAGAAAAAGAGGCCGAGCTCGATCGGCAGGACAGTTTGGACACCCTGGAGGAGGAGCGCGACGTGGAAAAAGCCCGTTCCACATTCTATCAACAACAGGCTCGAAGGTATCATAGCAGAGAAGTATGGACCAAAACCTATAACGTTGGTGAACTAGTTCTACGCCTGCCGGAGAGAAAAAAGAACAAGCTCAAGCCCAAATGGGAAGGTCCCTTCATTATTGACCAGGTTCTGACCGGCGGAGCCTACCGTCTGCGGGATGCATCGAATAATCGACTCGAGCCAAACCCATGGAACGCAGCCAGGATCCGAAGATTCTATGCCTAGCACCGGATTCTATGTTCGTATCCTCACATCCGTCCATTTTTTGCATATCTGTCTTTTCTCTCTTTCTCTCTTTTTCTATTCTCTTCATGGCCTAAAGGGCAAAAATTGTGTCTTGGTTACACAATCTTGACGCGCTAGCCGCGCTCATTATACCTGGGGGCTTCTTATACAGAAGCTTAATCTAATGATTTTTCGGGCTTTATGCCCCGCACATGTGTTATTCTTCCGCATGTACCTTTTTCGTCATTATATGCATTGATATGACTTAAGTTTTGGCCAAGCTAGGTTGCCTGGCTCTTTTATTTATGCCCTAAGTTCCCGTTAATTCGGCTAGGGCATAAGTGGAGCACCTCTGCGATTGTTACTGCTGGGTCAGCCGGATGTGTACCTCAGACTGGGTGAAGCCGAAAGCTAGCGTTCTTAAGAGAATATTCGGTCGGTGAATAAAAGATGACTTTTATCTAAATTTGTCACATGCCCCCAAAGGTTTATAGCCTGCATCTCTACTCGTAGTCCGAACATGCACATTAGGGCATGCGTACCCAGGGAAAGGAACCCTTAACGGAACTATTCTCCCTGGAAGATCTTTCTTCCTACCCATGTAATATAACATAGCTAGTTGGGTACTTATCTGTTCAAGCACTTATGACCCCTACGCCTGGTTTCCATGCATACCCCGGTTTTTACATAATCGAGCGGGTATTCGGATACACTCCGGACTATCGGGTCCAAAGGTCGAAGCGAAAAGGTCCGCCATGACAAATGATTTACAATCCGGCTAGGGACATTACATATGTCACTTGAAGTACACAGTCACTAAGACTGATTAAATTCTTCTTCTATACCATCCAACATGATGTCTAGCCTATAATCCTGTTGGGAATACTTTGCGGCTAATTCTACTTGATCATACACTAAACTGACGGGGATCTCTCTCCCATCGGGCCCCACAGGTCCGACCTCGGCCATGTGGTTTGGGTCCACTTTGGTATATCGCGTCTTCACCATAGCCCATGCTTCCCTTGCACCTTGTCGGCAGGCTGATATCTTCCATAATCGGAAGCGCCGCCGCGCTCCCTTGAGCTTCTCTATAAGCTCCTCCATGCCTCCTGGTGGGGACGCGGATGGCCACAAGGCTTGGGCAATACCCTGCATCACCTGTCGAACTTGCTCGTGCAGTTGTGAGAGCTCTGGTAGAAGATCACCCAAAGACCCGGGCATCTCTTCCGTGGGACGACCCGTCAGCATACCTACAGACATAACTCTGTTAGCCGGCTTCTTCGCCGAACTCCTTTAAAAGTTCGTTCAAGCACTTACTGAAAATGCCACGCCGAAGCCGTTTATTCTCCTTCACGGAGTCCGCAAGCTGGGCTCGGACATCTTTCAGTTCCACGCCCAGCCGGATATTGGCATCTTGGAGATTATTTTTCTCCTGCCCGACTCGCGTAAGCACGCGCTCGCCAGCATTTAGCTGTCGATCAGCACGTGCTGCATTCACCGCCACGGCCTCCGTATCCACTCCGGGGCCACCTGGAACATCTATTGTTAGATTTTCATACATGCCACATACTACCTGGTACCCATATTCTTTGCAATGGAAACAAGTGTTACCAGATGGACCCTTCTCGGACTCCTTCAACGCGGCAACAGCGGCCCCTAGCTGGGCCTTGCACTCTTCTAGCTCTTGAGACAATTGGAAATTTTTCTCTGTAAGAACCTGCACAAATAATGATCCTTAAATCAGTTGCGTCAACTATTTCAAGTCTCAGGAGCTACTGATACATATAATCGTCAGATTTGCTTACCCGTATATCCCTTACATACTGGTTCGTGGCTCTGGCTAGACCATTTTGAGCAGCACGGATGTACGCGTCTCCAGAATTGAAGGCGTCAAATGCCTCTGGTGAGAAACAAGCGTCACAGAGAACGGCCCGGCGACGCCTATGATTCATGGCGCTCTCCACTTCGGAATTTGTAGCGGATAGTCTTTCCGCATCCTTTGTAGGAGGAACATCCGGCGTCTGCCCCACGTTAGCTTCCACCTCTATGTCTGGCCCTGGAGCCCGACTGGTGGAGGCGTGATCGGCAGCCTCTCCGGATATAGTCCGGCGAGCGATTTTTCTACTAGGAAACATGGACGTCATTATATTTTAAGAAAGACGACAACCACAGAGCGAGGTTTCGTGTCATACCTCTGCGCCGGCGTCTCCATCCCGACCGCCTTCCTTTTTGGCCTACCCGGCTGCAGTGCCCCTTGTTGGCGAGTTGTTGCGGATTCGGCACGGCGTCCCGAATGCCTTCCCTGTAAAACACCATATGTGTATGGTAGGTGAAGTGCATAAAAGAGGATCCTTTTTGGGAGTTGGGACTTTGTTTTTTCTTACGTGCGACGCAGGGAGTAGTCCAGGATAGTCGGCCGTTATGGCCACCATGGCGTCATCGCAGCTCAATTGATAGAATTGCTTGTCTATCAGCTCCACGAATATGTCCGGATCCTCTTCGAGTCCGGGATCGAGGGCCCGGCCAGGGTCCTCCGGTAGTGGAGGTGGGCTGTTGACCTCCCTTACAGCTTTTGGCAGTTCCTGCCGTGAAATGGCAAGGTGAGTATCTACGATGAAGAATACGGGAAGGTTGGGAGTAAAGAGGTACAACTCACCCAGCTTGGAGGGTTGTACATGGAGAATCCATCCCGTGGCTTGATACAGATGAACTCCTCTTCTTCTCCCTTGAACAACTCGGACATAATTTTTGCTAAAGCACCAGTGGAGTCCGGTCCCTTACACCCACAACGGGTGGCATCATCTTCCCCGTTAAAACACCACAGGGGGTGCCCTCGATATTGAAGCGGCTGCACTCCCCGCATTATGCATATTGACATAACCTCGATTATTGTCAATCCTGATTGAGCCAGTGGTTTAATCCGGTTCATCAGGTAAAGGACTTCTCCATTGTCTTCCTCCCGGGGGCTTCGTGGGCGCCAGCTTCGGCGTTTCTTCAGAGGAGCATTGTTGAACTCAGGAAGACCCCGCCGAACAGGGTCTGTAAGGGGGACGTCCTCCATGTAAAACCACTCCAAAGGCCAGTCTTCGGATGCCTTCTTCGGAGTACCGGACAGGTATCCAGTCTCGGCGATGCGCCATATTTCGGCTCCGCCCACTTGATAAAGTGACCCCTTCTGTGTGCGGGGCACAAGGCAGAATATCCTTTTTCACAGCTCGAAATGAGCCTCGTAGCCCAGAAACAGCTCACAAAGGGCAACATAACTGGCGATTTGTAATATGGAAGCAGGGGTGAAATTATGCAACTGGAGGCTGTAAAACTCCAGGAGCCCGCGGAGGAACGGATGAATTGGAAACCCGAGTCCCCTTAGTAGGTAAGGGACAAGGCATACCCGCTCCCCCTTGGAGGGATTGGGGAAGCTCTCTGCTTGCTCCCCGCCATTATAGGTGGCGAGCCCGGCTCGAACGGGGATCATATACGCTGGAGGGAGAAATCCTTGGGTCTGCAACTCTACTAATCGGCTGTGCGGGACGGAACACTTCTCCCAATCACCGGGCTTACGGCTACGGGAGCGAAAGGAGGAGCTGCAATGGCTGGCCATGATGGAATGGATTTTTCCGAGCGCGCTCCGATGGACTCTCGCCGTGGGAGGATGGTGTGGATTGGATCCAAGAATCCCCATCCCTTTAATAGATGATTTATTTACCTGGCTAGGGGGGCGAATGTAAAAACGCCCTAGCTCCTCGCATTCGCTCGACGCGTGGAAGATAGCCCTTATTAGGCGCAGAAGCCGAGAAGTCCAACATTTATGGGAGACGGACACTACTTAGCAGATATTCAGGATTTGGAGAAGAACTCGCCTTATAATGCCGAAGACAATACTGTGCGCCGGACTCATCGTCATTGAAGCCTAGTGTTGACACACGAACACGTCACGTGTACCTTCAACGCCGGGGGTGATGCACCGCAGCTCACGTCGAAGGGGACCCGACCGACAGCGTGATACGCAAGACAGTCGACGGGCACTTTTGCAGACCCGAAACCCCACACCCCCGGGAGGGACCCCGTCAGGGAGTGCGGCGGCTATGGGCCGCCCTAGGTCGATTCGCTCGCCCCTAGAGCCTCGGGATTCACAGCTCTCAAACTTGAGGAACAGTGAAGAACGAGAGAGAAAACGGTGGAGAGATAAAGCGTAAACTGAAAAAGTAGTATATTGATTTGTTCGATTGTGTGTTGTTCAATCGGCCGTCACCCCCAACATATATAAGAGGCAGCTGGACTTCCCGTACAAGTAAAGGATTCATCTAGGCTTTCCTTACAAGAAAAATTACATCAATTCACGTCCTAGAGTCCTAGTTCTATTCCAACTCAGATTCAGTCTGAATCTGGCCCAAACTCTATCTTCCTTCTTGCGCGGGCCGCTGAGCTTGCATATGATCTCCGATCAAGACGGCCCAAATATCAATTTTGTGCGCCTCGACGATAAGAACAACTCTCATGCCATGGCAATAAAGCCGACAAGAGCCGCGTCTCCTAAACTTTTGCAATCTTAGTTTGTTGCATTAACCTAATCCAGTTAGTTAGGATAAAGCGGACCATGTTGCATTATAGCATCTGTTTGACTTTGCTGCTGAGATTGACTCCTTCTTGTTAACCAATTTGTCTCAGAGCATGTCTGTGCTATTGGCAGCAGGAGTTGTTTATAAATACTCCTAGCATGGAAGGAATTCAACCCTGAACCTGTGCGTCTGTGTCTGCACCTGAAAAACAGGCAGAAGCTATCACCTGCTGTCTAAAGCAACAGTGTATGAAACTGAATCTGTCCTTAGATCTTCAGTTTTTTCATCTGTCTTGTAATTATCTATCGTTAACAGAATACTATTAACTACTTGCTTAATCTTGAGTACAGGGGATTACGAAGTTGAAACTTCAACTGCTAGTAGCTTACGCACGGTTAATTGTTTGCTAGACTCAGATCGCTGGAATCTAGTGTAGTGCTCCTACTGTCGACAGAATTTGATCAACTGAATGTGCTGCACTAGACCTCAGCAATACTAGCGTGTGCGCATGACACAGATGTGACCCGCAGGTCACAAAATCTAGTATACAGAACAAATCCTGTTCTTTGCCCTAATTTATATTTAAAGACAATAGGCATGTAGCCACAATTGTTTGTAAACATGCAGCCTATTTATCAGGCATCAACTTGGCACAATTGTTTGTGTATTGGGGGTCAAAGGCATGGTTGAGAAGCATGGGAAAGCCAGAAAACAGTGGCATGATAGTGATGCATATCCATGGCTGACTAGCAACAGTAGTGCTGGTTCCTGTCTGAACCTCTGAAAAAAAAACGTTCTTGTCTGAAGTGACTCATGGCAGAGGATGATGGTGATTAGTTTATTTAACAGCTAGCTAGGTAGCTAGGCAGGGCTGTGGTTTGCAAGGGAAGCTTAACTTTGGATGTAGGCTGAAGTGACTCATGGTAGAGATTGACAAGTTACTCTTCTTCCTTCTGTTATGTGTCACTGACTACTACAGTCTCTGATGAACGTGTAGAATAATAATAAGAGTAATTCCAATGATTAGTTTGTTCTTTGTCCACTGGTGGAAAAACAGGCTTCCGTCCAGCCCCATAAGTCGCGAAGCTGTAGGAACCGCGACTAATGGGACCTTTAGTCGCGGTTCTGGAGGTGAACCGCGACCAAAGGCCTGGGCCCAGGGCGCTCGGTGGCCAGCTGGCGCACGTGAGGGTCTTTAGTCGCGGTTGGCCAGGACAACCGCGACTAAAGGCCTTCGGGCACCTTTAGTCACGGTTTGCCAGGCCAACCGCAACTAAATCCCCTCCCCTATATATACCCATCCAGCAGCCAACACTTAGCCATTTGGAGCCATTCTCTTCACAAGTGGGTGTAGGTTTGCTTTTGGTTCCTCTTATGCACATAAGGTGTTTGATGAAATGCCCCAAGAGTATGAAACAAACATGACATGAAGTGTTGGAGCCACACTCCTCGATCGCGGTTAGCAACTTGATGAACCTTTGATGTGTCATTGATAAAATATGCATGTGTGCAGTTCATTGTTTAATTTATATTGTTTGTAGCTAGTTAGTTTAACAAATGCATGATGGTCATCTTTTTTGAATGCCTGAGCAGTATGAAGGTCCCGTCTGGATTCTCGTCCAATATAAAGGGAATAATAAACATGGCGGAGAAAAAGTTCCAAAACCTGAAGTCTCACGACTGCCACGTGATTATGACGCAATTGCTTCCGATTGCTTTGAGGGGGCTCCTGCCGGAAAATGTTCGAGTAGCCATTGTGAAGCTATGTGCATTCCTCAATGCAATCTCTCAGAAGGTAATCAATCCAGAAGTTCTACCACGGTTACAGAACGATGTGATCCAATGTCTTGTCAGTTTCGAGTTGGTGTTCCCGCCATCCTTCTTCAATATTATGACGCACCTCCTGGTTCACCTAGTCGAAGAGATTTTCGTTCTCGGTCCTGTATTTCTACACAATATGTTCCCCTTCGAGAGGTTCATGGGAGTATTAAAGAAATATGTTTGTAACCGTGCTAGGCCAGAAGGAAGCATCGCCAAGGGCTATGGAAATGAGGAGGTAATTGAGTTTTGTGTTGACTTTGTTCCTGACCTTAAGCCGATTGGTCTTCCTCGATCGCGGCACGAGGGGAGACGAAGTGGAAAAGGCACGATCGGAAGGAAATCAACGATATGTATGGACGGCCATTCTCTGACTGAAGCACACCACACTGTACTGACCAATTCCAGCTTGGTGGCTCCGTACTTTGAGAAACACAAGAATATTTTACGCTCGGACAACCCGGGGAAGCCTGAATCCTGGATTAGGAAGGCCCACATGGAGACTTTCGGCAGTTGGTTGAGAAAACATTTAATGAATGACAATGATGTTGTAGATCAGCTGTACATGTTGGCCAAGACACCATCTTCGACTATAACGACTTTCCAAGGGTACGAGATAAATGGGAATACATTTTACGCGATCGCCCAAGATAAAAAGAGCACCAACCAAAACAGTGGTGTCCGCTTTGATGCAGCAACCGAGAATGGGCAAAAGGTCACATATTATGGTTACATAGAGGAGATATGGGAACTTGACTATGGACCCTCCTTTAAGGTCCCTTTGTTCCGGTGCAAATGGTTCAAGCTAACAGGAGGTGGGGTAAAGGTGGACCAGCAATACGGAATGACAATGGTGGATTTCAACAATCTTGGTTACCTTGACGAACCATTCGTCCTAGCGAAAGATGTCGCTCAGGTTTTCTATGTGAAGGACATGAGTAGCAAACCGAGGAAACGGAAAGATAAGAAAACGATCAGTGCATCATGCGATGATCCAAAGCGCCACATTGTTCTTTCAGGGAAAAGAAACATCGTGGGAGTGGAGGACAAGACAGACATGTCAGAAGATTATAATATGTTTGCTGAAATTCCGCCCTTCAAAGTGAACACCGACCCAAGCATTAAGTTAAATGATGAGGATGCTCCATGGATACGGCACAATCGTAAGCAAGCAGGGACACAAGGGAAGAAATGATGTGTAATAATTTATTGTATCAAACCTTTTGTCAAACCTTCGGCCGGATCGTCGAAACAATCGAGTACGTCGTCAAAGCGTGGCGCAACCAAGACGATGAAACAAGGAGAAACATGCACCATCGAGGTTGTCGACAGTGCAACCGGCAGGCCGCTGGAGCCCCGCAAGAACGCCACCAAGTTTGTCAGCCAATGCGGAGCCATTGTTAGAGACAACGTCTCGATCACCGTCCAGGAGTGGAATGAGCCAAAGAAGGCACGAATTGATGGTTTCACTTTTGTCGATAAGAGAACAAAAAAAGATTGCTTCAAGAAGCTTATGGAACATTTCGTTCTACCTCCGGAATACAACAAATTCGATGAGGAGGGTAACAAGATTGAGGAAAACAAGGAGAGGAGGAGGCTAGTCAAACAGTTCGCTCTTCATAAGATGGCCGACGCATTCTGGAAATTCAAGCAAAATCTAGCCCATGACTTTGTCAAGCAGAACAAGACTCCGGATTTCAAAGGACAATATGAGAAACTGAAACATGATTGGCCAGAATTTGTGAAGCAAAAGAAATCGGAGCAGTTCATTCAAATATCGAAAAAAATAAGGAAAATGCGGCTAAGAAGGAGTACAATCATGTTATGGGGCCAGGAGGGTATCGCATTTGGGTGCCTAGGTTGGAGAAGATGGAGAACGAGCTGAGGGCGCGAGGAATCCGTCCAGGTACGAAGGGATGGGACCCAAGGGCCAAAAGCTGGTGGTACGGGCATGGGGGAACGCTGAACCCGGAGACAGGGGAGTGTGTTTACCGGGGCAAATTAATTAAACCCACCCAAGCCCTTATTAACGCAATGAGGGATGCTCAACAGGGGAAGATCAAGTTCAACAGAGAGAACGACGCGCTGACAAAAGCCCTCGGGAATCCTGAACACGGAGGACGTGTACGAGGCATGGGGCACATTCCGTGGAAAATAGGGTTCCCCCAGAACGATGACCCGTACGGTTACAGAAGCCGTAAGAGAAAGATGGATCGGGAAGCAGATGTTGTGGCGCGGTTGGCATCGGAAATGGATGTGATGAAGAAAACCATGAGTGTACTAGTAGCCGAAAGAGATGCAGCTCGGGTGCAGCATGAAGATCATCCAGTGGATCTCGGAAGCCAGCAGCGGAGAAGCAGCGTGGCTTCCACGGAGGCCCCACCGGCTGGTGCAGATGCACCGACGATCGAAATTACTGCACCGGAGCCTCTGGTGGTCCAAATTACTGCACCGGAGCCTCTGGTGGCCGAAATTACTTCACCGGAGCATCCTCGCTACCCCGTGGACGATATAAAGGAGATGAAAGAATGTCATCTGTATTATCCTATCGGGAACATGTCCATGAAGGTAGCCATCGGCAGTGCTTTACCATGTTTACCTGGAGCACTCCACCACAACAACCCCATTCAAGATGGCTATGCTCGTGTCACGGTGGAGGACATAGTCCAAGGGTTTGAGGACCTGGAGATTGACATTGCTACACCTGAAGGGGAGAAAAGACTTGGAGATGTCAAGCGCCATTTCATTCTATGGCAAAAGAAGTTTATCAAGTTTCCAGGCGAGGCGCCAAGGACAACAAGTCCACCCCCCTACGGTGGTGGTGGTGGCGGTGGCGGTGGTGGTGGTGGTGGTGGTGGTGGCGGTTCACCTACACCTCCGTCACGTCAGCCGACGCCGCCCCCCAGTCCACAACGTCCGGCGGGTGATCAGCCGCCGCCCCCCCGTCCTCGTCCGGCGGGTGATCAGACGCCGCCCCCCAATCCACCTCCGGCAAAGAAGCAGAAGCAGTCCTGGATTATTAACCCGGACCCTTATGTACCTAAGACCACAAAGGTACCGGAGCCATCACTGAAGCCTCTCCCCACAAGGCCTTGGGAACGTAGTGCCGAGGAAGTCGACGCGGCCGCGGCTGCTGATTTGGAGAAATGGAAGGCGGACTGCAAGAAGAAAAGAGAGCCCGAGCCCAAGCCAGTATTTTCTGATGAGCAAAAGAAGTGGGCTAAGTCATTTTTGAGCACACCGTCCCAAGCCGCGAAGAATCTGCCTAACGACTATGCACGTGAACTTCGCAGGCAGGCACTCATGTTCAAGGAGAACAAAGAGCGGGAGAAGGCCGAAAGTAAAAAAAGCGGGAAACAAGTTGCCCAGCTCGGGGAACAAAGTAAACAATCGATTGCCCCGCTTATAATGGAAGCCTTCTGTCCGGATGCCCCCGAGATCATACAAGCTGCGGCAGCACAGGGATTGACTGTAACGAGTGCCAGAGAACAAGCGGCCAACTTAGGTATTACTCTTCGTGAACTGTTAGGCCTTGATGAGGCGCCAGTGAAGGAGGTAGTAATTACATATGTCAAGAATGGGCCTCTCGTCGAGCCTGCGCAGGAAAAGGATCTACCTCCACAAATGAAAGGTCTGCTGAAATGGTACAAGGGTTACATAAAAAATAAAAACGCCAAAGAATATATTTATGCGGAAGTTAGACATGAGCATCACTTCAAACATTACTATGTACAAATTGAACTGAGTGAATTGTTCCAGCTTTTCAATCTGCGCGAGCTCGATAAATCTATCATCAGTTGCTACATTCTGTAAGTGATTTATTAATTTCTACCCCATCTCGTTCATATTGCCTGCACTATATATATGTCCTAACTATATTGTTGTGTCCGCTATTATACATGCAGAATGAAGATTAAGGAATGCAGAGTAAGGAACATCCATGATGTTGGGTTCATTGACCCACACATCGTTAATGGACATGTGTTGGAGCGTCACCCCGCCGACGTGGAGGCAGACCTGTGGCAGTTTCTTACAAAGCAGGAACTCAAAAGTGATATTCTATTTCCTTACCATTTTGAGTGAGTGTTTCTGTCTTGAGCACATTCTCTTTTGTTTACTCCATGCATGGTATGTGGCCGGCTAATCGATGAGTTATGCATGACGTACTGTGCATGTATCGTGTCCGTAGGTTCCACTGGATTCTGCTAGTAATTAAAGTTAACACCTCAGAATGTCTCATCCACGACTCTGTGAATATGGATCCAAAGCTTTGGGGCGGCATGAGAAGAATGCTGCAGAAGTAATTATTTTCATTCATTTGCGCTCTATATCGATCGGCCTATTTCGTTCATTTCCTAATATCAAGTAACTAATTAATAACTCTCTTGTTCATTTAATTTTCTTTGCCTCGTAGGGTTTGGAGACGGTTCGTAGATACAAAGGTCGGTGAATTCAAAAAAGAGCTAGAATTCAAAATGTTAAAGGCTAAGAATGCTGGGGATATTCAGCCACCGGAGACCAATCTATGTGGATACTATGTCTGTGAGATGATCCGGAGATACACCTCTGAGCGGGTTCCGAGTGATACCAATGCTCAGAGGAATAACCTCCGGTGGATGCTTAGTCCAGAAGCTCGCTTCCGACCACTTCAAGAGGAACTAGCTGGATGGTTCAGCAGGGAAGTCCTCCATCCTAAAGGAGAACACTATTACGAGGACGTAGAACTTTATATGCATTAAATCATGTATGGAAACTTGTTCAAAATTGTATATGGTCATCCGATGATATTGAATATATATTGTATATTCCTCTTGAATTCTTTTTGGTTCTAATTTCAAATTTATTTGAAATTGCACATTCATATGCATGTATGTAGTACCGTAGAATATATGAAACTCCTTCAAAATTAAAATAAAGCACAAAAGAAATAAAACAATACAAATTAAACAGAAAACAGGTTTAGGGGGGGGCTAAAACCCTAAACCTGCGGCGGCCTTTAGTCGCGGTTGGCCAGAAGAACCGCGACTAAAGGTCCTCCGCCCCGACGGCCACCTGGCGCCCACGTGGACGGGCCTTTAGTCGCGGTTCTTAAGCAACCGCGACTAAAGGGGGGGCCTTTAGTCGCGCCCGTTCGGTCGCGGTTGCGCAACCGCGACTAATGGCAGTTGCGAACCGCGACCAAAGGCCTTTTTTCCACCAGTGGTCCAGGAGTGTACAAAAACGACAGGAGAAAATGGAAAGGGGAGATTTACTTTGCTGAGGATGGAAACATATGGTAAAATATATAATTTTGTAAAAAATTGTACATTTTATGCTAGAAAATTAAATGCGCCTTTGTCGGGGATGAAATCAAGGTCACCGGGGCGACAGGCGGGAACACTTAGCACTATATTACAATGACTTCTTCAATGCATCTAGCTACATCTATATCTATACCTACTATTAAACGAAGGTGATATTCTTGATTTCGTCCCGCTTTGTTTGGTCCCGCTTTAATTAATTTCACGTATGCTATTTGGTTTCGTTACTTGCCACCCGTTTTGGCCCAACGGGGAAAGCCCACCTGACGACGCGCGGTGGCCCATGTCCGGAGAGTTGGCAAAAAATAAAATAGCCGATGGCAGGGTTCGACCTCACAACCCGCCAATCGGCCACGCACAGTTTGTCCAACTGACCCAACTAGATATATAAGAGGATGTTTTTTCTCCCATTGCAACGCACGAGCCTTTTTGCTAGTTATGCTAAAGTCCCACAGGACCCGGCACAAGAAGACCAACTGTCCCGATGAAGTGAATCATAAATTGGAATAATCCAACCTCTAGACGCCTGAACGAACACCTGATCCGATCCACCGAAGACAAAGACAGGCTGAACCCCTCAAGATCCGTTTAATCTAAACGTATCTGGATCCAAATTAAACGTCTCTGGAAATATTAGCACTTTTTCGACTAATCTAATCCATGAGTAAACAGTAAGCATGGCAAATACGGTATGCATCTTATACCGATACCTAAGCATGTGAGCATGTACAGTACATAAAACCGAAACATCTATGAACAACATATATACGGCTAGCACAAGAACACGCAAATAGGGGATGAACGAGTCATACCCTCCGATTGGCCAGGCCAACGCGGCGGCGGCAGCGGCAGCCTCGGCATCAACCAAGGCCTTCTTCTTGGCGGCGGCATCGTTAGCCATGGGGTCGATTGTCGGTGTCAAAACCGGCGGATCTCGGGTAGGGGGTCCCGAACTGTGCGTCTAGGCAGATGGTAACAGGAGGCAGGGGACACAATATTTTACCCAGGTTCGGGCCCTCTTTATGGAGGTAAAACCCTACGTCCTGCTTGACTAATATTGATGATATGGGTAGTTCAAGAGTAGATCTACCACGAGATCAAGGAGGCTAAACCCTAGAAGCTAGCCTATGGTATGATTGTCGTCCCTACGGACTAAAACCCTCCGGTTTATATAGACACCGGAGAGGGCAAGGGTTACACAGAGTCGGTTACAATGGTAGGAAATCTACATATCCGTATCGCCAAGCTTGCCTTCCACGCCAAGGAAAGTCCCTTCCGGACACGGGACGAAGTCTTCAATCTTGTATCTTCATAGTCCAGGAGTCCAGCCGAAGGTATAGTCCAGCTATCCGGACACCCCCTAATCCAGGACTCCCTCAGTAGCCCCCGAACCAGGCTTCAATGACGACGAGTCCGGTGCGCAGATTGTTTTCGGCATTGCAAGGCGGGTTCTCCAAATTCCGTGTACCTGTTGAATAATGTCCGGTTTCTTGTAGCGCTCCTTGGCTTCTACGCCCAATAATGGCCGTCTTCCACGTGTCAAACGAATACGAAAAGTCAGGGTGTCTTTTTTTATATTTACACCCCTAGTCGCGTGAATGAGCCGCCTATTTAAGGGGACGAGGATTTAGATCCAAACCACACCTCCTCCCCTCCGCGAGTATTCATCAGAGCGTATCCGACAGAGGTCCATTCTATCATGGCCGGCCGCCGCAACTCCTCCTCTCGCCCTTCCAGCCCTCAGCCTGGAGATTGGAAGAGGTGCTCCATCCCGCACAGCCAGCTAGCCACGCTCCAGACCAAGGGATTTCTTCCCCCGGCCTATATGGTCCCGGTTCGAGCCGGACTTGCCACCTATAATGGTGGAGAGCAAGCGGAGAGCGACACCAATCCCTCCAAAGGAGAGCGGGTATGCCTTGTCCCTTACTTAATAAGAGGTCTCGGATTTCCAATTCATCCGTTTCTCCGGGGGCTCCTGGAGTTCTATGGCCTCCAACTGCACAACCTCACGCCTGCCTCCATATTGCATATCGCGGGCTTCGTAGCCCTTTGCGAGCTGTTTTTGGGCTGCGAGGCTCATTTCGCCCTGTGGAAAAGGCTATTCTGCCTTGTGCCCCGTTCTAAGAAGGGGTCAATATATCAAGTGGGCGGAGCCAAAGTGTGGCGCATCGCCGGGACCGGATATCTATCCGGAACCCCAAAGAAGGCGTCTGAAGACTGGCCTTCGGAATGGTTTTATATAGAGGATGTTCCGCTGCCAGATCCTATCCGGATCGGCCTCCCTGAGTTTGACAGTGCTCCCCTAAAGAAGCGCCTCAGCTGGCGTCCACGGAGCCCTCAGAGGGAGAGCGACAAGGACGTTCTTTACCTGATGGGCCGGATAAGATTGTTAGCTCATTCTGGACTTACCATGATCGGGGTCGTGGCCGCATGCATCATGCGAGGGGTGCAGCCGCTTCAGTATAGAGGCCCCCCATGTGGGACTTCAACGGGGAGGACGACGCCACCCGCCACGGCCGTAAGGGGCTGGATTCGGCTGCCGCTCTAATAAAGATCTTGTCCACTTTGTACAAGGGAGAAGAGGAGGAATTTCTCCGCGTCAACCCACAGAGTGGATTTTCTATGTACAATCCCCCAAGTTGGTGTTGGGGAACGTTGCAGAAAACAAAAAATTTCCTACGGTTTCACCAAGATCCGACAGTAATCTTTTCACTCGGATGATTATATTTTCACTCGGAAGACAATCTCTTACTCGATCGGCAAGTTTTCATTCCGACGGTAACGGTTTCACTCGGATGATAATAATTTCACTCAGACGGAAAACTTTCACTCGACCGGTAAGTTTTCACTCGGATGGTAAGCTTTCACTCGATCGGTAAGTTTTCACTCGGATGGTAGCTTTTCACTCGGATTTTCCGACTGAAAACATAGCCTGGTCTTGTTTTGTCTCTCCAGGCCTCATACGACCTCGGATTGAAACAAATTATATATGAAAACCGATCGGCTCGACGAGACAAAACTTCTCTGTGTTGAAGGTTTTTCGATTCAAGGCCGTCTTGAGGGCCGAATTGCTCACACATTGTATCAGACACTCATCAACATGTGTGTGGTGTCAATCGTAATATTTTGGTCTCTGGCCTGTCCAAACCGAATTGACTGTAACTTTTGCATATGAACTCCGATTAAGATGATTTATATATAAAAATTGATTTCCTCGACGAGACGAGGATAATTCCTTTAGAGTGCTCCTTCATTTGAGGTCATATTGAGGGCGTAATCTGCTGAAAAGAACTCAGAACACTAAATTTTGTCACTCGGAGTACAGCTTTGGCCACTGAGATGAGGTCGAATGGCGATAGCCTAAACATCAAAGTTGTTCCACTCGACGATGTGGAACTTTCTCATGCTGAAACCCTTTCACTTTATATCTTGCCAAAATCAGGTGTCAACACCTGGTTCAGGGGCTACTGAGGGAGTCCTGGATTAGGGGGTCTCCGGACAGCCGGACTATATCCTTTGGCCGGACTGTTGGACTATGAAGATGCAGGATTGAAGACTTCATCCCGTGTCCGGATGGGACTCTCCTTGGCGTGGAAGGCAAGCTAGGCGATACAGATATGTAGATCTCCTCCTTTGTAACCGACCTTGTGTAGCCCTAGCCCCCTCCGGTGTCTATATAAACCGGAGGATTTAGTCCGTAGGACAACAGACAATCATACCATAGGCTAGCTTCTAGGGTTTAGCCTCTACGATCTCATGGTAGATCAACTCTTGTAATACTCATATCATCAAGAACAATCAAGTAGGACGTAGGGTATTACCTCCTTCAAGAGGGCCCGAACCTGGGTAAACATCGTGTTCCTTGTCTCCTGTTACCATCCGCCTTAGACGCACAGTTCGGGACCCCTACCCGAGATTCGCCGGTTTTGACACCGACAACGCACCTTATCCTTCGCCGACAATGCTCTTGCTATTGATGGGCTCTTCGCCCATCACTAGTCAGCGTCCGGAGGCGCGACGCATGGTGATGTGGTGGAGAAGTAGAGGAGCGCTACTACAGTGTCGCGGCAGAGCAATAGTGAGCAGCAAATGTGCTAGGGCAGAAGAGCTCTAGGCGTCAGGAATAAGAAGACGCGGGCGAGGAGAATAAGAGTGTAAAGCTCTCTCTTTATGCGCCTTCTCCCTTATATAGGGTAAGGGAAATGCGAAATGGCGACATGTTAACCCTATGGCATGGCAGCAAATAGTTTTGCATCCCGACATCAGTGTTAATTACGTGCGTGGATCGAGGTGACCCCAATTAACCTAGGGTGGGGATTGAGGCACACATCCACTATGGATGGGATGTGATGTAGGTGGGCCGTCAGCCCGCTCCCACATGTCATGTTTACCATCGGGTCACGTTTCACACGTGGTCTGGCAGGACCACTTGATGAGACCGGCCTGGTCAGTTAGGGCCAGGCAGATTGAACCTTTGAAGACGCGACATATGAATTTGACCCCTGAAGAGATGACTACGTAGGAAACATTTTCTGTGTAGGTTGGCTATCTCCTTTGACGAGACAAGGCCGAGGTGTTTTGCACCACTTTGGAGGCAGCCCAGCAGCCGGAGGTTGGCTGCATGAAGGCACCGTTGGAGAAGCTTCATGACCCAAGACGGCATGAACTCAAACATGACACAGATGCATCCTAGATTGGAGACCGATTTAGGGGCTATTGATGGTGTCCCGACTCAGGGGTCTCTCACTATGTCGGTTCCCGGCTTGGTGGGCCGACTGAGGACCCTTAGGTTGGTTGCGTCCATGGCCACATTGGGCAGCCCATGACAATTATGTGGAAGACTTGTTGAACAAGCCAATGAACCAGGGCCATGGAGGACTCTACCTCCACCGATGTAACGGAATAGGGTCTGTATCCCCAGAACCCCAGTATGTTATATAAGTCGGGGGCTGGGCTCGTCGATATCATACACATAATACCTTTGTATTCATCTGTACATTGTGCATTACCTCGAGCGTGAGGGCCTAAACCTGGGTAAATCCTTGACTCCTATTACCATCCAACCTAATTGCCTAGGTGGGATACCGTACCGATGGATCCGGAATCGTATCAGACATTCTGTCCAATGGTGTTCCATGGTTTTCCAAGGCGTTGCTTTAGTTCCTATTCGGTAGTCTCGATCGCTTTGTATTTGGTGTGTTGACTCCTATTACCTTTCTCGACTGTAAGTTGGTGGCATTTTAGCTACTGTTTCTGATATGTTTTTTATTTGACATATTAGGATTTCCTCACCACTTTGTATCGGTTCAGCAGTGTGGGCTTTTTATTTATAAAGCGGGGGAAAAGCATGTTTCGAAAGTTGCCACTTACACACATGCATGAACATATTTCAAAGCCTTCCTCTTTACGTTCCAATTTTGTGAGAACATTGTAGTTTATTTTCTTCATAAGGCAATAAAAGGAATCCACATTATAGTAGCAATCTATGAATGCTGAATGGCTTACAATATTCGACATGGAGATTGCAATTTTGCATGTTGTAGTGTGTTGTCATGAGAAGAAGTTGCTTAGATGTGTCGATCATGGAGTTGATATGCCTTGATTCCACCATGCGTGCGTGCATCTTTTTGGCCCACACGTTCACCCACTCATGGATGCATGACACAACTGAACTTTTCAGACATAATTGCCAAACTAATCCCACTCACTTATTAAATTACTCAGTATGGATCCCTGTCAAAGGTTGATTAGACAGTACCTGGACACAACACATTTTACAATTGTCAAGTGCATGTCGCTGAATTATCTAAACCATACGTGCATGCCCATGTATAGTGGGGTCCATTTATAACTTGCTGAAACTCTTAGTTAATCTCCTGTGTTGAGCCAAGGTGTACTACTTGTGGGCACTAATCAAAGCCATTTGATGAAAGCAATTGTGCAACTAGTTGGAATTAATGATCTTGTGGATTCTGCAACTACCATTTGATTACAGAAAAGGTATGTCCATGTTGTCGGCACTGGCAAAAATACAGAAGCAGAAAAGGAACCTATGTTGACATGTAGGTCATGTGCACATCACAACACTGTCGATCACTGTTAAATGCAAGACACCCTTATGTGCAAGCAATGAAGAGAGTATGAAGGGCAGGGCATTGATTGCATGAAAGTGTGGTTTCTGCAATCAAGTGCCCCCCTCTTTGACAGGTATATATGCTTAATTATGTTGGTCAATGCATGGTTAGTTAATTAATTAACCAGATGTAACTAAATGGTTAATTCTGTCTACAGGAGAATTACAGAATTACATTGAGTGTGTTCTGGTGGTTTAGTTGCAGTGCATGAAGGATGGTTAATAATTTATCTAAGTCGTCTGCTGAAGAAGTTAGTAGAATACATTATATAATAATGGGGGTGCCATGCAATTCAAACAGTTGGTTAAACTTTTACCAAACATGCAACCACCTTGATCTCTCACATCACACAGAGCAGAGACGTTCCTGTAAAATGGGGCTCTTTGATGTTTGAACTGTGATATAATAGCTATCACACCTTGCTCATTGGAAGCTTCCTGTCAACCCTTGATTGCTACTGTCATCACTGACAAATGCAGGCACACAAATCCAATATGTATATGTGTTTCCCGCAAAAAGATGAGTAGTTAGTTCCATGGCTTGTCCATTCAGACATATAGTTGAACCCTCTTGTCGGTTCTTTCAGGTCATTTATTCTCCTTTCTTTTTTAATGCAGTAGTGCACAAATATTTAATACTTAACACTCAATTTGCAGGCTTATTAAATAAGAAAAATCAAAGATAAAAAGCCAAAAAAAAAAGAACACTCTGATAAGGCACGACATGTGTTTTTATAACTCTGAACTGCAAGCAAGACAGGACAACAGAATTAACAAGATGCATCTCTGTCTATTTTTCTCGAGCAGGCACCTGAATGTGCACCATTTTACAGCTTAATTTCGCTCCTACAAATTAGCAGCATGTTTAGAGTGTAATTAACACTAATACTGACATACATTGATTTTTTTATTTTTTTAGAAAAGGAGGATGACCCCCGGCCTCTGCATCTGTGAGATGCATGCGGCCACTTTATTGATTATTCTTGAGGACCTTACAAAGTATTACAACAATATGTCTGAATCCACCATCTTAGCAACATATGCTACTACTCCTATCAATATGATGAAGGGGTGCTAGCTGGGCCAAATACCCAGACCACTCACCTAAGCCTATCATCAAAAGCCAGAAGCCTCAGCCGAGCCACATACCGGGTGTGGGGCATAAACTGGTCTGATGCACTCACATGTGTCGTCGTCGCCATCTTCCACATGTCCATCTTCTGATCAGATATTGAGGCTTCTACCTTGTCAGACCACTCTGCCATTGACGCCACCATGACGCCAGACAACTACCTCCTCATGCGCGAGTTCATCAC
Source organism: Triticum dicoccoides (assembly GCF_002162155.2). Lineage (NCBI taxonomy): Eukaryota > Viridiplantae > Streptophyta > Magnoliopsida > Poales > Poaceae > Triticum > Triticum dicoccoides. Next base: position 10,761,362 of record NC_041392.1, read on the forward strand.
CGCGCATTGGACGCCGAGTCTCCATTGCGCCACGCCATCGAGATCCGCCGTCATCAATGTGTAGGATGAAGCACCGCTCCACCAAAAAAGCCGCCCACTGGTCCCTCGATCCCGTGTACGCCTCCAAGAATGACGCCCGTAAGGAGGAAACGACACCAACACGCCGCCGTCATCCGATCTACTGATCTAGGGTTTCCCCCGGAAGTAGCGGATAGAGGTCTGGAGCTTTTCCACTGCGATGCCTTCGAGAAGGTTATGACACAAAAGAGTGCCACCAACGCTGGTCTTGGCATCAAGACGAGAACGAGGTTTTCATCCGGATCCGCTCGAAGAACCTCCATCAAGCATCGTGTGCACGGGTCACCGCCGATCTGAGCCGCCGCACATCGAGTAGGCCGCACCGGCCAGATCAGATCTGTCCGGAGGGCAAACCACGCATAGCGCCGACCCAACCACCAGGCCCTTCATGCCGCCACCGCCGATCCGAGGTCAGATGGTCCGTCGCCGCAAACCTGGCCGCCGCCACCGAACGCAGCCTAGGCCGCTGCCCGAAGTAGGGCCGGCCGCCGCACCCGCCACCATCGCCGCCCTAGACCGAGGCGGCCGCCGCGGCGCCGCCAGAAGGCAGGCCCGCCACGCCACCAAGGCCAGATCGGCCGTGCCACCACACACTGCGGGGCTCCGCACTGCCCCCATGGCGCAGGAGAGAGGGAAGGCCCCCGCCACCGCCGCCAGCCCCCGGGCTATAGGCCTGCGGCGCCCATCGGCGGCAGTGGAGGTAGGGATGGAGGGACGGGGAGCCCCCAGCGGCTAGGGTTGCTATCCCGCCCGAGTCGCCCGAGCGGGGGCGACGTGGGGGGCTACGCGGGGGGTGCAGGGATCACTGACATACATAGATACATAGACTATCCCTATTATCTGGGAGTATGGGCCTTCACCATTATCAGCCACCCAATATTGGTTAACCAAATCGGTTATGGTGGGTGGATCAACACCCACACGCACGCTCTTATGTAGAAGCTTCAGGTTCATCTTATTGCAGCCTGCAGGTTTCAGTCAGTATGTACCAGCCATGCTAACTTAAATCACAATGCGCTCTAAATTCGATGTCCTCACGACACAACCACCGTAAGAGGGCTTATTAAACTATAGGTTCCAATAGCATTGCTGCATTAGAATTGCTTTCTCTAGTTTCAACAGACCCAGTAATTAATAAGATCCAGTCTACTCCTAAAAAGAGATCCGGTCCGGTGCAATCACTGAATTGAACTTGTGGAGCTGGTAAGAATTCCGCACTCTGATGTCCGATGAAGGGGAAAACTACTGTGTCCCTATTGGTTACTAGCATTATGTGCTCATGTGAGTAACTGAATATTACACAACATATTTCAGTGTGTTCAATAATGTGAGTAGATGTGACAGGAAGAAAGAACTTTGTTTTCGTTCTGATAACTTCTGCAAGTACTCTAGCTAGTGGATGAATTGGCAAGCATCCCACAGTAGAATTCTGATATATTAATACCTGCCTAGGCATCTGGCTACTAGGACAAAAGGCAATTAATCATTGTTTTGTGCCTGTTAGTAGCATTGAGACGCCAATACACTGTTATCCGCAGCTTTGATTTAGAGTATGAGGGTGACATGATGAATTTATATGCTATTGGGCAGTTAAAATAATCCATCAGATTGTTGGATGTAGTATATGTCAGTGTACACTCTAGAAAATATTACTGAACATTTCTGATTGGCAATGCCATGTCCTCCTACAGAATGGTGCACAGTTAATACAAATTATGTATATTAGCACTAATCAGATTTCTAATGCGTGTGACAGCCACAAACGAAGAGTAACTCATTGTGATAAGAAATCTGATATGGACATCTTATATAACGATGTGCTTATTTTAGGTGGCAATCCTTTTTGCCCATCATTATTGTGTATTGCTGGAAGCAACACTGCTGCAAATATGACAGAATGGCTTCCAATTATGTATGTCACACGCTGAGTTAATAATTTCTGTCATTATCTGAAGAATGCAATTCCCATCTTCTGGCTGTTTGCTTCTGTTCTATATTTGGGAAATTAACTTATTTTATGGTTTGTTCCAAATCATAACCAAATGTACACATGCATAATAGAGAAAGATATATAAGTTCTCAAATTTTTTTTGCTATCATCCTGAAGAAGATATATGTAACATAGTTACTAAGGAGTACTCAATCACATATGGAGCTTGAATATGGCAGGCAAAGAATTTTACTCTCACCTTTAATTTATTTTCTTCAGTTGCAGTAATATATAAGCAACTCAAACTTCACATGCTGTTCAGTTGATGAATAAAGTAAGGATCTGGACGGATATGTCAAGCTTAAATGTTTACACAGTCAGACAGCCTTGTGGGGTCTTTAGGTTAATATTAGGGTCTCAACTTAGTCTAATGCAACCTTAAAATGCATGAAGCTACTTGTTCTCACGTCTTTCATATCATCATAGGATAATGCATTGCTTAAGAATTTTCTAAATCAACAAGGATTAACAACATGATCTGCCGTGCCATGCCCTGGACTGCATCTGTTAAAGAGTATAGTTAGTAAACAGAATAGGATAAAGAAATAGAACCAAATCTTTGCCTGATCCATTTGCTCATCGCATGTCACTGTTAAGCCTGTAGTCGTTACAGTTTGGTGAGGATTGTGTTCACGTTTGTACTACTTCACTTGTATCCCCGCACTTATACTAGACGCTATATTAACAACCTATACTAGGACTGATCACAATTTGGGCATCGATCTAGGTAAGATGAATTAAATGTGGCATTTTACTTGCAAGACAAGGTACTGTTAATCAATGCTAAGCTAGGCTTATTGGCCTAGGCATTCTCAAGTCAATAGGTTCAATGTCCTAATCGCGGACGTGCAGAAAGGCTGATATGGTGATAATTTGAGTGAGTTGACAAAGACTATATCAAGGTTGAATTTGATGCTCCAGGCCTCGACCGATTTGCACTTCTCATTGACGTCATCAGTTACATAAACAAAAAGTTTTGGCGCTCTGATGTGAGGATAAACCATATCTGTAATTGTATTTGCTCAAAAAAATATCTACAATTACCATGGGTCTCAGATAATATATGTCAGGTTAATAAATAAAAATAATTAAATCCATTTTTGTAAATAAGGACATATTTCAATGCATACGTGGTGTCCCTGGTGTCATGCCGTGGCAATAAAGCCGACAAGAGCCGCGTCTCCTAAACTTTTGCAATCTTAGTTTGTTGCATTAACCTAATCCAGTTAGTTAGGATAAAGCGGACCATGTTGCATTATAGCATCTGTTTGACTTTGCTGCTGAGATTGACTCCTTCTTGTTAACCAATTTGTCTCAGAGCATGTCTGTGCTATTGGCAGCAGGAGTTGTTTATAAATACTCCTAGCATGGAAGGAATTCAACCCTGAACCTGTGCGTCTGTGTCTGCACCTGAAAAACAGGCAGAAGCTATCACCTGCTGTCTAAAGCAACAGTGTATGAAACTGAATCTGTCCTTAGATCTTCAGTTTTTTCATCTGTCGTGTAATTATCTATCGTTAACAGAATACTATTAACTACTTGCTTAATCTTGAGTACAGGGGATTACGGAGTTGAAACTTCAACTGCTAGTAGCTTACGCACGGTTAATTGTTTGCTAGACTCAGATCGCTGGAATCTAGTGTAGTGCTCCTACTGTCGACAGAATTTGATCAACTGAATGTGCTGCACTAGACCTCAGCAATACTAGCGTGTGCGCATGACACAGATGTGACCCGCAGGTCACAAAATCTAGTATACAGAACAAATCCTGTTCTTTGCCCTAATTTATATTTAAAGACAATAGGCATGTAGCCACAATTGTTTGTAAACATGCAGCCTATTTATCAGGCATCAACTTGGCACAATTGTTTGTGTATTGGGGGTCAAAGGCATGGTTGAGAAGCATGGGAAAGCCAGAAAACAGTGGCATGATAGTGATGCATATCCATGGCTGACTAGCAACAGTAGTGCTGGTTCCTGTCTGAACCTCTGAAAAAAAAACGTTCTTGTCTGAAGTGACTCATGGCAGAGGATGATGGTGATTAGTTTATTTAACAGCTAGCTAGGTAGCTAGGCAGGGCTGTGGTTTGCAAGGGAAGCTTAACTTTGGATGTAGGCTGAAGTGACTCATGGTAGAGATTGACAAGTTACTCTTCTTCCTTCTGTTATGTGTCACTGACTACTACAGTCTCTGATGAACGTGTAGAATAATAATAAGAGTAATTCCAATGATTAGTTTGTTCTTTGTCCAGGAGTGTACAAAAACGACAGGAGAAAATGGAAAGGGGAGATTTACTTTGCTGAGGATGGAAACATATGGTAAAATATATAATTTTGTAAAAAATTGTACATTTTATGCTAGAAAATTAAATGCGCCTTTGTCGGGGATGAAATCAAGGTCACCGGGGCGACAGGCGGGAACACTTAGCACTATATTACAATGACTTCTTCAATGCATCTAGCTACATCTATATCTATACCTACTATTAAACGAAGGTGATATTCTTGATTTCGTCCCGCTTTGTTTGGTCCCGCTTTAATTAATTTCACGTATGCTATTTGGTTTCGTTACTTGCCACCCGTTTTGGCCCAACGGGGAAAGCCCACCTGACGACGCGCGGTGGCCCATGTCCGGAGAGTTGGCAAAAAATAAAATAGCCGATGGCAGGGTTCGACCTCACAACCCGCCAATCGGCCACGCACAGTTTGTCCAACTGACCCAACTAGATATATAAGAGGATGTTTTTTCTCCCATTGCAACGCACGAGCCTTTTTGCTAGTTATGCTAAAGTCCCACAGGACCCGGCACAAGAAGACCAACTGTCCCAATGAAGTGAATCATAAATTGGAATAATCCAACCTCTAGACGCCTGAACGAACACCTGATCCGATCCACCGAAGACAAAGACAGGCTGAACCCCTCAAGATCTGTTTAATCTAAACGTATCTGGATCCAAATTAAACGTCTCTGGAAATATTAGCACTTTTTCGACTAATCTAATCCATGAGTAAACAGTAAGCATGGCAAATACGGTATGCATCTTATACCGATACCTAAGCATGTGAGCATGTACAGTATATAAAACCGAAACATCTATGAACAACATATATACGGCTAGCACAAGAACACGCAAATAGGGGATGAACGAGTCATACCCTCCGGTTGGCCAGGCCAACGCGGCGGCGGCAGCGGCAGCCTCGGCATCAACCAAGGCCTTCTTCTTGGCGGCGGCATCGTTAGCCATGGGGTCGATTGTCGGTGTCAAAACCGGCGGATCTCGGGTAGGGGGTCCCGAACTGTGCGTCTAGGCAGATGGTAACAGGAGGCAGGGGACACAATATTTTACCCAGGTTCGGGCCCTCTTTATGGAGGTAAAACCCTACGTCCTGCTTGACTAATATTGATGATATGGGTAGTTCAAAAGTAGATCTACCACGAGATCAAGGAGGCTAAACCCTAGAAGCTAGCCTATGGTATGATTGTCGTCCCTACGGACTAAAACCCTCCGGTTTATATAGACACCGGAGAGGGCAAGGGTTACACAGAGTCGGTTACAATGGTAGGAAATCTACATATCCGTATCGCCAAGCTTGCCTTCCACGCCAAGGAAAGTCCCTTCCGGACACGGGACGAAGTCTTCAATCTTGTATCTTCATAGTCCAGGAGTCCAGCCGAAGGTATAGTCCGGCTATCCGGACACCCCCTAATCCAGGACTCCCTCAGTAGCCCCCGAACCAGGCTTCAATGACGACGAGTCCGGTGCGCAGATTGTTTTCGGCATTGCAAGGCGGGTTCTCCAAATTCCGTGTACCTGTTGAATAATGTCCGGTTTCTTGTAGCGCTCCTTGGCTTCTACGCCCAATAATGGCCGTCTTCCACGTGTCAAACGAATACGAAAAGTCAGGGTGTCTTTTTTTATATTTACACCCCTAGTCGCGTGAATGAGCCGCCTATTTAAGGGGACGATGATTTAGATCCAAACCACACCTCCTCCCCTCCGCGAGTATTCATCAGAGCGTATCCGACAAAGGTCCATTCTATCATGGCCGGCCGCCGCAACTCCTCCTCTCGCCCTTCCAGCCCTCAGCCTGGAGATTGGAAGAGGTGCTCCATCCCGCACAGCCAGCTAGCCACGCTCCAGACCAAGGGATTTCTTCCCCCGGCCTATATGGTCCCGGTTCGAGCCGGACTTGCCACCTATAATGGCGGAGAGGGAGCGGAGAGCGACCCCAATCCCTCCAAAGGAGAGCGGGTATGCCTTGTCCCTTACTTAATAAGAGGTCTCGGATTTCCAATTCATCCGTTTCTCCGGGGGCTCCTGGAGTTCTATGGCCTCCAACTGCACAACCTCACGCCTGCCTCCATATTGCATATCGCGGGCTTCGTAGCCCTTTGCGAGCCGTTTTTGGGCTGTGAGGCTCATTTCGCCCTGTGGAAAAGGCTATTCTGCCTTGTGCCCCGTTCCAAGAAGGGGTCAATATATCAAGTGGGCGGAGCCAAAGTGTGGCGCATCGCCGGGACCGGATATCTATCCGGAACCCCAAAGAAGGCGTCTGAAGACTGGCCTTCGGAATGGTTTTATATAGAGGATGTCCCGCTGCCAGATCCTATCCGGATCGGCCTCCCTGAGTTTGACAGTGCTCCCCTAAAGAAGCGCCTCAGCTGGCGTCCACGGAGCCCTCAGAGGGAGAGCGACAAGGACGTTCTTTACCTGATGGGCCGGATAAGATTGTTAGCTCATTCTGGACTTACCATGATCGGGGTCATGGCCGCATGCATCATTCGAGGGGTGCAGCCGCTTCAGTATAAAGGCCCCCCAATGTGGGACTTCAACGGGGAGGACGACGCCACCCGCCACGGCCGTAAGGGGCCGGATTCGGCTGCCGCTCTAATAAAGATCTTGTCCACTTTGTACAAGGGAGAAGAGGAGGAATTTCTCCGCGTCAACCCACAGAGTGGATTTTCTATGTACAATCCCCCAAGTTGGTGTTGGGGAACGTTGCAGAAAACAAAAAATTTCCTACGGTTTCACCAAGATCCATTTATGAGTTCATCTAGCAACGAGTGATCGGATGCATCTACATACCTTTGTAGATCGCGAGCGGAAGCGTTCAAAGAACGGGGATGAGGTAGTCGAACACGACGTGATCCAAATCACCGGAGATCCTAGCACCGAACGGACGGCACCTCCGCGTTCAACACACGTATGGTCAGCGTAACGTCTCCTTCTTCTTGATCCAGCAAGAGGGAAGGAGAGGTTGAGGAAGATGGCTCCAGCAGCAGCACGACGGCGTGGTGGAGATGGAGCTGCAGTACTCCGTCAGGGCTTCACCAAGCGCTATGGAGGAGAAGGAGGTGTTGGAGAGGGAGAAGGAGGCAACCAAAGGCATAGATCAAAAGCCCTCCTTCCCCCACTATATATAGGAGGGCCAAGGGGGGCGCCGGCCCTAGGAGATCCAATCTCCTAGGGGGGCGGCGGCCAAGGGAGGTTTCCCTCCTCCCCAAGGCACCTAGGCGTGCCTTCCACTAGTGGGACTCCTCCCCTTTGGAAACCCTAGGCGCATGGGCCTATTGGGGCTGGTGCCCTTGGCCCATGTAGGCCAAGGCACACCCCTACAGCCCATGTGGCCCCCGGGGCAGGTGGCCCCACCCGGTGGACCCCCGGGACCCTTCCGGTGGTACCGATACAATACCGATAACCCCGAAACTTGTCCCGATGGCCGAAATAGCACTTCCTATATATAATTCTTTACCTCCGGACCATTCCGGAACTCCTCGTGACGTCCGGGATCTCATCCGGGACTCCGAACAACATTCGGGTTACTGCATATACATATCCCTACAACCCTAGCGTCACCGAACCTTAAGTGTGTAGACCCTACGGGTTCGGGAGATATGTAGACATGACCGAGACGACTCTCCGGTCAATAACCAACAGCGGGATCTGGATACCCATGTTGGCTCCCACATACTCCACGATGATCTCATCGGATGAACCACTATGTCGAGGATTCAAGCAACCCCGTATGCAATTCCCTTTGTCAATCGGTATGTTACTTGCCCGAGATTCGATCGTCGGTATCCCAATACCTCGTTCAATCTTGTTACCGGCAAGTCACTTTACTCGTACCGTAATGCATGATCCCGTGACCAGACACTTGGTCACTTTGAGCTCATTATGATGACGCATTACCGAGTGGGCCCAGTGATACCTCTCCGTCATACGGAGTGACAAATCCCAGTCTCGATCCGTGTCAACCCAACAGACACTTTCGGAGATACCTGTAGTGCACCTTTATAGTCACCCAGTTACGTTGTGACGTTTGGTACACCCAAAGCACTCCTACGGTATCCGGGAGTTACACGATCTCATGGTCAAAGGAAAAGATACTTGACATTGGAAAAGCTCTAGCAAACGAACTACACGATCTTGCGCTATGCTTAGGATTGGGTCTTGTCCATCACATCATTCTCCTAATGATGTGATCCCGTTATCAATGACATCCAATGTCCATAGCCAGGAAACCATGACTATTTGTTGATCAATGAGCTAGTCAACTAGAGGCTTACTAGGGACATATTATGGTCTATGTATTCACACGTGTATTACGATTTCCGGATAATACAGTTATAGCATGAATAAAGACAATTATCATGAACAAAGAAATATAATAATAATACTTTTATTATTGCCTCTAGGGCATATTTCCAACAGTCTCCCACTTGCACTAGAGTCAATAATCTAGTTACATTGTTATGAATCGAACACCCATGGAATTCTAGTGTTGATCATGTTTTGCCCTAGGGAAAGGTTTAGTCAACGGATTTGCTACATTCAGGTCCGTATGTACTTTACAAATCTCTATGTCTCCATCTTGAACATTTTCACGAATGGAGTTGAAGCGACGCTTGATGTGCCTTGTCTTGTTGTGAAACCTGGGATCCTTGGCAAGTGCAATAGCTCCAGTGTTGTCACAGAAGAGTTTGATTGGCCCCGACGCATTGGGTATGACTCCTAGGTCGGTGATGAACTCCTTCACCCATATTGCTTCATGTGCTGCCTCCGAGGCTGCCATGTACTCCGCTTCACATATAGATCCCGCCACGACTCTCTGCTTGCAGCTGCACCAGCTCACTGCTCCACCATTCAACATATACACGTATCCGGTTTGTGACTTAGAGTCATCCAGATCTGTGTCGAAGCTAGCGTCGACGTAACCCTTTACGACAAGCTCTTCGTCACCTCCATAAACGAGAAACATGTCCTTTGTCCTTTTCAGGTACTTCAGGATATTCTTGACCTCTGTCCAGTGTTCCTTGCCGGGATTACTTTGGTACCTTCCTACCAAACTTACGGCAAGGTTTACATCAGGTCTGGTACACAGCATGGCATACATAATAGATCCTATGGCTGAAGCATAGGGGATGACACTCATCTCTTCTTTATCTTTTGCCGTGGTCGGACATTGAGCTGAGCTCAATTTCATACCTTGCAAAACAGGCAAGAACCCTTTCTTGGACTGATCCATTTTGAACTTCTTCAAAATCTTATCAAGGTATTTTCTTTGTGAAAGACCTATAAGGCGTCTCGATCTATCCCTATAGATCTTGATGCCTAATATATAAGCAGCTTCTCCAAGGTCCTTCATTGAAAAACTCTTATTCAAGTAGGCCTTAATGTTGTCCAAAAGTTCTATATCATTTCCCATCAAAAGTATGTCATCTACATATAATATGAGAAATGCTACGGAGCTCCCACTCACTTTCTTGTAAACACAGGCTTCTCCATAAGTCTGCATAAACCCAAACACTTTGATCATCTCATCAAAGCGAATGTTCCAACTCCGAGATGCTTGCACCAGCCCATAAATCGAGCGTTGGAGCTTGCACACCTTGTCAGCATTCTTAGGATCGACAAAACCTTCCGGTTGCATCATATACAATTCTTCCTTAAGGAAACCATTAAGGAATGTCGTTTTGACATCCATTTGCCATATCTCATAATCGAAGAATGCGGCAACTGCTAACATAATTTGGACGGACTTCAGCTTCGCTACTGGTGAGAAAGTCTCATCGTAGTCAACCCCTTGAACTTGTCGATAACCCTTAGCGACAAGCCAAGCTTTATAGATGGTCACATTACCATTCACGTCTGTCTTCTTCTTAAAGATCCATTTATTTTCTATGGCTCGCCGTTCAACGGGCAAGTCAGTCAAAGTCCATACTTCGTTTTCATACATGGATCCTATCTCGGATTTCATGGCTTCTAGCCATTTTTCGGAATCCGGGCCCGCCATCGCTTCTTCATAGTTCGAAGGTTCACCGTTGTCTAACAACATGATTTCCAAGACAGGGTTGTCGTACCACTCTGGTGCGGAACGTGTCCTTGTGGACCTTCGAATTTCAGCAGGAGCTTGATCAGAAGTATCTTGATCATCATCATTAACTTCCTCTCTAGTCGGTGCAGGCACCTCAGGAACATTTTCTTGAGTTGTGCCCTTTTCCGGTTCAAGAGGTAATACTTCATCAAGTTCTACTTTCCTCCCACTTACTTTTTTCGAGAGAAACTCTTTCTCTAGAAAGAGTCCGTTCTTGGCAACAAAGATCTTGCCTTCGGATCTTAGGTAGAAGGTATACCCAATGGTTTCCTTAGGGTATCCTATGAAGACGCATTTTTCCGACTTGGGTTCGAGCTTCTCAGGTTGAAGTTTCTTGACATAAGCATCGCATCCCCAAACTTTTAGAAACGACAGCTTAGGTTTCTTCCCAAACCATAATTCATACGGTGTCGTCTCAACGGATTTAGACGGAGCCCTATTTAAAGTGAATGTAGCTGTCTCTAGAGCGTATACCCAAAATGATAGCGGTAAATCGGTAAGAGACATCATAGACCGCACCATATCCAACAGAGTGCGATTACGACGTTCGGACACACCGTTACGCTGAGGTGTTCCAGGCGGTGTGAGTTGTGAAACGATTCCACATTTCCTTAAGTGTGTACCAAATTTGTGACTTAAATATTCTCCCCCACGATCTGATCATAGGAACTTTATCTTTCGGTCACGTTGATTCTCTACCTCATTCTGAAATTCCTTGAACTTTTCAAAGGTCTCAGACTTGTGTTTCATTAAGTAGACATACCCATATCTACTCAAGTCATCAGTGACAGTGAGAACATAACGATATCCTCCGCGAGCCTCAACGCTCATTGGATCACACACATCAGTATGTATGATTTCCAACAAGTTGGTCGCTCGCTCCATTGTTCCAGAGAATGGAGTCTTGGTCATCTTGCCCATGAGGCATGGCTCGCATGTGTCAAACGATTCATAATCTAGAGACTCTAAAAGTCCATCAGCATGGAGCTTCTTCATGCGCTTGACACCAATGTGACCAAGGCGGCAGTGCCACAAGTATGTGGGACTATCGTTATCAACTTCACATCTTTTGGTATTCACACCATGAATATGTGTAATATTACATTCGAGATTCATTAAGAATAAACCATTGACCATCGGAGCATGACCATAAAACATATCTCTCATATAAATAGAACAACCATTATTCTCGGATTTAAATGAGTAGCCATCTCGTATTAAACGAGATCCTGATACAATGTTCATGCTCAAACTTGGCACTAAATAACAATTATTGAGGTTTATAACTAATCCCGTAGGTAAATGTAGAGGTAGCGTGCCGACGGCGATCACATCGACCTTGGAACCATTCCCGACGCGCATCGTCACCTCATCCTTCGCCAGTCTCCGTTTATTCCGCAGCTCCTGCTGTGAGTTACAAATGTGAGCAACGGCACCGGTATCAAATACCCAGGAGCTACTACGAGTACTGGTAAGGTACACATCAATTACATGTATATCAAATATACCTTTGGTCTTGCCGGCCTTCTTGTCCGCTAAGTATTTGGGGCAGTTCCGTTTCCAGTGACCCTTCCCTTTGCAATAAAAGCACTCTGTCTCAGGCTTGGGTCCATTCTTTGACTTCTTCCCGGCAGCTTGCTTGCCGGGCGCGGCAACTTCCTTGCCGTCCTTCTTGAAGTTCTTTTTACCCTTGCCCTTCTTGAACTTAGTGGTTTTATTCACCATCAACACTTGATGTTCCTTCTTGACTTCTACCTCTGCTGATTTCAGCATAGCAAATACTTCAGGAATGGTCTTTTCCATCCCCTGCATATTGAAGTTCATCACAAAGCTCTTGTAGCTTGGTGGAAGCGACTGGAGGATTCTGTCAATGACCGCATCATCCGGGAGATTAACTCCCAGCTGAGTCAAGCGGTTATGTAACCCAGACATAGTGAGTATGTGCTCACTGACAGAACTATTTTCCTCCATCTTACAGCTGAAGAATTTGTCGGAGACTTCATATCTCTCAATCCGGGCATGAGCTTGAAAAACCATTTTTAGCTCTTCGAACATCTCATATGCTCCATGTCTCGCAAAACGCTTTTGGAGCCCCGGCTCTAGGCTGTAAAGCATGCCGCACTGAACGAGGGAATAGTCATCAGCACGTGTCTGCCAAGCGTTCATAACGTCTTGGTTCTGTGGGACGGGTGGATCACCTAGCGGTGCTTGTAGGACATAATCTTTCTTGGCAGCTATGAGGATGATCCTCAGGTTCCGGACCCAGTCCGTGTAGTTGCTGCCATCGTCTTTCAGCTTGGTTTTCTCTAGGAACGCGTTGAAGTTGAGGACTACGTTGGCCATTTGATCTACAAGACATATTGTAAAGTTTTAAGACTAAGTTCATGATAATTAAGTTCATCTAATCAAATTATTAATGAACTCCCACTCAGATTAGACATCCCTCTAGTCATCTAAGTGTTACACAATCCGAGTCGACTAGGCCGTGTCCGATCGTCACGTGAGACGGACTAGTCATCGTCGGTGAACATCTTCATGTTGATCGTATCTTCCATATGACTCGTGTTCAACCTTTCGGTCTCTGTGTTCCGAGGCCATGTCTGTACATGCTAGGCTCGTCAAGTTAACCCTAAGTGTTTTGCATGTGTAAAACTGTCTTACACCCGTTGTATGTGAACGTAAGGATCTATCACACCCGATCATCAAGTGGTGCTTCGAAACGACGAACTTTAGCAACGGTGCACAGTTAGGGGAGAACACTTCTTGAAATTGTTGTAATCGATCATCTTATTTACTACCGTCGTTCTAAGTAAACAAGATGCAAAACATGATAAACATCACATGCAATCAAATAATAAACGTGACATGATATGGCCAATATCACATAGCTCCTTTGATCTCCATCTTGGGGCTCCATGATCATCTTGTCACCGGCTTGACACCATGATCTCCATCATCGTGTCTCCATGAAGTTGCTCGCCAACTATTACTTCTACTACTATGGCTAACGCGTTTAGCAATAAAGTAAAGTAATTCATATGGCATTTCTCAATGACACGCAGGTCATACAAAAAATAAAGACAACTCCTATGGCTCCTGCCGATTGTCATACTCATCGACATGCAAGTCGTGATTCCTATTACAATAGCATGAACTACTCATACATCACATATAGATCATTCATCATTCATCACAACTTTGGCCATATCATATCACAAAGCACTTGCTGCAAAAGCAAGTTAGACGTCTTCTAATTGTTGTTGCAAGTTTTATGTGGCTGAATTAGGGTTCTAGCAAGAACGTTTTCTTACCTACGTGAAAGCCACAACGTGATTTGTCAGCTTCTATTTACCCTTCATAAGGACCCTTTTCATCGAATCCGCTCCAACTAAAGTAGGAGAGACAGACACCCGCCAGCCACCTTATGCAACTAGTGCATGTTAGTCGGTGGAACCGGTCTCACGCAAGCATACGTGTAAGGTTGGTCCGGGCCGCTTCATCCCACAATACCGTTGAAGCAAGATAAGACTAGTAGCGGCAAGAAAGTTGACAACATCTACGCCCAGAACAAATTGTGTTCTACTCGCGCAAGAAGAACTACGCATAGACCTAGCTCTGATACCACTATTGGGGAACGTTGCAGAAAACAAAAAATTTCCTACGTTTCACCAAGATCCATCTATGAGTTCATCTAGCAATGAGGGTCGGATGCATCTACATACCTTTGTAGATCGCGAGCGGAAGCGTTCAAAGAATGGGGATGAGGTAGTCGAACACGACGTGATCCAAATCACCGAAGATCCTAGCACCGAACGGACGGCACCTCCGCGTTCAACACACGTACGGTCAGCGTAACGTCTCCTTCTTCTTGATCCAGCAAGAGGGAAGGAGAGGTTGAGGAAGATGGCTCCAGCAGCAGCACGACGGCGTGGTGGAGATGGAGCTGCAGTACTCCGTCAGGGCTTCGCCAAGCGCTATGGAGGAGGAGGAGGTGTTGGAGAGGGAGAAGGAGGCAACCAAAGGCATAGATCAAAAGCCCTCCTTCCCCCACTATATATAGGAGGGCCAAGGGGGGGGGGGGCGCCGGCCCTAGGAGATCCAATCTCCTAGGGGGGCGGCGGCCAAGGGAGGTTTCCCTCCTCCCCAAGGCACCTAGGGGTGCCTTCCACTAGTGGGACTCCTCCCCTATGGAAACCCTAGGCGCATGGGCCTATTGGGGCTGGTGCCCTTGGCCCATGTAGGCCAAGGCACACCCCTACAGCCCATGTGGCCCCCGGGGCAGGTGGCCCCACCCGGTGGACCCCCAGGACCCTTTCGGTGGTCCCGGTACAATACCGATAACCCCGAAACTTGTCCCGATGGCCGAAATAGCACTTCCTATATATAATTCTTTACCTCCGGACCATTCCGGAACTCCTCATGACGTCCGGGATCTCATCCGGGACTCCGAACAACATTCGGGTTACTGCATATACATATCCCTACAACCCTAGCGTCACCGAACCTTAAGTGTGTAGACCCTCCGGGTTCGGGAGATATGTAGACATGACCGAGACGACTCTCCGGTCAATAACCAACAGCGGGATCTGGATACCCATGTTGGCTCCCACATACTCCACGATGATCTCATCGGATGAACCACGATGTCGAGGATTCAAGCAACCCCGTATGCAATTCCCTTTGTCAATCGGTATGTTACTTGCCCGAGATTCGATCGTCGGTATCCCAATACCTCGTTCAATCTCGTTACCGGCAAGTCACTTTACTCGTACCGTAATGCATGATCCCATGACCAGACACTTGGTCACTTTGAGCTCATTATGATGACGCATTACCGAGTGGGCCCAGTGATACCTCTCCGTCATACGGAGTGACAAATCCCAGTCTCGATCCGTGTCAACCCAACAGACACTTTCGGAGATACCTGTAGTGCACCTTTATAGTCACCCAGTTACGTTGTGACGTTTGGTACACCCAAAGCACTCCTACGGTATCCGGGAGTTACACGATCTCATGGTCAAAGGAACAGATACTTGACATTGGAAAAGCTCTAGCAAACGAACTATACGATCTTGCGCTATGCTTAGGATTGCGTCTTGTCCATCACATCATTCTCCTAATGATGTGATCCCGTTATCAATGACATCCAATGTCCATAACCAGGAAACCATGACTATCTGTTGATCAACGAGCTAGTCAACTAGAGGCTTACTAGGGACATATTATGGTCTATGTATTCACACGTGTATTATGATTTCCGGATAATACAGTTATAGCATGAATAAAGACAATTATCATGAACAAAGAAATATAATAATAATACTTTTATTATTGCCTCTAGGGCATATTTCCAATAGTTGGGTAAGTGGACACTTTTACTTGCCCATCTATTTTATATTCCCATTGTTAAATATTCAGTCTAACGACTTCAACGCAGGAACTGCGCCAGGCTGTTAAAGAAATAAACAGCCCTCCTCCACAACCCGAGGATCTGGGACGGTTCCTCAACCCGGCCTCTCAAGAGGATCCGGACTTGTCTGTGGAGCTGATTGATGGGGTGTTTCATCAATTGAGCAAGGACAACGCCTTGGTGGCCATTACGGCCGATTACCCAGGGCTACTCCCAGCCTCACAGGTAACTGAGACCGAAGTCCCAGCACTTTAAAAAGGGATCTATCCTCGCGTGTTTTTGATTGCCGTATAAAAACCGTGTTTTGCAGGGGAGGTCCTTGAGACGGGAGGCCGAGCCTGCGGCGACTAGCCAACGAGGGGCGGCAAGGCCCCGCGGGCTGAAAAGAAGTGCGGTCCAGACTGAGACGCCAACGCAAAGGTATAGTGCGCCATCTTATTCCCAGGTGTTATTCCTTCAAGGCATACTAACGCTCGTTCTCTCTTCAGGATGAAGAGACCTCGCCGGACTATATCCGGAGAGGTTGCCAATCGCGCCTCCACCAGCCAGGCTCCAAAGCCTGGTCCGGAAGCGAAGGCGAACACGAGGCGCGCACCGGACGCTCCTCCGACAGAGGATGCGGACAGGCTGTCTGCCACCAATTCCAAGGTGGAGAGTGCCATGAACCACATGCGTCGCCGGACAGTTCTTCGCGACGCTTGTTTCTCCCAAGAGGCATTGGATGCCTTCAATTCAGGAGATGCATACCTCCGTGCCACTCAAAATGGTCTAGCCAGAGCCACGGAGCAATATGTAAAAGACATACATGTAAGAAATTTTTGGTAATTATATATATACCAGTAGCCCCCGAGACTTGAAACCATTAGAATAACTGATTTAAGGATCATTTGTTATGCAGGTTCTTACAGAAAAGAATACCCTACTGTCCCAGGAGCTGGAAGAGTGCAAAGCCCAACTTGAGGCCGCACTAGACGCGGCGGGGGAGCCCAAGGAAACTCTCTCTGGTAATATACGCTTCGAAAGATAAGTATTTTGCGAAGTGCGGCGTGGGTGCAAATCTGACAAATGAAATTGCAGATGGCGCCGGATTAAATCCGGAAGAGCAACAACTCCGACGCCAGCTGAAGGCTGGTGAGAGCGTGCTGACAAAGGTGAGGCGGGAGAAGAATGATCTCCAAGATGCCAACACCAAGATGGGTGTTGAACTGAAGGATGTTTGTACCCATCTGTTGGACTCCGTGAATGAGAATCAGCGGCTTCGAAGCGGCATATATAGTAAGTGCTTAAACGAACTTTGAAAAAAGAGTTCGGCGAGGAAGTCGACTAACAGAGTAATGTCTGTAGGTATGCTAACAGGTCGTCCTGCAGAGGAAATGCTCGGTTCTACGGGTGACGTTCTTCCCGAGCTCTCACAACTGCACGAGCGAGTTCGGCAGGTGATGCAAAGCGTCGCCCAGGCCTTGTGGCCATCCGTCTCCATGCCCGAAGGCCTTGGAGAGCTTGTAGAGAAGCTGAAGGGAGCGCGGCGGCGCTTCCGATTGTGGAAGATGTCGGCCTGCCGTCAAGGCGCTAGGGAGGCCTGGGCCATGGTGAAGATGTGGTACACGAAGGCTGACCCAAACCACATGGCCGAGGTCAGACCCGTGGGGCCCGATGGGAAGGAGATCCCTGTGAGCTTAGTATACGGCCAAGTAGAATTGGCCGCAAAGTATTCCCAATAGGACTGTAAACTAGACAGACTGTTAGATGGTATTGAAGAGGAATACAATCAGTCAGATTGACTATGTAACTATAATTGACATGTGTAATGCCTTCTAGCCGGATTGTAGATCGTTTGTCATGGACGACCTTTTCGCTTCAACCTCGGGACCTGACGGTCCGGAGTGTGTCCGAATACCCTCGCGGTTATATAAGAACCGGGGTATGCATGGAGACCAGGTGTAGGGGTCATTAGTGCTTGAACAGACAAGTGCCCAACTAGTTATGTTATATTACATGGTTAGTAAGAAACATCTTCTAGGGAGAATAGTTCCATTAGGGGTTCCTTTCCCTAGGAGGCATGCCCTAAAGTGCATGTCCATTCTCCGAAAAGAGACGTAGGAAAAACATCTGGGGGCGTATAGATAAATAATTGAAAAAAAATGTCATCTTTAGTTCACCGACCGAATATTCCCTTAAGAACGCTAGCTTTCGGCTACACCCAGTCTGAGGTACACATCCGGCTGACCCGCCAGTAACAATCGCAGAGGTGCTCCCTTTACCACCTAGCCGAACAATCGGGAACGTAGGGGTAAGCACAGGAGCCAGGCAACCCATCTTGGCCAAAACTTAAGTCATATTGATGCATATAATGGTGAATAAAAGGTACATGCGGAAGTGTGACACATGTGTTGGGCATGAAGCCCGTATAAATAAGCTTCTGTTTAAGGAAGCCCCCAGGTTTAATGAGCGCGGATAGCGCATCACTGTATGAGCCTTTAAAGGCTATAAGAGCGAGAGAGGAGAAGGAGAGAAATGTAAGACAAAAAGTACATAAAAAATGGACAGAGGAAGGAGACGAACACAGAGTCCGGCACTAGGCATAGAATCTTCGGAGACGGGCTGCGTTCCATGGGTTCGGCTCGAATCGGTTATCCGATGCATCTCGCAGGCGGTATGCTCCACCAGTCAGGACTTGGTCAATTATGAAGGGACCTTCCCACTTGGGCTTGAGTTTGTCCTTTTTCTTGTCCGGCAGGCATAGAACTAATTCGCCAATGTTGTAATTTTTGGCCCATACTTCTCTGCTTTGGTATCTTCGAGCCTGCTGTTGATAGAATGCGGAACGGGCTTTTGCCACGTCACGCTCTTCCTCCAAGGCGTCCAAATTGTCATGCCGATCGAGCTCGGCTTCTCTTTCTTCATACATGCGCACTCGAGGTGAGTCATGAATTATGTCGCAGGGCAAAACTGCCTCTGCGCCATACACCATGAAGAATGGTGTGTATCCAGTGGTGCGATTCGGCGTGGTCCGCAACCCCCAGAGTACGGAGTCGAACTCCTCTACCCAGTGTGTATTAGATTCCTTAAGGGACCACACTAATCTGGGTTTGATGCCGCTCATGATAAGACCATTTGCACGTTCGACCTGGCCGTTAGTTTGTGGGTGATAGACGGAAGCATAATCGAGCTTGATGCCCATGTTTTTGCACCAGAGTTTTACCTCGTCGGCCGTAAAGTTCGTGCCGTTATCTGTGATGATGTTGTGGGGACGCCGTAACGGTGTACAACCCCGGATATGAAGTCTATCACCGGTCCGGATTCGGCCGTCTTAAGAGGCTTTGCTTCTATCTATTTGGTGAACTTATCCACCATGACCAGTAAGTATTTTTTCTTGTGGGTTCCGCCTTTAAGGGGTCCAACCATGTCAAGCCCCCAGACCGCGAAGGGCCAAGTGATGGGGGAGGGCGGTGGGTGGCATATGGATTTGGTTTGCAAAAAGCTGGCAACTGACGCATCGTTCGACTAAGTCCTGGGCGTCTGCCCGGGCCGTCGGCCAATAAAAGCATGTACGGAAGGCCTTGCTTACAAGGGACTGAGCTGCAGCGTGATGACCACCGAGTCCGGCATGAATTTCAGCCAGGAGGTTCCGCCCTTTCTCTTTGGAGATGCACCTTTGAAGGACTCCGGTAGCGCTTTTCTTATAAAGCTCTCCCTCATGGACTTTATAGGCTTTAGATCGCCGCACTATGCAGCGTGCCTCATTTTGGTCGTCTGGGAGTTCCTGCCTAGTAAGGTAGGCGAGGAATGGTTCTGTCCACGGGGCGATGATGGCCATTATTACGTGGGCTGAAGGTGTTATTTCATTGGCAGAGCCTCCAATTATGTCAGAGTGTTCGGCATCGGGCAGTGCGGTTGGGTCCGGGCTGTTATTGCTGGGTTCCCCTTCCCATACTACGGATGGCTTGAACAGCTTTTCCAAGAAGATGTTGGGGGGGACTACATCGCGTTTTGCGCTGATGCGTGCCAGGACATCTGCCGCCTGATTATTTTCCCGGGCTATATGGTGAAATTCGAGCCCTTCGAACCGAGCTGACATTTTTAGGACGGCGTTGCGATAAGCTGCATTTTTGGATCCTTGGCATCAAAGTCTCCATTTATTTGGGATATTGCAAGGTTCGAGTCCCCGCGCACCTCTAGGCGTTGAATGCCCATGGATACCGCCATCCGGAGACCATGTAAAAGGGCCTGATATTCGGCTGCATTGTTGGAGTCTGTGTACATTATCTGGAGTACGTATTGAACTGTGTCTCCTGTGGGGGATGTCAAAATGACGCCAGCCCCTAGACCGGCCAACATTTTGGAGCCGTCGAAGTGCATGACCCAGTTTGAATATGTGCCGTACTCTTTAGGGAGTTCGGCCTCCGTCCATTCTGCGATGAAGTCGGCCAAAACTTGCAACTTGATAGCTCGCCGTGGCTTGTAAGTTATGTCGAACGGGAGGAGCTCAATGGCCCATTTTTCAATACGGCCCGTCGCGTCTCGGTTGTTTATAATATCGTTAAGTGGCACTTCCGAGGCTACTGTTATTGAACACTCTTGAAAGTAGTGTCGCAGCTTCCGGGATGCCATAAATACCGCGTGCGCAATCTTTTGATAATGCGGGTACCGTGACTTGCATGGAGTAAGGACAGTGGATACATAGTACACCGGCTTTTGAAGGGGGAATTTGTGTCCGTCCGTTTCTCGTTCAACGACGAGCACTGCGCTTACGACCTGATCGGTTGCTGCAATGTATAATATCATTGGTTCGCCAATGTTTGGCGCGGCCAGGACTGGGTTTGTTGCCAAGATGGCTTTTATTTCGTCGTGTCCGGCCGTGGCTACATCCGTCCACTCAAAGTGTTCGGTGCGCCGAAGGAGGCGATAAAGGGGTAGGGCCTTTTCTCCCAAGCGGGAGATAAAGCGGCTTAGAGCCGCCATGCATCTGGTTAATTTTTGTATTTGTTTGAGGTCCTTCGGGATATCCAATTGTGACAGAGCTCGGATCTTGGCTGGATTTGCTTCAATTCCTCTACCGGATACAATGAAGCCCAAGAGCTTTCCGGCTGGAACGCAGAAAACGCATTTTTCCGGGTTGAGCTTGATGTCGTATGTTCGGAGGTTACCGAATGTTAGCCTCAAGTCGTCTACTAGATATTCGACATGTCTTGTTTTAATGACCACATCATTTATGTATGCCTCCACTGTTTTGCCGATCTGGTTTGGCAGACATGTCTGAATCATGCGCTGATATGTTGCGCCGGCGTTTTTGAGCCCGAAGGGCATTGTGTTGAAGCAAAATGGGCCGTATAGTGTGATGAATGCCGTTGCGGCTTGGTCTGACTCTGCCATTTTTATTTGATGGTAGCCGGAGTATGTGTCGAGGAAACACAACGAATCGTGTCCTGCGGTAGCGTCGATAATTTGATCGATGCGGGGAAGAGGGAAGGGATCCTTTGGGCAAGCCTTGTTAAGGTCTTTAAATCAATGCATAGGCGCCAGGATTTGTCCTTCTTTGGTACCATCACCAGGTTTGCTAGCCAGTCCGGGTGTTTTATATCTTTGATGAATCCGGCCTCCAGTAGCTTGGTTAGTTCCTCTCCCATGGTCTGTCTCTTAGATTCGGAAAAATGCCGAAGAGCCTGTTTGACTGGCTTGAATCCTTTTAGGATATTTAAGCTGTGTTCGGCCATCCTGCGTGGGATTCCTGGCATGTCTGAAGGGTGCCAGGCGAAAATGTCCCAGTTCTCTCGTAGGAACTCTCGTAGTGCGGCGTCTACATCAGGGTTTAACTGTGCTCCGATGGAAGCTGCTTTATTGGGGTCCGTTGGGTGGACCTGGAATTTGACTATTTCGTCCGCCGGTTTAAAGGAGGTGGACTTGGATCTTTTGTCGAGTATCACATCGTCCGTATTCACCGTGGAGCGCAGCGCAGTCAGTTCCTCAGCCGCTAGGGCTTCGGATAGCACCTCGAGGGCCAGTGCGGCTGTCTTGTTTTCGACGCGGAGTGCTATGTCCGGATCACTAGCGAGAGTGATGATTCGGTTAGGCCCGGGCATCTTGAGCTTCATGTACCCGTAATGGGGTATTGCTTGGAAGATTGTAAACGCTTCCCGCCCTAGCAGAGCGTGATATCCGCTACTGAACGGGGCCACTTGGAACGTGACCTCTTCGGACCTGTAATTATCCGGCGTGCCGAACACCACATCTAGTGTGGTTTCCTGTATAGCGCGTTTCCCGACTGGGGATTATTCCTCTAAAGGTTGTGCTGCTTCGCCCAATGCAGTTCCGGTCTATTTCCATTTTTTGAAGGGTTTCCTCATAAATGAGGTTCAATCCGCTGCCGCCATCCATGAGTACCTTGGTAAGACGAAAGCCGTCCACTATTGGACTGAGGACCAATGCGGCTGGTGCTCGGGCTGTTCGGAATTTAGGTTCATCACTGGCGTTAAATGTAATAGCCGTGTCACTCCATGGGTTTATTGTTGCTACTTGGTAGACTTCGGCAAGGCTGCGGAGTGTTCTTTTTCGCATATTATTTGATGCGAAAGTCTCGAAGACTGTTGATACCGTACTGGTGTCTCTGGGGTGGCTTTCTGTGGCTTCTGGAATTAGAAGATCTTCGCCAATTTTTGCCACCTGCCGGAGTATCCAACATGCTCTAAGGCTATGAGTTGGTGTGGTGCCCTCTGCACTATGAATTTTACAGGGTCCATTAATCCATCCTTCTAGCACGGTTCCGTGCCCTATAGAGGGCTTTTGCTTTTTGGTATTGAACCCGGGTGTCTGGCGATGATGCACCCTTTTATTTCGGACTAGGTTTGTATTCAAGGCCGGATTGTCCCAAAATTTTATTTTGGTTTTCCAGGCGCTTTCCATCGCACAGTACTTTCATACTATGGACGCCAAGTCAGCGAAGCGTGTAATATCACGGCGACTTATGGCGTTGAGGATTCCCTTGTCTGTGCAATTATTGCAGAAGAATGAAATTGCGTCTTCCTCGCGACAGTCCTTTATCCTGTTCATAATCAGGAGGAATCTGGCCCAGTAATGATGTACTGTTTCTTCGGGCTCTTGCCTAATTTGAGATAGATCGCTTATGTACGGGTGGGTGGGTGGAATCAAATCCGAAACCTCACCTAATCTGAGACCCAGGGCCCAAGGAGTTTCCAAACTCGGAAGTTTGGATTCTTGGATGCTGTCCAATGAATCTAGCCCGTCGCCCGACTTTAAGTTCAGGTCTCGAGTGATGTCCTCCCCTCCGCGGGTATCCGGCTTGGAGGGATCGAGAATCCGGACATAGCTAGTCCTTAATATAGATGAAGGGTCGCCGCACTGTCCCTCTACCACGGCAACGTGATGGGTGACCTGGGGAGAGTTAATCTCTCTCAGATCGGGTTTAGGCCCAATCTGGTCGTAATCCGTAGCGACTCCCAAGGCGGCGAAGCGATCCAAGAGCTTGTTTAGGGAAGAGAGCTCCATTGGATGTAGCTGCTTGGTGAATTCCGAGCTGACATGGAGATTGCTTTCGATGACCCGAGAGGTCATCGTTGACGCAGCAGCCGAACAGGCGGTCATAAGGAAACCACCTAGCCTGAGAGTCTGGCCGACAGCCAAAGCTCCCTTAGCAACGGTGCCTTCTTTAAAGATGGGCTGAGGCATCCTTCCTAATGGCGACGGCACAGAGGAACTCTCAATGAAAGCACCAATGTCGGTGTCAAAACCGGCGGATCTCGGGCAGGGGGTCCCGAACTGTGCGTCTAGGCGGATGGTAACAGGAGACAAGGGACACAATGTTTTACCCAGGTTCAGGCCCTCTTTATGGAGGTAAAACCCTACGTCCTGCTTGATTAATATTGAAGATATGGGTAGTACAAGAGTAGATCTACCACGAGATCAAGGAGGCTAAACCCTCCAAGCTAGCCTATGGTATGATTGTCGTCCCTACGGACTAAAACCCTCTGGTTTATATCGACACCGGAGAGGGCTAGGGTTACACAGAGTCGGTTACAATGGTAGGAAATCTACATATCCGTATCGCCAAGCTTGCCTTCCACGCCAAGGAAAGTCCCTTCCGGACACGGGACGAAGTCTTCAATCTTGTATCTTCATAGTCCAGGAGTCCGGCCGAAGGTATAGTCCGGCTATCCGGACACCCCCTAATCCAGGACTCCCTCATCGATGTAGGGGAAGTAGTGGAAGCAGAGGCGGACGGAAACGGGGACGGATCGGGAGCAGACGCGTCGAGACGCTCCCCAAAAATCTTATTGCCGTTCTCCCGGGCAGGATCTCAAGCGACAGGATTCCGGAGGCACCTGCTCTCCCGACCAACCGTGCATGAGGTCGTTGGGATGGGATTGCCAGAAGCAGTACAGTGAGAGGAACAGTAGATGACGGCAAGGATTGTGCGAGAGGGAGTGAGTGAACTGAGTTAGGGTTCACTCCATTGGCCAACGCCTTCTTATATAGGCCGTCGGGTAGATGGGCCTAGGCTCAGGCTCATGGCCGACTCCGCGAACAGCCCACGGTCCAACTCTCGGACAGTGGCACTTCCGTAAGCGACTCATTAATTAATCCGAGATTAACTAACCATTCCTGAAAGGCAAAAATAAGCTTCGGCTCGGCTCATTCCCGCAACCCGCGGCGCGCGCGCGTCGTGACGAGGCGAGGCGGGCGGCGGAGGAGGAGGAGCGCGCGTGTACGACTCCTATTCCCAAGCTCCCAATAGCAAGTGATGGAGCAGCCCTTATAAAGAGGTCTCACTCTTCTTACTGTAGCAACATGATACTAAACTTCCCACACTTCCCACCACTTACCATAAACATGCATGGGCCTTAGAGATTAACCAAGGATTGTTGTCTTATATGGGCCTAAGCCCATCCATAATCCAACAACCCCCACCAGATCTCGAGGCACATAAGTTTGTCAACTATTCCAAACAATGTTTGATATACCAGAATTTTTAGTGGAGACTGTTAAGTTGAAATTCCACGTAGAACAATAGGATTAGACCTCTTCACAACTGAAGAATGGACTATGCCTTGAATTGTCAGTTTGGCATGCAGAAGTTTCGCCTATTGTCAGCTGATACGTGGCTGCCGAAGGCTAAACCCCACGGGTGGAGCTTATTAGTCATACTCCGTACCTTGTCATGAGCTTCCTAGAGATCACCCAATCTCATAGACCGTGACAGTGAAGTAAATATGCCCTAGAGTCAATAATAAAGTTGTTATTTATATTTCCTTATATCATGATAAATGTTTATTATTTATGCTAGAATTGCATTAACCGGAAACTTAGTACATGTGTGAATACATAGACAAACAGAATGTCACTAGTGTGCCTCTACTTGACTAGCTCGTTGAATTAATGATGGTTATGTTTCCTAACCATAGACATCAGTTGTCATTTGATTAATGTGATCACATCATTAGATAATGATGTGATTGACTTGACCCATCCGTTAGCTTAGCACGATGATCGTTTAGTTTGTTGCTATTGCTTTCTCCATAGCTTATACATGTTCCTATGACTATGAGATCATGCAACTCCCGAATACTGGAGGAACACTTAGTGTGCTATCAAACATCACAACGTAACTGGGTGACTATAAAGATGCTCTACAGGTGTCTCTGATGGTGTTTGTTGATTTGGCATAGATCAAGATTAGGATTTGTCACTCCGAGTATCGGAGAGGTATCTCTAGGCCCTCTCGGTTATGCACATCACTATAAGCCTTGCAAGCAATGTGACTAATAAGTTAGTTACGGGATGATGCATTACGGAACGAGTAAAGAGACTTGCTGGTAACGATATTGAAATAGGTATTGAGATACCGACAATCGAATCTCGGGCAAGTAACATACCGATGACAAAGGGAAAAACGTATGTTGTTGTGTGATTTGACCGATGAAGATCTTCTTACCATATGTAGGAAACTATATGAGCATCCAGGTTCCGCTATTGGTTATTGACCGGAGATGAGTCTCGGTCATGTCTACATAGTTCTCGAACGCGTAGGGTCCGCACACTTAACGTTCGGTGATAATTGGTATTATGAGTTTATGTGTTTTGATGTACCGAAGGTAGTTCAGAGTCTCGGATATGATCACGGACATGATGATGAGTCTCAAAATGGTCCAGACATAAAGATCGATATATTGGACGGCTATATTCGGACACGGAAGTCTTCTGGGTGATTTCGGAGAAAACCGGAGTGCCGGACAGGTTACCGGACACCCCGGGGAACTAATGGGCCACATGGGCCTTAGTGGAGAGAGAGAGGGCCGGCCAGGGCAGGCCACACGCCCCCTCCCCCTCTAGTACGAATTGGACTAGGGAAGGGGGGGCGCCCTCGTTTCCTTCTCCCTCTCCTCCTTCCTTTCCCTCTCCTAGTAGGACTAGGAAAAGGGGAGTCCTACTCCTACTAGGAGGAGGATTCCTCCTCTCCTGGCATGCCCCAAGGGCCGGCTGGCCTCCCCCCTTGCTCCTTTATATACAGGGGCAGGGGGCACCCTAGAACACACAAGTTGATCATTGATCTCTTAGCCGTGTGCGGTGCTCCCTCCACCATAATCCACCTCGGTCATATCGTCGTAGTGCTTAGGCGAAGCCCTACGCCGGTAGCTTGGTCATCACCGTCATCACACCGTCGTGCTGACGAAGCTCTCCCTCGACGCTCAGCTAGATCGAGAGTTCGTGGAACGTCACTGAGTCGAACGTGTGCAGATCGCGGAGGTCCCGTACTTTTGGTACTAGGATCGGTCGGATCGTGAAGACTTACGACTACATAAACCGCGTTGTCATAACGCTTCCGCTTACGGTCTACGAGGGTACATGGACAACACTCTTCCTCTCTCGTTGATATGCATCACCATGTTAGATCTTGCGTGTGCGTAGGTTTTTTTTGAAATTACCGCGTTCCCCAACAACCAGTAGTCGGGCTCACATAGGTGTGTTCCTCCAAAGAATGCTCTGTAGGTTAGCATCTTGCTTACATAAGCTTTGGAACACATTAAGACAAAAGTCAGCGTGCCTTACAGAATTGAGAGTATTATTGCATCTCCAATAGAGTGGGTTAGGTAAGGATATGTTGTGGATATTACTACTGGAAGTAAACCGGCCAGGAGTAGCCATATTAACTCCAAGAAGATCAGAAGCCCATGAAGATGTAAGGATGGTGGCGCTTTATGAAGGCCCGAGGCCCAAAGGCGAATTAAGGCCCATAGATGTATACCGACTTTCTCATGTAACTTGCATTGTAAGATAGGAAGGATAGAGATCGAGCCGGACACGTTTATGATCCGGCCTCGGGACTCTGTAAACCGGTGGGTGTCAACGTATGTATATAAAGGGACGACCCGACAGTGGTTCAGGGACAATAGACAACAACTCGACAGCCAGGCAAAGCGGATTCGCTCCCTGGACATTGAAACCCCAGCAATACCAAGCACAACTAGACGTAGGCTTTTACCTTCATTGAAGGGGCCGAACTAGTATAAAACCCCTCGTGTCCCTTGTCCGGTTTAACCCCTTTAAGCTAAACCATAGCGATGGCTCCACGACTAATTCCTTTCCCGAGGACATCTGCCGTGACAAACCCACAACAGTTGGCGCCCACCATGGGGCTATCGCATGATGGTTTCGAGTTCTTGAAGGGCAGCTTCGAAGGACTCAAGGGATACGCTGTGGGCCAGATGACGAAGAGTCGTCGCGGCAAGCTCTACATCGACGACGCAGGATGGGGTCCCGAGGCCGGTTCAGTTGAATACGGGTACCGGGTCCCCTTTGGTGGAATTCATGTCTTCATCGGCAAGATCGGCGAACCGGGCCCTGAGCCGGACACCTGCACCGACATCATCGAGACGGCTCAGCGTGCAAGCCCTACCCCGGTTCAGCCCGCGCCAAGGCATGTTTTCGTAGGTGTCATCCTTGGAGTGGAATATGAGGATGGACCGACATCTGATGGGGAGGCTGTTGTCCATTCTGATGACGAGTCTTCAACCGGAGAAACCGAGTCGCTGTACCAGCTGCAGGACGGCCGGATTAGTGGGAGTTCTGATGGCAACAGTATTCCGGACCCCCTCGATCTGCCAAGCCGGGTCACGGTCTTCATGTCCGGTACACAACCAGCGCAGCATTCTTCTACCGCCGCGGCGATGTTCTCCGATTCAGCAACGGCAATGCCAACAGGAGCATGGGGCTCTGCGCCGCCTCCCGCTCAGGTTTTGTCTGATTTGTTCGACACTTTGGCAACATTAATGGCCGCAGAGGTGGACGCGGCAGCCCGGGATCAGCACAATGCGGAGATTACAAAGGTGAAGGATCAGATAACTCAGGCTAAAGCGGACCTGGAAGCAAAGAACGCCAGGATGGCTGCAGAACGGGCCGAGTTGGAAGCTTAGGCCTACCGGCTTAGGTTGGACCAGAATGCCTCGGATGAGGTCATGAGAAGGAGATACCAGCACACCTCCCGCCGGGTTATGAGCCGAGAAATCTCTTCAACATGCCAGGAGCCGAAACTAGTAACCAGCGAGTGGTAAACCGGACGGAGGTGCCGGGAACAGGAGCTCCGGTTCAGCCGTGCATGATGAACCTGCCTCGTCAGAACAACGTTGTGCCGCAGTATGTTCCGACGCCCCCGGGGCATTACTCCAACCCGTTGGATAACATTGTGGCCGCCG
Source organism: Triticum dicoccoides (assembly GCF_002162155.2). NCBI lineage: Eukaryota > Viridiplantae > Streptophyta > Magnoliopsida > Poales > Poaceae > Triticum > Triticum dicoccoides. Next base: position 10,789,923 of record NC_041392.1, read on the forward strand.
CTTCACGATTGGCAGCCCTCCCAACTGACGGCGAGTCACCAGTGGCGATTGAGACACGACGGGCCAGAGAGCTCCTTCAAACAGCTTTAAACTAGCAGCAGGCTTATTCGCATAGTCGCGAGAGGATTCATTCTACCCCCTGTCCAAGTCGGAGCTACAGCAGGCACATTGAGGATGAACCGACCGTGTCAAGCAGCGCACGTCACCGTAACTGGCCGCGAGGACACAACCCGGCAGGTGGTGGTGCTAATGCGCAGGATGTGGTGGATCATGGCCGTGCACGTCAAGAAGCCGAGTTAGCGGCTCTGCACGCCGCTCGTCAACCTACTCCGGCTCGCCCTACCACCTCGGTGGAGCCCGACGTAGTCTTCAGTTCTTTAGGGGTGCCGTGTCTTACCCCCGCTTTGCGTAATGTACGACTGCCCAAGGATTTTAAAGGTCCTCGTAAGGTGCCTAATTACACCGCCGATTTACAACCGGAATCATGGGTGGAGAGTTATGAGATGGTGATGGAGATGCTGGACATGGATGAAGCGGTGTGTGCAAAATACTTCACCATGATGTTGGAGGGGACAGCTTGAACTTGGTTCAAGAGCTTACCAGTTAACTCTGCCGGGTCATAGGCTAAGCTAAAGCACCGGTTTATCCAGAATTTCAAAGATACATGCAAGCAGCCTATGTCAATTGTGGACCTAGCCGCTTGTGTTCAAGAGGAGGGGGGTCTACTACGCATTGGGTGAAGCGAGTCTCAGCTATTTTGCATTCATCAGACCGCATTAATGCAGATACAGCAGTTTTGACATTGGAAGGCAACTGCCGGTTTATGCCATTAAAATTGAAGCTATGGAGGCTCAAGCGTCACTGCAATGAGATGTCAACTCTTATGGCTGCTTTGGTGAAATACGCCGATTCAGATAGTACTAAATACCCTGAGTCTGAGGATGACAAACCGGGGAAAGGGAAAAATAACGACAATACCAAGGGGCAGCAGCACAATCCGGCAGGTCCTGGGAATAATGGCAAGCGCAAGGCAGACAATAGTTTGGACTCTGTGGCTAACACCAACGCTCAGGACAACAGTCAGCGTCGTAAGGGTAAACAGCCTCAGAGGGGCGGAGGGTCAGGCCCCAATCTGGAGCGCCTGTTAAATCAGCCTTGTCCAAAGCACAGATCGAAGGAAAGGCCAGCTTCACATCTTTGGAAGGATTGTTTCATTATGCGGGAGTTTAAGAATTATATATTTCAATATGACAATGGCCCGCCCGGCGGTGCAGGAGGCGGTTTTCATGGGCCGGGTTACGGAGGTGGCAGCTCCGGTTTAGGATTCCAAGGCAACCAAACCGGCATGGCCATCAAGGGAACCAAGGCAATCAAGGAGGTTATAACCATCAAGGGAATCAACAGCAGCAATAGTCGGGTTATCAGAGCAATCCGAAGCAGTTGAATAGTGGGCAGTATCATGTCTTTACCACTAGCTTGTGTAAACGCGATCAGAAGCTTCACAAGAGGGCAGTATACTCTGTTGAACCGGCGGTGCCTCAGTATCTTCGCTGGTCTGAGCAGCCCATTTTATGGAGTAGAGAGGATCACCCACCCCGGGTTGATAATCCGGGTCATGTGGCCTTAGTGGTGGCACCTCAGGTTGGGGGGATAAGTTCACCAAGGTGCTTATGGATGGGGGAAGCAGTATCAATATTCTTTACTATGATACCTTCCGCTGTATGGGGTTGACGGATAAGAATCTTAAACCGTCGAACACCGTTTTTCATGGTGTGGTGCCCGGTAAGTCTGCGTATCCAATGAGCAAGATAGCCCTAGAGGTGGCCTTTGGAGATGATCATGATTCAAGGTTAGAAACATTGACTTTTGAGGTGGTGAAAATCAAGAGTTAGTATCACGCCCTGTTTGGGCGACCGGCTTATGCCAAGTTCATGGCGAGGCCGTGTTATGTTTATCTGCAGCTTAAGATGCTAGGTCATAAGGGGACCATCACAATACATGCGAGCAGGAAGATTGCTTTGGAATGTGAGGAAGGTAATGCGGCTTACGCTGAGTCGGTTTGTGCCACAGAAGAGCGGAAGTTTTATAAAGACAAGGTTGATCCGACAGACATGACTTCTTTGAAAAAGCCAACTACGGAGCACGATCCGGCGTTGAAGTTTAAATCGGCCACAGACACTAAGATGGTTGATTTTGTTCCTGGCGATTCATCCAAGCAGTTCAGCATCAGCACTAACCTGGATCCAAAATAGGAAAGCGCGCTCATCGAGTTCATCCATGAGAACCGGGACATCTTTTCTTGGAAGCCTTCTGACATGCCAGGTGTACCGAGGGAACTCGCTGAGCACACACTTAATATAGATCCTAAGTTTAAACCGGTCAGGCAGTTTGTCCGCCGCTTCAACGAAGAAAGGCGTAAAGCTATTAGTGAGGAGGTAGCTCGGCTGTTGGCCGCAGGGTTTATCGTGGAAGTTTTTCACCCTGAGTGGTTAGCTAATCCGGCGCTGGTTCTTTAGAAAAACGGCAATTGGCGTATGTGTGTGGACTACATAGATTTGAACAAAGCTTGTCGAGGGAGTCCTGGATTAGGGGGTATCCGGACAGCCGGACTATATCCTTTGGCCGGACTGTTGGAGTATGAAGATACAAGATTGAAGACTTCGTTCCGTGTCTGGATGGAACTCTCCCTGGCGTGGAAGGCAAGCTTGGCAATACGGATATGTAGATCTCCTTCCTTGTAACCGACTCTGTGTAACCCTAGCCCCCTCCGGTGTCTATATAAACTGGAGGGTTTAGTCCGTAGGACCAACAACAACAATCATACCATAGGCTAGCTTTTAGGGTTTAGCCTCTTTGATCTCGTGGTAGATCAACTCTTGTACTACTCATATTATCAAGAACAATCAAGCAGGACGTAGTGTATTACCTCCATCAAGAGGGCCCGAACCTGGGTAAACATCGTGTCCCCTGCCTCCTATTACCATCCGCCTAGACACACAGTTCGGGACCCCCTACCCGAGATCCGCCGGTTTTGACACCGACATTGGTGCTTTCTTTGAGAGTTCCTCTGTGTCGTCGTCGTTAGGCTTGATGGATCCTTTGATCATCGATAGCGATGCAGTCCAGGGTGAAACTTTTCTCCCCGGACAGATCTTTGTATTCGGCGGCTTCGCACTGCGAGCCAACTCGCTTGGCCATCTAGAGCAGATTGAGAGTTACGCCCCTGGCCACCAGGTCAGGTTTGGAAGCTTAAACTACACGACCGACATCCGCGGAGACTTGATCTTCGACGGATTCGAGCCCCTGCCGAGTGCGCCGCACGATCACGATGGGCATGATTTAGCTCTACCTTCGGACAGTGTTCAGGAGACCGCACCGGCAAATGCTCCGACCCTCAATTCGGAGCCAATTGCGCCATCCATGGATGGGTGGATAGACCCCGCCACGAGGGCCGTATTCTCAGCAGCGATCGAGCCAAGTATCGACCTTACCCTTCACAGGAGCCGTGACGCCAAACTGCCGGATTCTTCCCCGGCCACGGACTCCGAACCGCCTGCGCCTGTGCCTATCGAATCCGACTGGGCGCCGATCATGGAGTTCACCTCCGCGGATATCTTTCAGCACTCTCCCTTCAGCGACATACTGAACTCATTAAGGTCTCTTTCCTTGTCAGGAGAGTCCTGGCCGAACTATGTCAGGCAGGATTGGGATGCGGATGATGAAGAAATTCGCCGCCCACCCACCACCCACTTAGTAGCCACTGTCGACGATTTAACCGACACGCTTGACTTCGACTCTGAAGACATCGACGGTATGGATGACGATGCAGGGGACGAACAGGAACCACTACCCACAGGGCACTGGACAACCACCTCATCATATGATATATACATGGTGGACACACCCAAAGAAGGCAATGGCGACGGGACAATGGAGGATGACCCCTCCAAGAAGCAACCCAAGCGCCGACGACAGCGGCGCCGCTCTAAGTCTTGCCAAAGCAAAAGCGGTGATATCGGCACAACAGATAATAGCACTCCGGACAGTGCCGAAGATGACGACAATCCCCTCCAGCAAGATTTAGAGCAGGAGGACGGAGAAGCCAGCCCTTCCGAGAGAGCGGCAGATGGAGAGGCGAAGGATGATAATTACATGCCTCCCTCCGAAGACGAGGCAAGCCTCGACGATGACGAATTCGTCTTGCCTGAGGATCCCGTCGAGCAAGAGCGCTTCAAACGCCGACTTATAGCCACGGCAAATAGCCTTATAAGAAAAAGCAACAGCAGCTTCAAGCTGATCAAGATTTGCTAGCTGACAGGTGGACTGAAGTCCTTGCGGCCGAGGAATATGAACTCGAACGCCCCTCCAACAGTTACCCAAAGCGCAGGTTGCTACCCCGACTGGAGGAGGAAGCACTAAAACCTACATCTCCAGCATATGACGCGGCTGATCGGCCACCTCGTGGCCGCGACAGAGAGGCATTTCAGCCAAACGCTCAGCCCGCACCCCGACGCCACTCAAATAAAAATGTCAAGGCATGGGGAAACACGCTAGACCTGCGAGACGTATTGGAGGACAAAGCAAAACACGCAATATCGATCTACGGATCACGAGGGCACGCCACTACGCGAGACGATAACCGTCACGCCGGATACAGTAAAAGTAAATCCTGCCAGGCCAAACACAGCGGACAAGACTCATTTGAACTGCGTCGCGATATAGCTCAATACAGAGGCGCCGCACACCCCCTATGCTTCACAAACGAAGTAATGGATCACCAAATCCTAGAGGGTTTCAAACCCGTAAATATCGAATCATACGACGGTACAACAGATCCTGCGGTATGGATCGAGGACTTCCTCCTGCACATCCACATGGCCCGCGGTGACGATCTACACGCCATCAAATACCTCCCACTCAAACTCAAAGGACCAGCTCGGCATTGGCTCAACAGCCTGCCAGCAGAATCCATTGGCTATTGGGAAGATCTGGAAGCCGCATTCCTCGACAACTTCCAGGGCACTTATGTGCGACCACCAGATGCGATGACTTGAGCCACATAATTCAGCAGCCAGAGGAATTGGCCAGGCAATTCTAGACACGGTTCCTGACCAAGATAAATCAAATTGTCGACTGTCCGGATGCAGAGGCCCTAGCAGCTTTTAAGCACAACATCCGCGATGAGTGGCTCGGCCGGCACCTTGGCCAGGAAAAGCCAAAATCTATGGCAGCCCTCATGACACTCATGACCCACTTTTGCGCGCGAGAGGACAGCTGGCTGGCTCGCAGCAATAATATATCAAAGAACCATGGTACTTCGGATACCAAGGATAGCAATGGCAGGTCACGTCGCAACAAACACAAGCGCCGCATCAACAGTGACAATACCAAAGATACGACACTCAATGCCGGGTTCAGAGGCTCTAAATCCGGTCAGCGGAAAAAGCCATTCAAAAGAAGCACCCCGGGCCCGTCCAGTTTGGACCGTATACTCGATCGCTTGTGTCAAATACACGGCACCCCCGACAAGCCAGCCAACCACACCAACAGTGAATGTTGGGTGTTTAAGCAGGCCGGAAAGTTAAATGTCGAAAACAAAGATAAGGGGTTACATAGCAAAGACGAGGAGGAGCCCCGGCCGCCGAACACCGGAGGACAGAAGAGGTTCCCCCCACAAGTGCGGACAGTGAACATGATATACGCAACCCACATCCCCAAGAGGGAGCGGAAGCGTGCACTAAGGGACGTATATGTGTTGGAGCCAGTCACCCCAAAGTTCAACCCATGGTCCTCCTGTCTGATCACCTTCGATCGCAGGGACCACCCCACTAGTATCCGTCATGGCAGATTCGCCGCACTGGTCCTAGAACCAATCATCGATGAATTTCACCTCACTCGAGTCCTTATGGATGGCGGCAGCAGCCTGAACCTGCTTTATCAGGACACAGTGCGCAAAATGGGTATAGACCCCTCAAGGATCAAACCCACAAAAACGGCCTTCAAAGGCGTCATACCAGGTGTAGAGGCCCATTGCACAGGCTCAGTCACACTGGAAGTGGTCTTCGGATAACTTCCGAAGCGAGGAGTTAATCTTCGATATAGTCCCGTTCCGCAGTGGCTATCATGCACTGCTCGGGCGAACTGCATTTGCGAGATTCAATGTGGTACCACATTATGCATACCTCAAGCTCAAGATGCCAGGACCTCGGGGGGTCATCACAGTCAATGGAAACATAGAGCGCTCTCTCCGCACGGAGGAGCACACTACGGCCCTCGCAGCAGAAGCACAAAGCAGCCTCTTCAGGCAATCCACCAGTTCGGTGATTAAACACTCGGACACCGTCAAGCGCGCCCAGAGTAATCTGCAACAAGACCGCCTGGCACACTCCGAGCTCGCATAGCAATGCGGCCCCCACCCCAGTCCCCGCCAAACGGTGAAATCTGTGCCATGCATACATAATTACGCATTGAAAATACCATGGGCATAGGTGGGGGGGGGCACGACTAAGGCACGCCCCAAAACGCGGCTCAACCGCACTAGGGGCTTCCCGCCTTATTATTTTTTCTCTCTTTCAGGACTTTACTCTCTGGAAACCCCGTCCGGCAGTACGATTGCCGGGCACACGATACAACAACCAAGGAGGCAGAAAGCTACGTCGCATCATGGAATTCCCAGGTCGTCTGTGATAATGAGTGAAATACCTGCTTTAAATACCATTCCTCAGCTTTCCCTTGGAGGGGACATGTCAAATAGTCCTAGTTTTTTCTTATCGCACTACTTGTATCATTCTGCTTCGACGCACCTTTTTGAGTAAACAATGCATGGCACTAAACTATTACCGCATTCTCTATTCTTAT
>NC_041392.1:10797119-10818272 GCF_002162155.2 Triticum dicoccoides
CATCCGTACACTCTGGTACGGCCAATACGCCAGGGGCTTAAGCATACCCCATAATACGGCGTGAGAAGTCCGAACACTTTCGACAGTGCGGCACCCCAAACTTATAGCATTATATGCATCAGCTCTGAATCATGTCTTGGGTTAATAGTTGGGTTTGCCCGGCTCCCATGTTTTGGTACCTTACGTTCCGCTACATCGGCTAAGGTAGCACTGGGAGAACTACTGTGATTGTGCCCCGGTTCATCTGGGAAAGCACCTCAGTAGAGAAAGCTAAAACTGACTGTCATGATAAGGAGAGAGTTGGTCCCTGTTCGAGAGGTCTCGAGTCCCTAAAGACTTATGCCGCTTAGGGCGAGGAGTCGGCTTTGTCCGGCTTAGGCGTGTATAGCGCCCCGAATTCGGCCTTCCGAATACTAGGGGCTTCGCCAAAATTTAAAATTGTAGACTTATATGGCTAAGTGAGAGTGATAAAGCATTATAGTTTGATTGCCTTGTTCGTTGCGCTGAGCACCTCCCTCGAAGGACCCAACAATGGGAAAAAGAGTGCTCAGATTTATCCCGAACACCCCAGCACTCGTGGCATGGGGGCAGAAGACGACGACTGGCCATCTCTCAGATTTGATAAACAGCCGCACAGAATGTAATATTTTAAATTCAAACAAGCGTTGCATAGCGCACATGAACAAGTTTTCATAATACAGGATCACACGAGCAAGTTCATTCAAAAATTACATTCTTCACACACTCGTCCACCACAAGACTGGCACCCTTCAGGACACCCTCATAATACATCTCAGGGTGGTGATGCTCCTTGCCCTGCGGCGGCCCCTCCTTCACCAGCTTCTCGGCGTCCATATTGGCCCAGTGCACCTTCGCATAGGCAAAAGCCCGGCGTGCACCTTCGATGCAGACAGACCGCTTTATGACTTCCAGCCGTGGGCAGGCATCCACAAGACGCCTCACCAGGCCGAAGTAGCTGTTGGGAAGGGAGTCACCAGGCCACATCCGGCTATAAGGCCCCTCATGGCCTGTTCGGCCGCCTTGTGCAGCTCGACCAGTTGCTTCAACTGGTCGCTCACAGGCATCGGGTGTTCGGTCCCAGTATACTGAGACCAGAACAACTTCTCCGTCGAGCTTCCCTCCTCGGCCTGGTAGTACTTTGCGGCATCTGACACGCTGCGGGGCAAATCTGTGAATGCTCCTAGAGAGCTCCGGATTCAGGTAAGTAACAAGTAATTTACTTTCATATACTTGCTTTGCATAATGAATGCCTTACCCACCGCTATCTTCCTCATCGCCTCAATTTCCTGGAGGGCCTTTTGGGCTTCAGCCTTGGCATGCTTTGTGCTCTCGAGGGCCACGGCAAGCTCGGACTCTCGCGTCTTCGAGTCAAGCTCCAAAGTATCATGCTTCTTCACGAGAGCCTGGAGCTCTTGCTGGACCTCGCCCACCCGTGCCTCTTGTTTTTACCGCTCGGTGCGCTCCTTGGCCGCTTTGTTTTCGGCCTCGGACAACGCTTGCTTCAGGGTCGCCACTTCGGTCGTGGCCCCTGGCACATCCATGATGATCCTATCATGAATGCTCCTAGACAAGGCATTACTTACGTTTGTTCTCCTCGAGCTGCCTCTTGGCAAGGCAGAGCTCTATCTCGGACCGCTCGAGGTTCTGCTTCAATGCAGCGACCTCCGCAGTCAGTGCGGCAGAGGTCAGTAGCAAAGCCTGCATACACATATAGACATACTTGTATTAGACTCCTATAGATATTATTCGATCCTCTATTCGGATTTTCTTTGTGAACACCAAACAGAGCATCAGGGGCTACTATCTATGCGGTAATATTTCCCTATATTTCAAATACTTACCTTAAAGCCTGTTAGAAGGCTGGCATAGGCTTCAGTCAGTCCGCTCTTGGCGGACTGGACCTTCTTGATCACCACACTCATAACAGTGCGGTGCTCGTCGTCGATGGAAGCGCCGCGAAGTGCCCCCAGCAGGTTGTCTGGTGCCTCTGGATGGACAGAGGTCACCTGCATGGGTGGCTTGCCCCTCTTGGAAGGGGGCCGCCTGCCGGAGTCCGGAACCACTGGAGGTTCCGACGCGGTGTTTGGCTGAGGGCCGAACTCGGAGCCCTTGGGAGTCTTGCTCCCTTTGCGCCTGGAGTCCGGAAGGTCGCCTCGAGGCGCCTCCGAGACTATCTCCCCCCGGCTCGGTGCCCCTTGAGACAATACCTAGACATTGTGCATAGGGCAAGGAGAGGAGGCGGTTCGAAGTGTATCACTATTCATATCCGACGAGTCCAAGGAACCGTCCGACGAGGATACGTCGATACGGGCTCGGGGCGTACTGCATGATCATATTCGACGTTAGGAGAAGCAGTGCCATAAAAGTATGCTATGAGTTACTCTGGTATCCGAATACTTACAACTTCGCCAGGGGCTTGGCCCTGAGTGACCACTCGTCTTCGCTGCCGGCGGCGGCGGTGGAACAATCCGGAAGAAGAGTCCTTCCCTTCTTGGACCCTTCGGCCTCCCCGGTTGGGGCGGCCTTCCTTTTCTTTTCTCCCCCGGCTGGAGGGGGAGAATCTTCATCTTCCTCCTCCTTGTTTTTACGAGAGGATGATACGTCTCCAACGTATCTATAATTTTTTATTGCTCCATGCTATATTATCTACTGTTTTGAATGTTTATGGGCTTTATTATACACTTTTATATCATTTTTGGGACTAACCTATTAACCCAGAGCCCAGTGCCAGTGTTTGTTTTTACCCTGCTTTAGGGTTTCGAAGAAAAGGAAAATCAAACGAAGTCCAATTGACCTAAAACTTCACGGAACTCATTTTTGGAAGGAAAGAAGCCCAGAAGACTTGGAGTGCATGTCGGGGGACCGGCAAGGAGGTCACGAGGTAGGGGGGCGCACCCACCCCCCTGGGCGCGCCCTCCACCCTCGTGATCCCCTCGTGGCCCCCCTGACATACTTCTTCTGCCTATATATCTCCATAGACCCTAAAAACATCCAGGAGCACAATAGATCGGGAGTTCCGCCGCCAGAAGCCTCCGTAGCCACCGAAAGCCAATCTAGACCCTTTCCGGCACCCTGCCGGAGGGGGCAATCCCTCTCTGTTGGCCATCTTCATCATCCCGGTGCTCTCCATGACAAGGAGGGAGTAGTTCTCCCTCGGGGCTGAGGGTATGTACCAGTAGCTATGTGTTTGATCTCTCTCTCTCTCTCTCTCTCTCTCGTGTTCTTGAGGTGATACGATCTTGATGTATCGCGAGCTTTGCTATTATAGTTGGATCCTATGTTTCTCCTCCCCTCTTCTCTCTTGTAATGAATTGAGTTTTCCCTTTGAAGTAATCTTACCGGATTGAGTCTTTAAATATTTGAGAACACTTGATGTATGTCTTGCCGTGGATATCTGTGGTGACAATGGGATATCACGTGATTCACTTGATGTATGTTTTGGTGATCAACTTGCGGGTTCCGCCCATGAACCTATGCATAGGGGTTGGCACACGTTTTCGTCGTGATTCTCCGGTAGAACTTTGGGGCACTCTTTGAGGTTCTATGTGTTGGTTGAATAGATGAATTTGAGATTGTGTGATGCATATCGTATAATCATACCCACGGATACTTGAGGTGACATTGGAGTATCTAGGTGACATTAGGGTTTTGGTTGATTTGTGTCTTAAGGTGTTATTCTAGTACAAACTCTAGGGCTGTTTGTGACACTTATAGGAATAGCCCAACGGATTGATTGGAAAGAATAACTTTGAGGTGGTTTCGTACCCTACCATAATCTCTTTGTTCATTCTCCACTATTAGTGACTTTGGAGTGACTCTTTGTTGCATGCTGAGGGATAGCTATATGATCCAGGTATGTTATTATTGTTGAGGGGACTTACACTAGTGAAAGTATGAACCCTAGGTCTTGTTTCAACGCATTGCAATACCGTTTACGCTTACTTTTATCATTAGTTACCTTGCTGTTTTTATAATTTCAGTTTACAAATACTATTATCTACTATCCATATTGCACTTGTATCACCATCTCTTCGCCGAACTAGTGCACCTATACAATTTACCATTGTATTGGGTGTGTTGGGGACACAAGAGACTCTTTGTTATTTGGTTGCAGGGTTGCTTGAGAGAGACCATCTTCATCCTACGCCTCCTACGGATTGATAAACCTTAGGTCATCCACTTGAGGGATATTTGCTACTGTCCTACAAACCTCTGCACTTGGAAGCCCAACAACGTCTACAATAATAAGGTTGTGTAGTAGACATCAAGCTCTTTTCTGGCGCCGTTGCCGGGGAGTCTACGCAAAAAGTCAACATACCAAGTACACATCACAATCCCTATCTCTCGCATTACATTATTTGCCATTTGCCTCTCGTTTTCCTCTCCCCACTTCACCCTTGCCTTTTTATTCGCCCTCTCTCTCTATCCTCCCTCTCTTTTTCTGTTTGCCTCTTTTCAGTCGCCATGTCAGAACCAAAAAGAATTGGGGGTTCTCTTCCAAGTTCTAGTGCTTTAGACAATCCTGCTATCTTATCTAAACTCGTAAATCGGAATGCTATGGAACAACTTGCCGGAGTTATCAATGAGAACCTTATTAATTTTGATGAAGATGATTCTGGAATTTTTCGTTATTTACTTGATGAATCTTTGAAAGATGCTTGGGATAGGCTGTTAAGGATCCGGGCTAGCTATGTACCCCAATATCAAATTGATGTTTACTTAAAAAGCTTTTATGTTGGGCTACCCGCTTCGTTCAAACAAGTTTTAGATTCTATCTTCGAGGGGGGTTTTCTTGAAGGGGACCCCATAGATACCTATGAGATGATGAAAACTATATTTGGGCACCCCATTAATGAGAAAGCTGAAATCACATCTCTCTTGCTTTCTTACCAAAACGGATCTATTAAAGAGATAAAAGCTAGCCTAGATGCCAATTTCCGCAACATTCTTAATCTTTCTTCTACCATTAATGGACATGTACTTTTCCAAAATAGAAAGATTAATTCCATAGATAACAAGTTTGCTCTCTTTTTCTCTAAAACCAAAGATGGCAATACCTAGATATATCCTCGTTTTTATGCCTAGCCAGGGGCGTTAAACGATAGCGCTTGTTGGGAGGCAACCCAATTTTATTTTAGTTCCTTGCTTTTTGTTCCTGTTTAATAATAAATAATCCATCTAGCCTCCGTTTAGATGTGGTTTTATGTGTTTAATTAGTGTTTGTGCCAAGTAGAACCTTTGGGAAGACTCGGGAAAAGTCTTGTTGATCATGCTGTAAAAAACAGAAACTTTAGCGCTCACGAGAATTACTGCCATTTTTATTTGGAGAGTGATATTTAGTTATTTCTTTTTGCAGATGATTAATAGATAAATTCCTCAGGTCCACAAATTTATTTGAGAATTTTATGAGTTCCATAAGTATACGTTTGATCCAGATTACTACAGACTGATCTGTTTTTGACAGATTCTGTTTTTCATGTGTTGTTTACTTATTTTGATGAATCTCTGGCTAGTAAAATAGTTTATAAACCATATAGAAGTTGGAATACTGTAGGTTTAACACCAATATAAATAAATAATGAGTTCATTACAGTACCTTGAAGTGGTGATTTATTTTATACAAACGGAGCTTACGAGTTTTCTGTTAAGTTTTGTGTTGTGAAGTTTTCAAGTTTTGGGTAAGGATTCGATGGACTATGGAATAAGGAGTGGCAAGAGCCTAAGCTTGGGGATGCCCATGGCACCCCAAGGTAATATTCAAGTACAAACAAGAGCCTAAGCTTGGGGATGCCCCGGAAGGCATCCCCTCCTTCGTCTTCGTTCATCGGTAACTTTACTTGGAGCTATATTTTTATTCACCACATGATATGTGTTTTTCTTGGAGCATCAATTTATTTTATTAGGATTTTCTTGATGTTATTTATAACAATGTTTTGCATCTTTTATTTCAATAAAAGTGGCATTGATAGCCTTTACTATGCCTATGTTACAAGTACGCATGTTGCTGTTTGAAAACAGAAAGTTTACCGCTGTTGCAATAATTCCCTAGAAAAGTCAGAATGTGGTAAAATGTTGAAACCTTTTGCATATTAAGATCTGATAAATTTACTACAGTGCTAATTTTCTTTCGTAATTTTTGGAGCTAGGTAAGTATGGATGTTGCTGCATTCTTTACAGACTATCCTGTTTAGGCAGATTGCTGTTATGTTTGCATTGTTTGCATATGTTTGCTTCTTTAATGATTCTATTTGAGGATAGAACTATTAAATATGCAGAGGAATTTAGTATGCAATGTTGAATAATAATTTTAGTGATTTGCTACAGTAGAGTATGATAAGGTTTTTGCAATGGTTTATACTAACTTATCTCACGAGTCCTTTTTGAGTTTTGTGTGGATGAAGCTTTTGAGATTTAGGGAGACCGTGATATGAGAGGAATTAAGGAGACACAAAAGCTCAAGATTGGGGATGCCCAAGGCACCCAAAGATAATATTTCAATAAGTATCAAGCATCTAAGCTTGGGGATGCCCCGGTTGGCATCCCACCTTTCTTCTTCAACAATTATCGGTTAGTATTGGTTGATCCTAAGTTTTTGCTTCTTCACATGATGTATGATATTCTTAGATGTCATTTTATTTAGTTTTGCTTGATGTTTGAATAAAGTATCAAGGTCTGAAATTATTGAATGGGAGAGTCTTCACATAGTAGCACAATTATTCAACTACTCATTGATCTTCACTTATATCTTTCGGAGTAGTTTGTCATTTGCTCTAGTGCTTCACTTATATATTTTAGAGCATGGTGGAAGTTTTATTTTGAAGAAATAGATGAACTCTCATGCTTCACTTAGATTATTTTGAGAGTCTTAAATAGCATGGTAATTTGCTTAAAATCCTAATATGCTAGGTATTCAAGAATAATAAAATTCTCTTATGAGTGTGTTGAATACTATGAGAAGTTTGATACTTGATAATTCTTTTGAGATATGAGGATGGTAATATTAGAGTCATGCTAGTTGAGTAGTTGTGAATTTGAGAAATACTTGTGTTGAAGTTTGTGATTCCCGTAACATGCACGTATGGTGAACCGTTATGTGATGAAGTCGGAGCATGATTATGTATTGATTGTCCTCCTTATGAGTGGTGGTCGGGGACCAGCGATGGTCTTTTCCTACCAATCTATCCCCCTAGGAGCATGCGCGTAGTACTTTGTTTAGATAACTAATGGATTTTTGCAATAAGTATGTGAGTTCTTTATGACTAATGTTGAGTCCATGGATTATACGCACTCTCACCCTTCCACCTTTGCTAGCCTCTCTAATACCGCGCAACTTTCGCCGGTACCATAAACCCACCATGCACCTTCCTCAAAACAGCCACCATACCTACCTATTATGGCATTTCCATAACCATTCCGAGATATATTGCCATGCAACTTTCCACCATTCCATTATTATGACACGCTTCATCATTGTCATATTGCTTTGCATGATCATGCAGTTGACATCGTATTTGTGGCAAAGCCACCGTTCATAATTCTTTCATACATGTCACTCATGCATCATTGCACATCCCCGTACACCGCCGGAGGCATTCATATAGAGTCATATCTTGTTCTAAGTATCGAGTTGTAATTCTGGAGTTGTAAGAAAAATAAAAGTGTGATGATCATCATTATCAGAGCATTGTCCAAGTGAGGAAAGGATGGTGGAGACTATGATTTCCTCATAAGTCGGGATGAGGCTCCGGACGAAAATAAATAAATAAAAGAGGCCAAAGAAGCCCAAATAAAAAAAAGAAGAAAATAGGCCATAAAAAAGAGAAAGCCCAAATAAAAAAATGAGAGAAAAAGAGAGAAGGGGTAATGCTACTATACTTTTACCACACTTGTGCTTCAAAGTAGCACCATGATCTTCATAATAGAGAGTCTCCTATGTTGTCACTTTCATATACTAGTGGGAATCTTTCATTATACAACTTGCCTTGTATATTCCGATGATGGGCTTCCTCAAAGTGCCCTAGGTCTTCATGAGCAAGCAAGTTGGATGCACACCCACTTAGTTTCTTTTTGAGCTTTCATATACTTATAGCTCTAGTGCAATTGCATGGCAATCACTACTCACTCACATTGATATCTATTGATGGGCATCTCCATAGCCCGTTGATACGCCTAGTTGATGTGAGACTATGTTCCCCCTTTTTGTCTTCTCCACAACCACCACTCTATTCCACCTATAGTGCTATATCCATGGCTCACGCTCATGTATTGCATGAAGATTGGAAAAGTTTGAGAACATCAAAAGTATGAAACAATTGCTTGGCTTGTCATCGGGGTTGTGCATGATTTAAATATTTTGCGTGGTGAAGATAGAGCATAGCCAGACTATATGATTTTGTAGGGATAGCTTTCTTTGGCCATGTTATTTTGAGAAAACATAATTGCTTAGTTAGTATGCTTGAAGTATTATTGTTTTTAAGTCAATATTAAACTTTTGTCTTGAATCTTATGGATCTGAATATTCATACCACAATTAAGAAGAATTACATTGAAATTATGCCAAGTAGCACTCCACATCAAAAATTCTGTTTTTATCATTTACCTACTCGAGGACGAGCAGGAATTAAGCTTGGGGATGCTGATACGTCTCCAACGTATCTATAATTTTTGATTGCTCCATGCTATATTATCTACTATTTTGAATGTTTATGGGCTTTATTATACACTTTTATATAATTTTTGGGACTAACCTATTAGCCCAGTGCCAGTTTCTGTTTTTACCCTGCTTTAGGGTTTCGAAGAAAAGGAAAATCAAACGGAGTCCAATTGACCTGAAACTTCACAGAACTAATTTTTGAAAGGAAAGAAGCCCAGAAGACTTGGAGTGCACGTCGAGGGACCTACGAGGAGGTCACGAGGCAGGGAGGCGCGCCCTCCACCCTCGTGAGCCCCTCGTGGCCCCCCTGACGTACTTCTTCCGCCTATATATCTCCATATACCCTAAAAACATCCAGGAGCACAATAGATTGGGAGTTCCACCTCCAGAAGCCTCCGTAGCCACCGAAAGCCAATCTAGACCCATTCCGGCACCCTACCGGAGGGGGCAATCCCTCTCCGGTGGCCATCTTCATCATCCCGGTGCTCTCCATGATGAGGAGGGAGTAGTTCTCCCTCGGGGCTGAGGGTATGTACCAGTAGCTATGTGTTTGATCTCTCTCTCTCTCTCTCGTGTTCTTGAGGTGATACGATCTTGATGTATCGCGAGCTTTGCTATTATAGTTGGATCCTATGTTTCTCCTCCCCCTCTTCTCTCTTGTAATGAATTGAGTTTCCCCTTTGAAGTAATCTTATCGGATTGAGTCTTTAAAGATTTGTGAACACTTGATGTATGTCTTGCCGTGGATATCTGTGGTGACAATGGGATATCACGTGATTCACTTGATGTATGTTTTGGTGATCAACTTGCGGGTTCCTCCCATGAACCTATGCATAGGGGTTGGCACACATTTTCGTCATGATTCTCCGGTAGAACTTGGGGGCACTCTTTGAGGTTCTATGTGTTGGTTGAATAGATGAATCTGAGATTGTGTGATGCATATCGTATAATCGTACCCACGGATACTTGAGGTGACATTGGAGTATCTAGGTGACACTAGGGTTTTGGTTGATTTGTGTCTTAAGGTGTTATTCTAGTACGAACTCTAGGGCTGTTTGTGACGCTTATAGGAATAGCCCAACGGATTGATTGGAAAGAATAACTTTGAGGTGGTTTCGTACCCTACCATAATCTCTTCGTTCGTTCTCCACTATTAGTGACTTTGGAGTGACTCTTTGTTGCATGTTGAGGGATAGTTATATGATCCAATTATGTTATTATTGTTGAGAGGACTTACACTAGTGAAAGTATGAACCCTAGGCCTTGTTTCAACGCATTGCAATACCGTTTATGCTTACTTTTATCATTAGTTACCTTGCTGTTTTTATAATTTCAGTTTACAAATACTATTATATACTATCCATATTGCACTTGTATCACCATCTCTTCGCCGAACTAGTGCATCTATACAATTTACCATTGTATTGGGTGTGTTGGGGACACAAGATACTCTTTGTTATTTGGTTGCAGGGTTGCTTGAGAGAGACCATCTTCATCCTACGCCTCCTACGGATTGATAAACCTTAGGTCATACACTTGAGGGAAATTTTCTACTGTCCTACAAACCTCTTCACTTGGAGGCTCAACAACGTCTACAAGAGGAGTGCGTCTTGGAGTCATCGGACGATGAGTCCGATACCACCTGGCGCCGGGAACTCTTTCGGGTTCCCGTGGCCTTCTTCTTGATCTTCTTCTCCGTTACCCCATAAGGAGCCGGAGTCCGCATCTTCATCAGGAGAGCGTCTGCAGGGTCTTCGGGCAGAGGGGTCGGACAGTCAATCTGCTCTGATGTCTCCACCCAGTCCTGTCAAAGGCATGGGAGCTCAGATCCCGCACATGGTTAAACTATGGAAAATAAATACCCTACGAGATGTACAGAACTTACCGGATTTGCAGGACGCGTCGCGCTTAGCCCGCGGTCCTCGGTAAGGGGAGGGGAGACCTCGGCGCCCTTAAACAGCACCTTCCAGACATTCTTATGCGTCGTGTCGAAGAGCTCGCGTAGAGTCTGGTGCTAGGCCGGGTCGAACTCCCATAAGTTGAAAGCCCGTTGTTGACACGGGAGGATCCGGCGGAAGAGCATGACCTGGACTATGTTGACGAGCTTAAGTTTTTGCTTATCATGTTCCGGATACACTTCTGGAGTCCGTCCAGCTCCACCGATGAGCCCCAGGATAGGCCCTTCTCCTTCCAGGAAGTAAGCCGAGTGGGGATTCCGGATCGAAACTCGGGGGCCGCCACCCAGTTGGTGTCGCGCGGCTCGGTGATGTAGAACCACCCCCATTGCCACCCCTTTATGGTCTCCACGAAGGAGCCCTCGAGCCATGTAATGTTGGGCAATTTTCCCACCATGGTTCCGCGGCATTCCTCTTGTTGGCCGCCTACTACCTTCGGTTTCATCCACAGGCCGAAGTGGGGCCGGATGCGGAGGAAAGCCTCGCACACGACGATGAACACCGAGATGTTGAGGATGAAATTCTGGGCCAGATCATGGAAGTCCAGCCCATAATAAAACATAAGGCCGTGGACGAATGGCTGGAGGGGAAACGCCAGTCCGCGGACAAAGTGGGTGAGGAAAACCACCCTTTCGTGAGGTTCCGGGGTAGGGACGATCTGCCCAGCGGCTGGCAGCCGGTGCGCAATATCCGCGGCTAAGTATCCGGCCCCGCGCAGCTTTTTGATGTCTCCCTCCGTAACGGAGGAGACCATCCACTTGCCTCCCGCTCCGGACATGTTTGGAGAGGGTTGAGGAGAAGGACGTGGACTTGGGTGCTGGAGCTCGAGTGCGCGAGAATGGATGAGCAAGGAGGAAGAAGGCGTGGGTAGAAAAAGGTGAACCCTTATCCCTTTATAAGGGCAGACTAAACTATGCACCCCCACCATCCTGGTAAAAATCGCTTATCCCCCAAGCGCCGTAATTGATGGCGCGGTTGGGTTACCCACATCCGTATTAATGAGAATCCCATAATAAAGGGGTCATGATCTCTACTTTGACAAGACGTGCCAAGGAAACCGCCTCGCGAAGCACGCTAAGATGGGTTATGAAAAACGATTCGAATAAAGACCTGGCTATGGCGTGATGTCACACTACGGGGTACGTCAGCAGATTAGATTTGTGGAAATATTATTCTCTCTACGGTGGTATGTGGAACTTGTTTTGCAGAGCCGGACACGATCCTCGTGTTCAAAATCTTCCATGAAGTATTCAGAGGAGGAACCCGCCTTGCAATGCCGAAGACAATCTGCGCGCCGGACTCATCGTCATTGAAGCCTGGTTCAGGGGCTACTGAGGGAGTCCTGGATTAGGGGGTATCCGGACAACCGGACTATATCCTTTGGCCGGATTGTTGGACTATGAAGATACAAGATTGAATACTTCGTTCTGTGTCCGGATGGAACTCTCCCTGGCGTGGAAGGCAAGCTTGGCAATACGGATATGTAGATCTCCTTCGTTGTAACAAACTCTATGTAACCCTAGCCCCCTCCGGTGTCTATATAAACCGGAGGGTTTAGTCTGTAGGACCAACAACAACAATCATACCATAGGCTAACTTTTAGGGTTTAGCCTCTTCGATCTCGTGGTAGATCAACTCGTCTACTACTCATATTATCAAGAACAATCAAGCAGGACGTAGGGTATTAGCTCCATCAAGAGGGCCCGAACCTGTGTAAACATCGTGTCCCCTGCCTCCTGTTACCATCCGCCTAGACACACAGTTCGGGACCCCCTACCCAAGATCCGCCGGTTTTGACACCGACACTTGTCCAGCAGATCCCTTTTCCCTCCCTCGCATTGATCAAATTATTGATGCTATGGCGGGTTGTGACCGTTTGTGTTTTCTGGATGCTTACTCTGGTTATCATCAGATCAAAATGCCAGTTAAGGACCAGGAGAAGACAACATTTATAACTCCCTTTGGGGCCTTTTGCTATGTTTCCATGCCCTTTGGGCTCAAGAGTGCCCAGGAGACTTGTCAGCGCTATGTTCAGAATTGTCTTCATAAACAGATTGGGCGCAATGTTCATGCATATGTGGATGAGATTGTGGTGAAGTCTAGGAAGGAGGAGACATTGATAGATGACTTCACGGAGACTTTTGACAACCTCCGGGTTTATAAGATGATGCTTAATCCGGAAAAATGTGTCTTTGGTGTTCTAGCAGGCAAGCTCCTGGGTTTTCTGGTGTCAAACAGGGGCATTGAGGCTAATCCGATTTTTTTTCAGCAATCACGTCCCTGGCTAAACCGGCGTTTATCAATGATGTTCAACGTTTAGCCGGCCGGATTGCGGCTTTGAGCTGGTTTATTAGTCGCCTCAGGGAGAAAGCTATCCCTTTATATCAGATGCTAAAGAAAACGGATGACTTTGTCTGGAGTGATGCGGCTGATAAAGCGTTTGAGGATTTGAAGAGGCAGTTAGCTGAACCGCCTATCCTTGCGGCTCCGGTCGATAAAGAGCCTTTACTGCTATATGTGGCTCCTAATGCCCGGTCTGTTAGTGTGGCTATTGTGGTGGAGCGCAAGGAGGCTGGAAAGGACTATCCGGTTCAACGGCCGGTTTAATATATCAGTGAGGTGCTTATCGAATCAAAGCAGAGGTATCCGCATTGGCAAAAGCTAGTGTATGGGGTGTTTATGGCAAGCCGGAAGCTCAAGCATTATTTTCAGGGTCATCCTATCATAGTGGTCAGTTCAGCCCCTCTAGGAGATATCATTCAAAATAGAGAAGCAACTGGCCGGATTGCCAAGTGGGCTATTGAGCTTGGACCTCACGAGCTCAAGTATACACCTCGCACAATGATCAAATCTCAAGCACTTGTGGACTTCATCAATGATTGGACAGAGTTGCAGGCACCAGAGGAAAAACCAGATAACACTTATTGGACTATTCACTTTGATGGGTCCAGGCAATTGGAGGGCTCGGGGGCTGGAGTCATATTAACTTCCCCATGAGGTGACAAGTTTTGTTATGTTATTCGCTTAATGTTCCCTTGTACTAACATGCAGCTGAGTACGAGGCCTTACTCCACGGTCTTCGGATGGCTAAGGAGATGAACTTAAGCCGGGTTAAGTGCTTTGGTGACTCGGACCTGGTGGCTCAACAGGTATCTGGCACTTGGGATTCTAAGGACCCACACATGGCTGCGTATCGACGAGAGGTGGACATAGTGGCTGGTTATTTCAAGGGTTATCAAGTTAACCATATATACCGGCGAAAGAATGAAACGGCGGACGCTTTCAGTCGCCTAGGCTCTCAGTGTAAACTGGTGCCACCTAATATCTTCCTCGACGTACTGCATAATCCGTCGGTCAAGATACCCACAGAGGAGGAGTTGGCTATTCCTGACCCCGGAGGCCCAATTGGTGGAAGCTTTGCATGTTATACCGGATTGGATAGTCCCATACTTGGCTTACATGAACCGGGGCGAGTTACCGGAGAACGAAACCTTGGCCCGGCAGATAATCCGGCGTTCCAAGTCAATGACCATAATCAATGGGGAGTTACATTGTTACAACGTCACGGGACCAATTCAGCATTGTGTGTCTCCTCAAGAGGGTTGTGAGATTTTGCGAGAAATCCATGAAGGAGATTGTGGTCACCACGCCGGGTCAAAATCCTTGGTGGCTAAGGCTTTTCGTCACGGCTTCCACTACAAGAATCAGCTACTTTGCCATCTTCCACGGCAGACGGCAAAGGCATGGATGGCGGATGGCCAAGGTCTTTGACGTATGCCGCGGACGGCAAAAGGCCACGGCAAAGTAAGGTCCGACAAAAAGGTACTTTGTCGTCTGCTTCGGGTGGCTGACGGCAAAGGGGCCTTTGCCATCAGCAGCGGACGGCAAAGAATGCAGACGGCAATAAATGCGATGTTACTCCATTAGGTGGTTAACGGCAGGTCTTTGCCGTCCGCCGCTGACGGCAAATTTTGGCAGGCCTTTGCCGTCCGCCGAATGATGTCAGCTCGATGTCACTACACAGCAGGCCTTTGCCGTCTGCCGCAGACGGCAAAGCCTTCGCCGTCAGCCACTGTAGGCAAACTGACCAAATTGGTCAGCCTCCCAGGAAGCACAGTTGCCTGCCACGTGGCCTCTTTGCCGTCCGCTGCTGATGGCAAAGATCCTTTTGCCGTCGGTGGCAGACGGGAAAGAGCCTTCATATTGTCTCTTTTTTTCTTTTTTATTGAATTCAACAATTTTCACAGCAAATATATATGACATATATAGATATATTTCACAGGGCTATTTAACAGCAATCATATCACATATCCATCACATAAGTTTCATCCATTCATACATAAGCAAGTTCCATCCATACACGTTGTTCCATCCATATACATATTACAATGCAAAGTTTGATCAACATAGCAAGTTCCATCATAGCAAGCTAGATACAATGCAAAGTTTCATCAAACAAAAAGCAAGCACTCCATCATAGCAAGCTAGCTTCCATGAAGTGAATGAAATCTGCAAAATGGAAAATAAGAAAGTTAGAAATAGGTGACTAGAAGAAGAAGACTAGAACAAGAACTATATGTCATTTATGAGCTAACTTAGGTGAAATGGATCATATATGAGCTAACTAAGTTGAAATGGGTCGTTTATGAGCTAACTTAGTTGAAATGGATCATGAGCTAACTTAGTTAAAATGGGTCGTTTATGAGCTAACTAAGGTGAAGGGCATCGTTTTTGAGCTAACGAAGGTGAAATGGATCGTTTTTGAGCTAACTTAGGTGAAATGGATCATTTATGAGCTAACTTACGTGAAATGGATCATTTATGAGCTAACTTAGGTGAAATGGATCATTTATGAGCTAACTTAGTTGAAATGGGTCGTTTATGAGCTAGGTAAGGTGAAATGGATCGTTTTTGAGCTAACTAAGGTGAAATGGATCGTTTTTTTAGCTAAGCAGCTAACTAAGGTGAAATGGATCGTTTTTAGCTAACTTAGGTGAAATGGATCATTTATGAGCTAACTTAGTTGAAATGGGTCGTTTATGAGCTAACTAAGGTGAAATGGATTGTTTTTGAGCAAACTAAGGTGAAATGGATTGTTTTTTGAGCTAACTTAGGTGAAATGGATCATTTAAGAGCTAATTTAGGTGAAATGGATCGTTTTTAGCTAACTTAGGTGAAATGGATCATTTAGGAGCTACTCTAGGTAAATTGGGTCATTTTAGAGCTAACTTGGATAAACTGGATCATTTATAAGCTAACCTAGGTAAGATGGGTCATTTTGGAGCTAACCTAGGTGAAATGGGTCATTTTGGAGCTAACCTAGGTGAAATGGGTCATTTTGGAGCTAACCTAGGTGAAATGGGTCATTTTAAAGCTAACACAGGTAAAATGGATCATTTAGGAGCTAATCTAGGTAAAATGGGTCATTTTAGAGCTAACTTGGATAAATTGGATCACTTAGAAGCTAACTAAGGTAAAATGGGTCATTTTAGAGCTAACTTAGGTAAAATGGATCATTTATGAGCTAACTAAGCTAATTATGCAATTTTTGACATAAGTAAGCTAAGTACAGATCGTTTTAGAGCTAACTTAGGTAAAATGGATGGTTTATGAGGACGGTAAGCTTATTAAGTCATTTTGGAGGAAAAGAAGCTAACTCTAGGTCATTATGGTAAGCATATTGGAGTCAATAAAGCTAAGTCTAGGTCTTTATGCATTTGTTAAGCAAAACACTAGAGAAACTTACCGTGATCAGGGAGGTGTAAGAGCGGGCTGGCTCGTGCCGGTAGCTGAAGAAGGATCGTGCGATGCGTTTCTGGAGTTAAGCTGCACCAAAGATCATTTCCAATGTGTCGTTAGCATTATGACACTCAAATGTTAAGACTAGCAAGTAATGTCCATTCAAATTAAACTCACTGTGCTCCTAGGAGAAATCGCTGGCATCGGCGGAGCGGTCTGACCGGACTTCTCGCACACAGACTGCACATTTGGTTTTCACAACAGAGTCATACTAGTTAGTAATGAGACTCAAATGTTAAGACTAGCAAGTAATCTGCAGAAGAAACTTACCACAAGGAGCTCGTACATGGCCCATGCCTGCATGTCATTCCATGCCCTCTCCTCCTCCAACATGTTTGTCGTCTTCTCCTCCAACTCCCGCTGCCTCTCCGCCGCCTCCGCCAGAAGTTTCTCCGTTCTATCTCTCTCACTCTGTATAGCAGCCTGCAACACCACTCACATGACCATTTGTAATCATTGATGGAAGCGCACACAATGTAATGGAGAAAGATAGCTGAGTACGTATAACTAAGCTTGATGGCGAGTTGGACTGGCCGTTCACGAGGCCTTATCTCAGGAGCGGAGCTCGACTGGCGCGCCTTGATCTCCGGCAGAGTGCTAGGACAACGGACATGTCCATCTCCTATGGCTATGGAGCCATGGGACCTCCTGCCACCAGATATCATCACCAGCTCTGGATCAATGGGACCCTGGCTCGGGTTAAAGTCATCCCCTTTCCTCGCCTTCCCTTCATCTCTATATTTCACGAGCTTGTCGTGGGAGGAGATGTTGGTGAAGTTGTTTGCATCATCGAGGTCAGACGGAGAGAATGGCTTGACTTTCTTGTAAGAGGCAGTATGGGCCATGGCATAGAGGCGTACACCTCTGGCACCTTATCCGCCTTATTGTAGCGTGCCTGAAAGAGAGAAACAACGTAAATTAGTAATTAAAGGGCTCAAGCTAGCATGATGAATGAATTGCATGAATCATGAAGCAAACCACATACCCAGTTCCGCCCGAACTGATATAAGTTGGAGCTGCCTTGATGGTGTGGCACACCTTCCATTTGGGCACGTTTGTCCTCGGAATCGTTGTGGAGGGCTAGCCATCCATTTGAGCACCACTCATTGACCAACACCTCCCAACAATCCATCCAATCTGCACACCATCTCGGAGGGGCCTAAGTTAGGAAATAGAAACTTGAGCGCTACGGCTATGAATTACTAAATGAAGGAAGTAAGTACAAGGCCTTAAGAATTACCATCATGTACTGCTCCTTACTCAAGAACTTCTCGCGGCACACCGGCTTGGTCTTCTTGATACCACGCGAGGCGTAGTAGTCTCGAACAGCCTGCACCCGAGCCTCGTGCCGTAAGTTCTGTAGTAGGTGCTTGCAGACGTTATCGATAACATTTGCCGCTTCCTCCTCGTATCCCTCCTCACACCTGTAGAATGTCTGCAATCAAATGAGACAATATTGATTAGTACAATTAATAACTAGCTAGTTGAAGATTTTTAATTGTGTAAAGGAGAAATTACCCAAAACTTTCTGATCACCACGTCTGCCCTCGTCTTGCACAAGACACCATCGATAATCTCACCCGGCGGGGCCGAGGCAGCCAAGTAGTGCTCCCAAATCAATCCAAGCTCTGGAAGTCGACCCTCACCAGGCAACGTGACAAACCCCGGGAAGTTTTGCCGACAAAGAACTCGAAGGACGGAGTTGGGGTGGCGGACACTATGATGGTGGTCCCAACCCTTGCAACATGACAAGGCCAACGCATTAGTTATTTGAAGAAACATGAATGCAGAAGGTACAAAAATATTAAATGCACTTACCTCTCCCCATCAGGGAAAATCAACCACCTCTGCTCGTGGGTCGCCGACACGGACGGGAGCCATGTACAACCACGCTGGTAGACGGTGCCCCCTCCTCCTCAATATCAGTCGGCTCCCCGCCATCATCAGCATGGCCACTCGGCTCCTCAGGCTGATCCAGCGAGGTACCCCATCCAGACGTGTGATCCTCCGGGGTCTTGTGGGCCGAAGGCCCGTCGACCCGAGGCTCGTTGGCCGAAGACCCGTGGACCGGAGGCTCGTGGACCGGTGTCCATGTAGCCTCCTCCTTGGACGAGCCCACCCTAGCAGTCGCGTGCTCGGGTGAAATAGCTAGGGGTGGCGGCGAGGAAGGCGCCGTAGCAGTCACCCTACCTTCTCTCCCGCGACCACGTGCTCCACCTCCTCTCTTCTTTTTACCTCGTCCCCTGCTGGGCACCGCGGTCGATGAAGAAGGGCCCGGCGTTGTCGCCATACTGTCCAGCAACGCTCGGCGGAGAGGTGCGTGTGGAATGGAAGACCTCACACCACGTGCCGACGAAGAAGGGGCCTCGGCGCGCTCCCGACCAGCGCCCACCATTTTTCAACACCTGCCATGACAAAGAATAAATGAAATTAGTACAACATAAAAAAAGTACCGAGACATGAATAATAATATGTATATCACTTAAGTGTATCATCACAAGTACAACATAAAAAAATTGAATACCTGACACTACTAATAATCTCGATCAGTATCACCAATAAATGCATAATCATCATCATCACTATAATCAATGATGGGCTAATAGGGTTCAGTGGCATCAACATGTGCAAGGCCACCTTGACGTAATCGGTCAAGCATTGACAGGTCATCCGGAGTAGTAATGTTCTGGCTCTTCTTGTTCCTCCTCTGGGGTGATGTCGGATTCACTGTCGTTGTCTACTTCAATGTTTTGGGGTGAAGTATAGCGGTTCTTGAAATGCTTTTTGGAAAGAGGTGTCTCTTGGAAGAATTCTCCTTCATATGTGTCCGGGTTAATGTGAGGTTTATAATCCTCTTCCTTTGGGGGAGAAAGTCTAGCACGTGCCGGCACTTCATAAACGACATCCCAACCTTTCAGATTTGGATTAGTTTGGCAAGCCCACGGTAGATAGAATACTTGGGTCGCCTGTTGAGCCGTAATATAGACATCAGGAACATCTAAATGGGTGCTTTGGTTGATTTCAACTAGCCCTATATGTTCATGAGTCCTTCTAGTCTCCTTCAGCTGAAACCAATAACATTTGAAGACTATGACATTCGGTGGGTTTTCACCATAGAACAGAAGTACATAAATTGCTTCAACTCTCCCATAATACTCGGTACCTCCTTCGCCGATAGCAGATACAACAACAATTTGTAGACTTTCGGTCGGCCATGGATAGCTCTTTGCCATAGGTATGAAAGCGATACCCGTTGATGCGTACTTGTCAAATGAACAGACCTTATAGTCAAAACCATTAGCGACTTGTCTCAATTCGGTGTCCATAGACTCTGAATTAGCCTACAAGTTTAATATGAAAGGATTGTTGCATTACGCACAAATTAGCGAATGAAATGAAATGAAAGGATTGTCCATAGACTCTGAACCAATAGATGAAACATTTCATTGAAGGCTCCAACATTTCATTGAAGGCCTTTGCAGATTCCTCCATCTCCTTGTCCGAATCCTGAGCATCATCATAGTCTTGCACCATGTTTTCCATCCCGGTACCATGCTCGTCGGTGCGACGATGATCCACCTCAGCTCGGTCACGTTGGGCAGACTCACCATGAAATGTCCACACTGTATAATCGGGCGTAAAACCACTCTTCTGCAGGTGATTGCCCATTTCAGTCTCAGTCCTTTTTCCCAATTGCCGCACCTGAAACAGGGGCACCAGGTTTTCCTCTGGCCATTTACAAATGCGGCTTGCACAAACCCCTTGGTTTTTGTGAACCATTCAGCGCTCCATTTGTTCTGACCAGTGTGACCGGTATACATCCACGCACGATCACTCATCTTGACTTTCAGAGCTACTGGACACACAACAATTATATATGTAATTCACCATGTATATATTCATCAGTTGATCTACTTTGTCAATTTTATTACGTCCATGCAACCTACACTCTAATAGGTAATGATAGGTCCTAATCCCACCCGAGTATGTGTAGATTGGGTTCATTTTCCGATGCTATGCTCCGGATCCGACGCAAAATTTCGGCAGCACCTCCCCGCTGTTCTCCTGATACACGTCTCTGCAATAAACAGAGAGGATGTGTACCCGGAGAACAACAGGGGAGGCACTGACGAAATTTATGCGTCAGATCCGGAGAAAAGCATATGGGAAAATGAACCCAATCTACACATACTTGGCCTGTCCATGGATAGCGTTGGACAATTCAAAAGAATCAAGGTTATAAATATGCAAATGCATGCATATTTATAACTATGACGCTTTCGAACAGGAGACACATATTGGTTACACATACTGATGATTCAAGACACATATATAGCTAGCTATCAAGTTTCATCGGAATAGAGCAAATAATTAATGGGGGAGGCAGACATGTCATTTGTGCTCACCCACGAACGAAGGGGCAGAGCTCGTCAAACGCACGGCGAGGTCATCGAACACCAAACCTCGCAGCGATGAAACAACTGCACATTTAAAACTAGCCGATCAACACAATTATATATGATGTTTTTCATCACAAAATCGAAAAATATATGAGCTAACTAATAATTCACAAATATATGGCCCCGTCGGCCTCTGGAAGGCCAAAGAACACCTTTTCGGGAGGTGTCGGGGGTCGGGGTGTCGTGTCGGTGTCGGGGTGCCGTGTCGGGGTCGGGGTGCTGTTTCGGGGTCGACGGGTCGGGGTGTCGTGTCGGCGTCGGGGTG